>NC_064808.1:64102895-64336554 GCF_023721935.1 Panthera uncia
AGTATTTAAGAGTCTCTTAAGGTTTTGCTCATTCAATTCTCTTTCAGGATCTGCAGATTGGTGGTGGAGTGCATAGGCAATGTGGAGGACCGAGTGTGAAGCCACAGTGTGCATGTGAGAGAGGGAGTAAGCCTCCGCGGGAGCGTAAATTTGGGTGTGGGTGTGCCCTGGTTAGAATCCTGGCCCCTCCTCGAACTAGATCAAAACCCACACTCTGCAAGATTGTTGGGGTTCTTAGAAACAATGAGATGGGGTGCCTGGGTGGCTCAGGCGGTTGAGCATCTGACTTCGTCTCAGGTCATGATCTCACCGTTTGTGGGTTCGAGCCCAGCATCAGGCTCTGTGCTGACTGCTTGCTCAGAGCCTGGAGCCTGCTACGGATTCTGTGTCTCCTTCTCTCTCTGCCCCTCCCCCACTCACGCTTTGTCTCACTCTGTTTCTCAAAAATAAATAAATGTAAAAAATTTAAAAAAAAAAGAAACAATAAGGTATATCTGTAAAGTGTCTAGCTACTAATCTGTTTCAGAGAGGGTTATTTTGTCTATATTCCTGAAAAGGCACATGCAGGATAGATACTGCTACCTGAGTAGATAAAAAGGAAAATTATCTCATAGAAGCATGAAGTCACATATAGCTTTAGACATATGCCACATTTTACAGGGAGCCTATACATGTATTAATAAAAGGAAAAATATGTGACTTTGCCTATGGTAACAAGAAGGATTGCTGCTAAGAGTGATAAAATCAGCATCAACAGCTTTCTTATGGTCTCAGGGGATTTACCTATGCCAACAAATATTTTTCACCTCATTGTGATAGCACTAAACATAAATATAGATGAGCAAAAGGCTTGAAAACAGAATGAGCATATGGAAACAATTAATAATGACTAATGTAGATAGTGCCTCGATGAAAATTCACTTGCTCCATTTACCTTGATCCTTACAATAATCCTATGATGAGAACAGCACAGATAGAATTATCCTCCCCTTTCTGATGAGTGAAATGGGGTTCTGAGAAAGATGAAGGGGTTAGCTACATCCAAGTGACTAGTATGGCCAAAGGAAGGCCTCAAACCTAGACAGTCTGGACATATTTCCCCAGCTCCCCAATGCCATCAGGTTGCCACCACCTCAAAGAAGAGACCTTCTAGAATATTTTGCCCCCCTTTCCTTCCATTGAGTTTCCTTCTACAGAGAAGAGACCTTCTAGAATATGTTGCCTTCCTTTCCTTCCGTTGAGTTTCTTTCCACAGAGTTTTACGTTTAAATACATTTATTGTGAAAAAAATACATTTATTGAGCACAAGAGTGCTCACTGTCTGAAAAGAGGTGATATAATCAGCTAGTGAATAACCCAAGCCAGAAAATTCTTGCCCTTGCAACAGTCAATCACTAAGTACCACCTATTTCATTTGTTAAATAATTCTGAATCCATTTACGTTTCTCTCTACAGATTCAGGTTAGTTCTTCATGATTTCAACTGTGGTGGATATGCTAACTAATCTCACTGCCTTCAGACACAGCTGACTGAGTGATTTTTCTAAAAACACAAATCAAATTATGTCCTTGCTCAGTTTTAAGTCTCTTCAACCAGCTCCTCACTGCTTGCAGGATAAAGTCAAAAATCTGCAGCTTGGCAAGTAAGGTCCTCTACAAACTGCAGCAGCCTGTGAACTGTAAAACTTCATCACCCATCCAACAGCCCTCAGCCACATGGTAACACCATGAGTCCCAGAGTGCAGTGTACTTTTATACACTGTGGGGCTTAACTCTGGGCTGTACTTCTACTTTGAACACACTTCTTCCCTCGCTGACTGAGGAGCTCAGTATCTTTCCGAAGACTTTAAGAAAATCAGAGCCAAAGTTAGATAGTTCCTACCCTTTTTACCTTTAGAGACTCATGTATTCTATTATAGCATTATTATATCTAGAAGTTATATCTGATTTTGGATTTACAGACTTCGAGACAGTTAAAAGATTAAAGGCCCACATAAATTTTCTATGATTTTGCAAGGAGAGAAAGCTTGCCAAAGACAAGCCACCATAACATATGGCTGAGGTCTTGAGAGACAAAGATACTGCTCTATGTTCCAAGGCTGGGAATGGCTTGCGGCTGCCAACTTTTTCTACAAAGGGAGTGACTTATACATGCATTCCAAGCTCTGTAGAAAATAGTTATAAGCTAGATTTGCAAATGGACCGCTGAGAAGGTAATGGTAAGTTTCCCATAAATAGCTTCTTACAAATATCAGGAATTGATAAAACAAGGTATGAGTGGAGAACATTTCTGTGTGTATGTGCACCTTGTGCAGAAGGGACAGTGTAAGATCATGCTTGTTCTATCACTACCTCTTACTCTAGTCTGATTTTAGTTACTTTAAGATTAGGAACACTACAGAAACTGAGAGCCTTTAGCCTATAAACATCATAATGCACAGCAATGACTTCTTCATTTACATGTCTTTGAACTGTTTGAGGAAAAGGATGGATGGTATCTTATTCACCTTTGAGTCCCCAGCATCCAGGATAATGCCTGGAACCTAGTAGAAATCCCATGAATATATAATCTTCAATGAGTGAAGATGTGTTATGATCACATAATATCTCAGAGTCCACTTCCTACCCCAAATCTGCCAATATACTTTAGTCTTCATCTGTTCTATCTCAGTATCTGTATATCAACTACAAAACAACAATAATTAGGACCACCTGTGTGAAAGGACAAATGAAAATGTGCCATATGTATTGAGAAAACAAAAATAGTATTCTCCTTGTCCTAGGAATATCAAAAGCTGAATAATTTACCATTCTCCCAAGTAGAAAAACCAATTACAACATCAAAAACTTTTTTTTTAAGAGAAAGATGTACTGGATAAGCAGAAGCCCCACAGCAATCCCATTTGTGTTTCATAGAGCTCCAAATTTTAGTTTGATTCCTGGCTCTGGCTGTTTCTTGCTTTCATAAGGTCTGAAAAGTCAATTACTCTAAATATAATCTGCAGCCTTAGGAGCCGACACTTTGCCAAGTTGTTTATAGACTTTTCCTTTTCAACTTCTCTGTCTTCTTTTATATGATGTTACAGAAGTAATTGTGTATACAATTAATTCATTCCTGGATGTTTGCTATCAAATCAAAGTGCTGAAAATTTGGGTATTCTTATTGAAATGCACAGAATAGAGATGATTGGCTCCCCTTGCTTCTGCTGACTGGCCTCTGTTCTTCTGAATGCTGATTAGGGATTAAGCTGGTGCACATAATAAGGGTGGTTTCACATGCTAACTTCCACAGGGCTAGCTCACATTCTAATCTATGATAGTAACATACATTCTAATCTACGTAGAGAAGATATACATTCATGAAGATAGTGGTTTGAGTTCCTTATCATTATAGAGTTGAATAAGAGCTTGTCTATCTAATTCTAAGTATTCATGTACCTCTGAGATTCTACAGATTATTAAGGTCACAGAGGAAAAAGCAAGCGATGGTGTCATAAATGGAACTAGAATCCTTGAACTTTTCCCTTGAATTAAAGGCTGCATTTCAAGAAACATGTGCTCAGAGTGGTGTTTTCTATTGCAGAGGAAGTCTATAATCTCTGAAAGGAATTACTCAGTTTTCAAGAAGAACAGTTACCTAATGCATGAATAATATACTGACCATTGAGATAATTTAAGATGAAAGTGCTCACACAAAGTGAGCTCTACTCTGCTCTTATTTGTGCCCATGCATAGATTCATTCACTTCTGGGGTTGTTTTATGTATCCAGTAAGACCTGAGTAAAGCACAGCTTTAACCATGATGTGTTCCCAAAACAGGAATCTGTCTGCTTGTCTGCAGATCTTGTTTCCATGTTTATTTAGTTGCTCGATAGCTTGGAGCTGCTGCTGTGCCAGACACTGTGCTAAGTGTTAGGGGGAAAGCAGTGCACAAAACAGACATAATTCAACTCAGTGAGCTTGCAGCACAGAGTGTGACATGGGAGTTTGGTTTTAAAATCATACAAATAAATGTATAATTATAAATTGCTTGAGTCTTATGAATAAAAAAAAAAAGGAAGACAATATAATAGGGACCAGATTTTCTCTTTCAGGGAGCTTCTCTGAGGAAGTGCAATTGAAGCTTCCATCTAAGATGACCAGAAGTTAACAAGGCAAAGTGTAAGAAGAGCTTTTCAGTTTGGGGAAAGAGCATTTGTGAAGCACTTGAAATAAAAAGAGATTTAGTGCATTTTGTGAATGTGAATAGTGTGATCAGCAAAGGGAAGAGTGAAATGAGATGTTTAAGAGGCAGGCAAGGGCTAGGTCATGCAGAGCTTGGATGCTGTATTAGTGACTTTGCATTTTAGACTAATGCAAAAGAAGAGAAAGAGATGTGATCTGTATTTTTAACAGATCACCTGGGCTGCACTGAGCATAAATCAGGAGGACAACAGCAGCAATGGTGAGACCAACTAGGAGGCTATTTATTGTATGTAGGTGGGAGATAATAGAGGCTTGGGTTCAAGTGGTGGAAATAGACATAGAGGAATGTGAATAGACTGGAGATACATTTGGAGGTAGAATCAATAGGACTTGAAGACAGATTGGTGGGTGAGAGGGAGAAAAGGTTTAGGTATGAATCTCAAGTTTTGGCTTGAATAATGAGATGGGTAAATGTGCCATTTGCTGAGTTGGGCAAGTGTGAAAGGGGAGCAAAGTGGGGTGAAGTCAAGAATTTCAGTGTCAGTGTATTGATGACAATGCCACTAAAATGGGTGCATATATGTATATATATGTAGATGATTATATATGTAAATGCGTGTGACTTCTTTTTTAAATGAAGGATAAACTATGGAAGAAAAAAGAAGGAAGAGGAAAAAGAAGGGGACAGAATTAGACTAGAAAATAGAATTCCCAGTGGGGTGATGGAGGGTGAGGGTTGGAGACTGGTATATAGGATTACTGCAGGTATGTAATTTGAAAAAGACATATTCCACATTATACCATAATTTATCTCAATTTGGGAAAAACACAAAAAGAAACCCCATAGTCTTCATAATATAAATTACAGAAAGTAAACTGAACAAGAATTATATCTGGTAGATCTACATAAAAGGTGGATTCTGCAATTTGCTTATTGGTGAGTTTTAAGAGAGGGATGCATCAAAATTTCCAGTAGGATGCAAGAAATGCAACTTTTAGGGTTATCAAAAAAAAAGCATGGATAAAAAAAAAAGATCCACTGACACTGAGTCAGAAGGGAGATGAGAAGGCAGGATAAAAATAGAGACAGGAGAGAAAAAGTTAAATGGGTGGAGAATTTTTCCAGCAAGCAACAATGTCTCTGCCATCAGGCCTATGCTGATGCAGGTGCTAATGAACCCCTGGGTTTGAATCCCAGCCCTGCCACTTAGTCCTAGATGATCTGGGGCATGTCAGGTGATTTCCAAGCCTCGATTTCCCTACTTGTAAAATGAAGATATTGATAACATCTGTCTCATAAGATGACTATCAGGGTTACAAGAAATAAATCTTAAGAAGTACTTAACAAAATGCCTGGCACAGAGGAGAGCTCAGTAAGTGGTAGCAGACTTTGCACAGCTGATTACAGATGCCTAAATACCAGGAAGTCATTATTGTAGGTGTGTGTGCGTGCGTACCTTCTCACTTCCCTATGGCTATAGTATCTTGGCTCTCTTTGTATCAAAATTGTCTGGTTCAATGTATCAAGAAATAGTGTTTATAATTTGTTAAAAATATAAGAAGATTTAATTAATATTTATAAAGCATTTTTAAATGCTGTTAGGCTTTAATTGTTACAAATTAGTGAAAATGCCCTAGCTGATTATGTAGCCAAAAATGTTTTCTCATGTATGTCTAGAGATGTTATGTATAATTAAATTTGTTATTTAACTGCTCTAGAAAGACCAATAATTGACTTTTAACTTTTTCTTTGGAAAAAAACAAAAAACAAAAAACCAGAGATGATGTTCTAAGGAGATCCTCTTGACCTATCCATTTGCACTTTGAATTACTCCAAAATGCATATTTTCACAGTCCTAATTGTATTATGAAGACATATAAAGGTATTCTGAGAACATAAGTAGATAAGCACCTCATTATATGTAGGAACATCATGATTGAGATCTCCTGATTTAAACAGAATTGGAAGTACCTTATGGAACACCAGATTCTCCTTTTATTATTGTCCTCTCTCTGGGAATTTGACAATTGTGTAAAGATGAGGTTTTCTTATTTAGCATACATATACTTTAGAATACTGATGCAGACTCATACTCCACCTTTAGACTTAGGATGGTTTGTTTACAAAGTTGTGGAAAGACTCAAAACATTCTAAGTCAAATCTGAACTCAGCATTTATTTGCAAAATCATACTGAGGGCAACGAGTTAACTTCTTTAAACTTTTGTTTTCTTACATAAAATGGTAGTAACTAAATAAAGAGAATGTGGTAAATACCTACTCTAACATACCATAAAGGTTAAAATTCTTTGTGGTTAGATAGAACCAGCTAATTCTGTAGTTTGGGGCAAGATGTTTAATGTCTTAAGGAGGCAACTGAGTAGTGGTATTAATTTAATATTTTTGTTAAAATATTAAATGGCAATAACAGTACCTACTTCTTAGGCTTTGTTATGCCTGGAGCATAGTAAGTGCTTATTAAGCATTATTAAAAATGCACTGTGTACATGCTCTTTTATGCTTCTGTATGAGGAAAATAGAACTAATTAAATTCCAAAATTAATTCTTCTGGAAAAATATAGTTAATACCTTTTTAAAAATGCATGGGAACCAAGAACATTTGGAATATCATGTGATCATGTCTGAGTGCTCTGTGATCACACCAGGGGGGGAAAAAAGGCAATGTTCTTAATTTCTCCCATTGCACCAAAGGAGCAGAACATCTCTCCACCGAGGAAGATGTCACGTGCAAGAAAAGTGAGCAGAGGTGGATTCTACCCATTCATCCTTGTGGAAGCACATGCAATTTGAGAAGATGAAGTGAGGAAGCGCATGCAGTACCTGGTCATCTCAGAGTCAGGGAGCAGGCCTAGGTGGTAGTGGGGGTAGGGAGCTGAGAGAAGGAAGCTTTTGTCACACTCAACAGGGGAATAGTGCCTGGGAGAAGTAGGCTTATCACACAGTTTGTTCACAGTGCTGTAAACAGGTTCCGGAGGCCTGGTAATACAAGAGGAAGAGAAAGAGATGCACGGTTAGCACACGCACCGAACAACTGTGCAGTTAGCAGCATTTCGCCATATGCAAAAAGGAACACCCCAGATAGAGCCTTAGGTTTTGTTAGCCTTGGAGAAAAAGTATTTTTAAGAAACAGTATCTCTGCTTAGAAATCAAAACTTTGGCTGACATTGGGCATGATGAAAGTTCATATGCCAGATACAAATTACATACCTGGAGTCAATGCCAATGGAGTCAAAGCCAATTTATAAATGCCATACCGTTTTGGATAATGCAGTCTGAAATAACAAACTTTGGGATTCTCTAACATGGCTCCTTTTAAAACTTGGGTCTCATCCTAATTGTAAACTTACAGAGACCTTCCTGAACCCGTTGGTCAGGATATTCTGTTATTTGTCACGGCACCCTGTTCATACTTCATAATATTTTTTCTGAGCATGAACTAATCTTGTTTGTTGCATTTAATCTATTATTATCACTCTCACTACACTAAATTTTATGAGAATGGAGGCTACATTTATTTTGTTAACCACTTAAAATAGAGTCAGTCCACATTTCATAAATATTTCTTGTATTCATATACAAATGAATAAACTGACAAAACTTGGCATACTTATATTGCAGTTTTGGGGGGTGTGGAGCTTGGCTTTACCTAGAAATCTAACTGCTTACATGATCTCAGTGATTCCTCTATATATTTATTCATAAATTGCCCCCAACAATTTCAGAGTTTTCTACCAAAATGATAATCACTTTGGTAAAATCTCTACTAAATGAATTAATCTAGGGACACTAAAACATTATCTAAAATTGGAACATCTTTTAGTTGTTACAAACATGCATAGTAAGATCAGATAAATTTCAGCTATAACTTTAGCCAAACATGCATGTACTACAAAGTGCTTGGTTATTAAAAAAAAAAAAATCTGATAACTCCATACTCCACTCTTTTTAAAATATTTGTTTAAGTTTATTTATTTGAGAGAGACGACAGTATTAGTGCGGGAGGGGCAGAGAGAGGGAGAGAGAGAGAATCCCAAGCAGGCTCCACAGTGTCAGTGTGGAGCCCAACATGGGGCTCAAAGCCACAAAACCAGGAGATCATGATGTGAGCCCATGACATGAGCCAATCAAGGGTTAGATACTCAACTAACTGAGCCACTCAGGCGTCCCTATACCACACTCTCACACATGGTCTGATATTGCCACCAATATCTTCCATTTAAGGTAAGAATTAAAAGATCCAAATGTAAATGGAAGAACTATCCAGAAGTCTGAGTGGGAAGGTAAGGAGCAGGATAGGAAACAGGGCAATGTCCACAGGGCCAGACCCAGGTGAAGGAGAGAGTAGCCCGTTGGGGCCATGAGACATCAGAGACAACAAGTGGTGGCCCTATCCCTGAGCAAAGGTATGGGAAGTGTATGTGGTGAACTCAGCGAAGGCACAGTCCGAGTTTCGGTAGATCCAGACCTCAAACTGTTCCCTAATATCTTATAGTTGCCAAGTCAATACTTCCTGAACAGAACAGGGGAGAAAAGAGGACAAGCAAAGCATTAAGAACAAACTTTACCTAATTTATAGCATTACTGTGGGCCAGTCATGGCTTAGATGTACTATCTAGAGAATTAATTTCTTCCCTAACACAATGCCTTCCATGACATACAGGAGATGCCTTGACCTGTAGAAGGGCTGAGGAGTGGACAGGAGTAATCCAGAAGCTTATTTTGTCATTCAGAATAACTATATCCCAGTGGTAACATCAGGTGCTTTATAATGAAGTTGGCTTGTTCTATCCCAGTGACTAATAAAATTACATTTACGGAAGCTAGTATGTATTCTTGTTCAGGCAAGTGTTCCATTTTCAGAAAAACCTAGTTTGTCAATTTCTGTTTATCAATTATATAGAGTTCACACTATTCACAATGACAAACACCAGCACTTTAAAAAAAGCAGCTGCAAGATCATTCTTAAAAAGTGGGTTTTTTTTTAACAGTTTTTATAAGTAATTTACATTATGTGAAGTGCTGTAAAAGGAAAGATACTTATCCACTGAAATATGTATTTTAAAACAGTCAGATCTGATACTGTTCTTGAATTTTGAGAAGGATCTGGTTTGCTTTGTTAATATGCTCAGCTTTATGAAGATTTATGTATGTTTCTGATGGTTTTAGAAACAGAGAGACCCATGATGCCAGTCAGATAAAGAAAATTGGTTTGAGGGCCCCTGGATGGCTCCATTTTCAGCTTAGGTAATGATTTCACTGCTTGTGAGTTCGAGCCCCTGTAGCGCTCTGTGTTGACAGCTTGGAACCTGGAGCCTTTTTCGGATTCTGTGTCTCCCTCTCTCTCTCTCTGCCCTTCCCTGCTTGTGCTTTGTCTCTGTCTGTCTCAAAAATAATAAACATAAAAAAAAAAAAAGAAAATTGGCTTGAGAGATCACAGTTTTGTCTGAACCAAAAATGTGGTTATCCACACAAAACCTCATCTTGAAAAGACTTTGTATTAATAAAATGCATAAATATCAATTAAATAAGATAGGAGGAGGAGTGTATGAGCTCTCTGGGAATTATTCTGTGTAAGTTAGCACAAGAAGACCTGACACTCTCCAAATTTTCCACTCTACAATAAGAGTTGCTGTGGCAGAGATGGCTGGATTGTCTCCCAAACATCCATTTACTCTTTTTTTTTCTTATTAAGTGAAAGCCAATTTTCCACTAGTCACTTTTCCTGTAGTAAAACTTTATTTCTCAGCCTTCCTTGTAAATAAATGTGGCCCAGGGAAAATGTTCAGCCCAAGGTAACTGGAGCAGAAGTGTTGTGTGGGATTCTGCTGATGGCTGCCTAAAGGGGAGCTGACTTAGCTAGGACCCCTGTGATTTTGCTCTTTCCCATTTCCTCCCTCTACTGACCTAGAGCCTAAATATAATAGCTGGAGCGTCAATGGTCATCTTGGACCATGAAGCAACCTGAGGATAAAAAGAAACAACATAGACAGTGGAGCATAATGGTCACTGTGTCACTCACTGATGATAACGAGCAAAAACCTACCACTTCTGGACTTCCTACCCTGGATTTCTTTTATGTGAGATAAAATATGTTTATGCTCGTGTCGTGTTTTTGTTATATAAACAGGATTTCATGTTAACAGATATACTCCTGAAAAATGTAAGAATGATAATCTAAAACAAGGAGATAACTATAGATAGGGTCTACCATAAGGGCCTGATACATTCAATTATGTCAGAGGTACATCTGTCACCTTTTGTATACACAGAAAAATATAAAGAACTCTATTTTCTGGCTTTGTTTAAAGGCTGTGACTGTTTAGAGAACTCATTGTGTCTTTATTAAAAAATATTATATGTAGGGGCACCTGGGTGGCTCAGTCCATTAAGCATCTGACTCTTGATTTCAGCTCAGGTCATGATCTTATGGTTTGTGAAATCAAGCTCCACATTGGGATCTGTGCTGTCCATGGAGATTCCTTGGGATTCTCTCTCTCTCTCTCTCTCTCTCTCTCTCTCTCTCTCTCTCTTTCTCCCCCTTTACTTATAAATGCACATGTGTGCTCTCTGTCTCTCTCAATATACATACATATATGTATATTAACTGATCTAAACTGCCAGCACAGTGCTTAAGAATAAGGGAATTGATCATTGGGTTATTTGTTTCCCAATGATCAGTTCCCTTATTCTTAAGCACTGTATGTATGTATATATGTGTGTATATATACATATATATATATATATATATACACATATATACATACATATATATGTATATATACATATACATACATATACATATATATGTATGTATATATGTGTATATATATGTATATATACATATATATGTATGTGTATATGTATATATACATATATGTATATACATGTATGTATATGTATATATATGTATGTATATGTATGTATGTATATTGAGAGAGACAGAGAGAGAGCACACCTGTGACTATAGATGCTGGAGAGGATGTGGAGAAATGGGAACCCTCTTGCACTGTTGGTGGGAATGCAAATTTGTGCAGCCACTCTGGAAAACAGTGTGAAGGTTCCTCAAAATATTAAAAATAGACCTACCCTATGACCCAGCAATAGCACTGCTAGGTATTTACCCAAGGGATACAGGAGTACTGATGCATAGGGGCACTTGTACCCCAATGTTTATAGCAGCATTCTCAACAATAGCCAAATGATGGAAAGAGCCTAAATGTCCATCAACTGATGAATGGATAAAGAAATTGTGGTTTATATACACAATGGAGTACTACGTGGCAATGAGAAAGAATGAAATCTGGCCATCTGTAGCAACATGGATGGAACTGGAGAGTGTTATGCTAAGTGAAATAAGCCATACAGAAAAAGACAGATAGCATATGGTTTCACTCTTATGTGGATCCTGAGAAACGTAACAGAAACCCATGGCGGAGGGGAAGAATAAAAAAAGAGGTTAGAGTGGAAGAGAGCCAAAGCATAAGAGACTCTTAAAATCTGAGAACAAACTGAGGGTTGATGGGGGGTGGGAGGGAGGGTAGTGTGGGTGATGGGTATTGAGGAGGGCACCTTTTGGGATGAGCACTGGGTGTTGTACGGAAACCAATTTGACAATAAGCTTCATATATTGAAAAAATAAAAATAAATAAATAAATAAATAGGAATAAGGGAACTGATGACTTCTTTTAGGTCATAAAATATTTTCATGATGATGTCATTTCAGTTCACATTGTGCCTAGGAGGGCTGATTTAATGTTCTCAGTCTGCTGTTGACAGATCAAGAAAATGATGTTACCAGTTTTCTCTAGTCCTTTCACCTCAGTAGAACTATATTTTGAAACAAATTATCAGAATCAAAGCTGGCTAAATATATGTATTAAGGAAAAAATCCTACATGTATTATACTCAAGTAAATTAAGAGGAAAAAATTTACTCCCTAAACACTACAATAAATTCAAGACAAGGTCCTGTACCTTGTCCAGTGTTGAACTCTTAAGACCTTTACCTATATACTTCTGGAATCATTTTATAGTCATAATATTATTTCATGACTCACATATTTAGTAGATTTGGTGTCGGGGGAAGGCTTAGATAACTTGAATTTTCAAAAGAGGACCTCTTATCTTTGCCTGCAGTCACTTCCAGAATTTTTTTGTGGTGGGTTGATTCCTTGCCCAGGCTTAATTACTCATGATTCAAAGTCTGATCAAAGCAGAGATACAGCTACTGATAATGCAGGCTCATTTATACCTATCGTTCAGTCTTTCATCCTTTATGTATTTACATGTTTTGTTCAGTCACTGGCTATCAAGTAGACATTTCAAATCCAGTTTAATTGTGAGAAGACTTGGTATCTCAGAAGATGGGTAGATGAAAAACGTCAAAACATAACAAAACACTTGACAAACCTGACAGAACCTTCTTGCAATATTCACAATGTTCTCTTGCAACCACACAATCAGATTAAAAATAGCAGTGAGAATGTCCTTTCGAGTGGCCTAAAAATTGAGTTCATATTGGAAGATTTCTGCCTGCAGATTCATTACTGTCCTAAGATTCTACCATGTGTTATGTACTATATAGGCCACAGTACATACCCAGTAAGTGCTATAAGCTATAGTCTGAGCATAGGAAATGACACACAGTAGGTACTTGAGAAATCTTTCTTTGAATAAATGGATTTTTTAAAACCATTCTCCATTGAGAGAAATGAAAAAAAAGTATTTCTGGCTCTTTCAAGGAAGTCCTAAGTTATTCTCAATCTTCTACGTACATTTAAAATCCTGGGCCATCATTAATTCTCACAGGTTATCCAGAAGGACAGAAACCCCTATGGCATCAGAAACTGGCAGCTTTAAGTGCTTGGTGTACATGGTTCACTCAATCTCCAGGGACAGGTTTCGTACACTTGCAAGCCTGGCCACAGCAATGCCTGCCTGCTGTTCCCACAAGAGTCACCTCACAGGCATGGGGCTCCAGGAAGACTTCTCAGGACTGGGGTCCAGAAGTCTTAATGCCAGCAGTCAACATTCTTAGCATTTCCCTGCAGTGCATATTCTCTGTGACCTCTCCACCAGACAGACAAGAAACACCAGGTTACGAGCTGTTATTGGAATCTGGGTGGCAGGAACAGATGCCACCATCACTTCACATTTATTCAGTGAAGAAGTGCCATGGCGAAATGACTTCAGGCAGTGTGACTTAGCCAGTCACAAATTGAAAGAGCCTGTTTATCCTATTATAAACCTCCAAAGTTGCCTAGGTCAGAAGGTAATGAATATGAAAATCCAATCTGAGGCACCTCCTGTTTCTTTTCTTTCTGTTAATGCCCCCAGAAAAGGGGAAAAGTAGTTAGAGATACTAGTGTAATCTCTAAGTGAGTGAATTTATAAACAAATCATTTATCTTGCTGTCCACTTATCAGGGCCATAGATAAATGGCTTTGTAGTCTCCAGTGTTCAGCCATCAGCATTTATTTGCATATCTATGGGTTTATAATTGCAGGCTCTTATAGCATATAATTAGCACCCCTGGCCCTTGGCGACCTCTCTTCTCTGAAGTCCATTAGCACTTGCTATGTGTTCAGCTTCCTCGGCATTTTCAATTGTTAATCCACAATGATGGTATAGACAGAGGTGCTTCATCTAACCCTCTTCTAAGAAAAACTACCCTGTCTGCAACTGCCTCTTCCCATTTGCCCCATTGACTCCAACCTGATTCAGTCCCTTACTTAGCCAAAGCACTTAGACCTGGAGTGTGACTCTGCCTTTGCATCTAGAACCTGTAGGACCTGCAGGGTTAGGGTTGGGGAGGAAAAAAAAAAAAAGCCTAGGCCCATTGGATTCTGCTATTAAATGTGAATAAAGGGGCAGAAAAAGAAATTATCAGCTGGTAGCGTGTAGAGGGTAGCTGCAGCTGTGTCCACTATTTATAGCGAGCCAGACGGAAGCTTCCCAAATTTTGTTGCCAAAGCGTCTAGAGGTTCCTTGAATCTAGAAAACAATCTGGGTTTACTGTCTAAGGGGCTTATTAGGGCTCATGCTATTGAATTTCTCTGTTGGCTCCCATATGATATTACTTGTATGATGAAAATCAACTACCACCTCCCACCATATTCCTTTATGGGAGCTTAGGTCATATCTCTTGCTTATAATCAAAAGAGTAAAAATAAAACAGGCACTCTGTTTGTTTTTACTGTCCTTTTCAGATCACCTCGAATTATGCCACTCAAAGACAAAGATAAAACCTTTACCCCGTATGTGATTCCAGAGTACCTGAGACCAATACCTAACTGATCCTGTCTTTAAAATTTTATTCATTATGAATTCTTCTGCATTAATTTTATTTCCTAAAATATTGCATAAAATTATTTTTTTTAAGTTTATGTATTTATTTTGAGAGAGACAGAGACAATGTGAGCAAGGGAGGGGCAGAGAGGGAGCGAGAGAGTGAATCCCAAGCAGGCTCTGTGCTGTCAGCACAGAGCTGGACTTTGGGCTCCAACTCACAAAATCATGAGATCAAGACCTGAGCTGAAACCAAGAGTTAGATACTTAACCGACAGAATTACCCAGGCACCCTAGCATTAAAATATTATCTTAATTACAGAGTTTTTTGGTGCCCCCTTAAATTTTGTGCCTGATGTGGTACTTTACTTGCTTCACCCTAGTCAGAACTCCATATCAGAGACAATAAATGTTTAACACAGTGATGACAGTGATTGTGAATACTCCTCTGTATAGCACCTGAAGGTAGTTCAAATGGATACGACTTTGTTCCCTTAGAAATAACAGTAACAGTGACTCACTTTATTGAGTTTTCCAGTCTCCATTAAAGAGACTGCTTTCAAAACCCAATAGCCGTCTCAGGCATGGCCTTTCCCTCATTATACTGTTATATTTGGTGCACAGGGCTGCCTCTTTCTCTAGACTATTAGCTCTCAGAGGATCAGGGCCAAATCTCATTTATCTTTGTTTCTATATAGCTTTCCTGATTGTAAGAATGTATGAGTGAGGTACTGTCATAGGAATGAAACAAATCTGTGGGGGGGAGGGGTGGGGAAAAGGACTGGTACTTTTTATTCTCTTTTCCTGAGCTAGAGTTAAAAGGAAGAGTCTAAGGGGTACATAGGTGGTTCAGTTGGTTGAGTGGCCAACTTAGATTCAGGTCATGATCTCACTGTTCATGAGTTCAAGCCCCACATCAGGCTCACGGCAGTGATCCTCTGTCCTCCCATCTTTCTCTGCCCCTCTCCCTCTTGTGCACACACTCTCTCTCTCTCAAAAAAAAAGTGTCTAAAATTGCAGTAGGAAGGATTTGGGTTATATATCTGAATGCTTTTGACCATAAATCTGTCATATAGAATGATATAGATGAATCTGAAAACTGCTTAGATTTTCCAACCCTTATCCTGCTGTGGCCTTCCCTGGCAGCTCTAAATGGAAAGGTAGCATCCAGGCTTATATTCTATACAGGTCACAGAACCACACCATATAATGATGGCTGCTGGAATGCTAAGGGCTTGGGTGCTCAAGAATCTGGTATATTACTTGGGATAATTTGGAGGCAAAGGTTTTGTTTTTTTGTTTTTTGTTTTTTAACCTTACAAGGGTGCCCCATGTCCCCTTTTACATACAATACAGTGTTTTGGGGCCAAGGAATTGGAGAAGTAAGCAAAAAAAAAAAAAAAAAAAAAAAAAAAGGATTGAATTCTAGGCCTGGGATAATTGGTTTTAAGGACAAAATTGTGGGGAGCCTAAAAGTAATTAGGGGATAAAAGAGAATACAGAACCAGGCTGTGAACTACATGGCCCAGCAGGTAAACTGGACATTATAATGAGAAGGATTAAAGAAGAGGCTGACTTCTCTTACACTGAGCAGCAAGAAGAAGAATATTAGCCATTTGGTGAAGGTGCTATCACAGCTTAAAGAATAAAATAGAGAGATACAGGGAATGAATTGGTCTAGATCGTTTGTAAGAGCCCCTTCATCCACCTAATTCTAAGTACCATCAGGACTTCTGCCTCTGACTAGATGCCTATTTGCATTATACTTCCTTAACTTTTCTAAAACATAGCTTCTTTATTTTAATGATATTAAAATGCCTTCTCTGTATACCAACAAAGTTGCAAGCTGTAAAATTATACATAGAGGTAAGTTATTACAAAACAGTGTGGTGAGTGGAAACAAACAGAGCTAGGTTTCACTATGGCTCTTCCAAGTTTACCTTCAGTGGTCTGTAATTTCTTTTTTTTTTTTTTTAATTTTTTTTCAGCCTTTATTTTGAGAGACAGAGTGTGATCAGGGGAGGGGCAAAGAGAGAGGGAGACACAGAATCCAAAGCAGGCTCTAGGCTCTGAGCTGTCAGCACAGAGCCTGACATGGGGCTTGAACCCATAAACTGTGAGATCATGACTTGAACCAAAGTCAGATGCTTAACTGACTGAGCCACCCAGGTGACCCAATGTAGTTTCTTAACTTCCCTGACCCTCACTCAGCATTTTCATCTGTAAAGTGGGGAGAGTAATGCTGGCTTGAGCCGGGTGTGAGAAACAAAGAATGAACATAAAGCACCCAGCTCAGTGCATGGGACTCAGTGTGAGTTTACCAAATAGTAGCCAATATTATCTTTATTGTTGCTTATTTTTTAAAATAAATTTGACATGTAACATTTTGCACAATGTGTTACTCTGATACATTGATATACTGTAATGTGATTACTGATGTAGTGATATTTATCACATTATGTAATTATAGTACACTATTACTGTCTATACTCGTTATACCTTGCATTAGGTCTCTACGGCTTATTTACCACTCATTACAGGGTTGTACCCTTAAATACTATCACTCTTATTCACCCTCCCCAACTCCTGGTAATCACCATTTTATTCTGTTTTTGTCTCAATTATTACTTTCAGGCACTTATGTGCACAGGACTGCCTAGCCTCTGAGAATGAGGCTCTCCTATCAGGTAGTCCACCAATTAGCTGGTTAATGTCTTGTGGATTCTCTACAAGAGAGTAAAACAAAATAGTAGCAATCTGTGGTTTTCAGTACCACCAAAGGCACTGCATAATTTTGCCTTCTAAAGACTCATTTTGCTCCTGATATTGGAAAGGTAATTGATGCTCAATCATAGCCCTTCAGGTTGATGCACTCTTCACCTGAACTTCTCAATTATTTTCATTGTCTCTAACAAGATATCATCTCCAACTCTAACTTGTAGCTGCACCTTCATAGTGAACTGTTTTCTTGTATGATTCATGGCTGTGGTATCATGTCAAATCATTGGGACATAAGTAATTTGTTATTGGCAATAGTCTATGTACCATAATCTATAAATATATACCTTTAAAAACAGAAAGTAGGATCACTTCATGATTTTCTATATATTAACATCACTCTCAGTATATTTTATTATGTTTGCTTATTGAGGAGAGAAATGGGAGAGCCCAAGCTGCACCATTTAAAGTCATTTTGAAAGCTTTCAATTATTAAGGTGTTTTATTTCTTCAAAAGATTGTTGGGTTTCAACAAAGTTGGGCTCTCTCATGACTGTGGGTTATAAATGGTTCATTCAGTGTTTTATTGAAATAAGAAGTTGAAAGTTGATGACCTTGACGATGGTGTATATAACAAGTACAATTCTAAAGAGGACAGGACTCACCATATCTTGGTATTGGGTGAGTGTGTCCAGCTACAGTAGTATTTTTGTGGCATTCTGAAAGATTTTGAAACAAATACTATCTAAGATGCACACAGTCAGTGTCATGGCTAGACCAAAGGCTTTTGAGATTTGAATTATTTAAGGTTCATTACGTCCTACCACAGTGTTTATATTCTTACATTTTTGTAAATCTAGTTTTAGAGTTTTTTTTCTTTTTAATTGAATTCATATGATAAAATATATCTATGATAGTTATCTAGCATCCTGATGGAAAAGAATTTTCTAAGCATAAAATAGATGGAAGAAATTGCATAAAAGATGAGAGAGCTGACTACATAAAAATTTAAAACCACTGAAGTAAAATAAGATGTTATAAACAAGCAATAAGCTGGGAGAGCATCTTCTCAAGTACATTTATCAGTATTTTTAAGATGCTCCTACAATTCAGTAAGATAAATCCTAAATTTTCAATAGAAAATAGACAAAGGCATTTAACATCCAATCACTAAAACAATACAAATGACATAGAGACATACAAACATAAATGTTTAACCTCACTAGGAATAAGAGTAATGCAAATTAAATGCTATGCACCCCTTGGCTTGTTTAAAAATAATAAAGGATTTTAAAATCGGTAAGTCACAATTTAGTTGTGGCATGGCGAGACAGACACTCATATTGCCGGTGCTATGGAGTGTTAAACTCCCTTACAACATTTCAAGAAAGCAATTTGGCAACATATTTCAGAAGTTTTAGAAGTAATCCTGCCCTTTGGTTAAGCAATTCTACTTGTAGTGTGCAATCCCAATAAGAAAATAAAAATGTGGACACACGGTTCCACAGAGAGAAACTCATTGTGGTTTGTTATAAGAAAAAATCAGAACAAAAGTAAATAATCAAAATGTCCAAAAAGGAGACAAAAGATGTAAAATGTAAGATATACCCACAAGACAGTTTCTTGTTTAGCCATTAAAGATTCACAAAAAAATTCTAATGATATAGGAAAATGCTTTCTTTTACAATGTTGAATAAAGTGTGGTGCAAAATTGTAAATGGGACTGTGGACACAGTGGACTTGAAAACACCGAATTCTCCTAAACTAAGAAAACATGAAAGAAACTGCCTTATAGAGTAGGGATTGGGGCGGGTTAAAAGAGGGTTTCTAGGAAGTGGTAATAAGTACATAGCACATGCAACGTTAAAGGGAATCTAAAAACATGTCCCATTCAGGAAGTTTATAAAAGGCTTGAGTAGGAGACAAATTTGAGAAGGTATGTAGGTCTTGAGTACAAGTGTAATATCCACTGGTGATGGGAAGTCATGGAAGTTACTGCTCTTCCCACTGAATGCAATGGAATTTCAATAATTTTTACTGTTCCTTTGTACATTCATTCATTTCATTTGATAAATATTTACCAAAAACCTACTCTGTACCAGGCCCAGAGAGAGGTATTGTATGTATATGTATACACACACACACACATACACACACACACACACACACACACACACACACACACACACACATATGGTTGTGAATAAGATAAAATGTTCCCTCTGCTAATTGAGCAAAATCTTGTTGGCAAGGAAATTTGATTGCAAGGAGCAGAGAGACTTATTTGAGCTACTGCAGGTGACATGTGCATGGAAACTCAGGAAAAGCTGAAATGGCACAGCTCTGGAAGAGTGAGATATAGTGAACTGTTATCTAGAGCATCCCCATCAAGATGACACCTTTTCTCTTTGTGCTACTTCCTTCTCCTTTTTCTGGCCATGACCTTCTCTAACTGGCATTTTATAAATGAGACACTCTCCATCACACTGTTCCTGCTGCTCTGAGTTTCTGCTTCCTAATAACATCAACTTGCACACAACTCATGATAGACCCTGTGGCCTCCTTTTCATCATTACCTATTAGCTTCATTTTTCACTGATAGGTGTGCATTCAGGCTGCCTTTCAATTAAAAATCGCTGAGAGAGAATCTGATAGACTCAGTTCACTTTTTTTTTTTTTTTACTCAATCATGTTGCTGGTCACTGGCTATCCTTGGGATTGGCATACTTTGGGTCAAGTACACACCCTGTCCATTCGCTGGGGGAGGAGCCACCTGACCCTTTTGTTTCTGCCCTTTCAATAGAGATGCAGGCAGGGCACAGTGGTCTGAGGTGAGCTGGGCATTCCATTCCGCTGTTGTCCTTAGATTTGGCCTGATGTCTAAGTAAACACACCTTCATATTTCCAGCTAGTACTGTTCAAAAATGGTACAGAGAAAAAAGTAAGGCTATTCTTTGGATGCAAATTTGTAAACAAAAGAGAAAAGTCTGAATAATAAAAAAAATAAGGAAAACATCACAAAGGTGCCCAAAATAAGGTCCAAAGCTGAATTATCTCCCTAGGGTTTCTTTCTATTAATCATGGTATTAAAACATAATCTTACAGAACTAAATATTTACCTCTACAATAATCATTTTCTTTCCTCAGAGGCTTCCAGATTATTTATATTTGTAACATCTAAACCAAAGGTTTCTGGATCTGATAAGATCTTGAGTTTTTAAATTCACACCTACATAAACATTTCTGAATATGTTTAGCCAAATCATATCTTCTAAAATAGAATGCAAAATGTTAATTTCACTATATATTTCTGTATGCCAGTTTTACATTATTAATACAGACTCTGTAGGGGAGAAAATACTTTACACCTTTAACTGGAAGAAAGCTCAGCTTGAGTAAAACAGTAGCTCCTAGAAGGAAAAATAATGTTCAAATATAATCCTGTACTTATCAACGGGAAGGATGATGTGGTTTTAACCAAATCACTTAGATGGATTTCTTTCCCATCCCTTTGCAATGGTACATTATCCTCTATCTCATGCAGCTGTTACCATTTACTCTTCTGGGCCTCTTATTGCAAGCAGGTTATAAAGATTGTCTTGTGGCCACGGAGGAAGGATAAGACATCCATAAGAACAAGAGATTGCTGTAGCATTGCCTTGCTGTCTTTAGAGAGGACTGCCTTCTCAGAAGCACTTCTACCGGGATTTCAGACCAAGACATAGACTGAGGTCATAAATACCGTTGAGTTGATGCTTCACATTACTTCAAAATTTACATATATTGGCCCCTTCTACCAACCTTATATTTGCATATGTAATACATCAGTTGTTCCTGGTTCCTAAGAAGCGGCTCACTCCTATTTTCTCCACAAAACCTTTTGACGCACAACTAATTGTAGATTTTTCTCTTTTCTAAACTCCCATACAGTATGGGAGGTTTTTTTTTTAATTTTTTAAAGCTTTTAAACTTTTTTTTTTTTAAGTTTATTCATTTGTTTTGAAAGGAGAAAGAGAGAGAGCTCACTAGCAGGGGAGGGGCAGAGAGAGGGGAGAGAGAAGGAATCTTAAGCAGGCCCTGTGCCATTAGCACAGCACCCGAGAAGGGGATCCAAATCATAAACCACAAGATCATGACATGAGCCCAAATCAAGAGCCAGATGCTTAACCAATGGAGTCACCCAGCACCCCTCCCATACAGTATATTTTTAATGGTTACCACTTGGTTTTGCACTCTGATGTATTTTAAATGATAAAAATACTATTTACATATATCTCGGGAACTTACTAGGAGGCAGGCCCTGTGTCACATATGCTATATATATATATATATATATATATATATATATATATATATTCTATATCATGTCATCCTCCCAAGAACCCTAAGACATTTATAATACTATTGTCTGCAAGGCTTAGCATTGACTGTGTGTCCTCACGTAGCTGACTTGGTGGTTGGGCCAGGCTTTGAACCTAGGTTGGCTGCAAAACGTGGGCATGTACCAGTATGTTTTGTTTTGTTTTGTTTTTTAACTCTTTTTTTTCTAGCAAATACTCTCCCCCCCACCAAGGGTCTAATGATATTCTTGGTCATCTTGGCAATTCCAGCTCCTATTTTAAAGGCAATAGACAATAGAACAAAGGGAGCAAACTGAGTCTGATTGTCTAGATTCAAGTTCAGGCCCCATCACTTTTACAAGCCATGTGATCTTGGGCAACTTGTTTACCTCTATGCCTCAGTTTCTCCCCCTGTGGGCAAGAATCGTGCCTACCTCTTAGGGCCTTCTGACTATTTGATGAAATGAGACTTAAATGGCACTTATCACAGTGCCTCACAGGTACTCAGTAAACGACCATCGCTGGTATTTGAACAGGAAATCTGTCAGTGACCTGGTTTACAGGTCCATTTCTAGTCACTTTTGTGGATGTAAATTAATTCTTAAGAGAGGATTTCCTCTTGTGATGATAAAATCATGTTTAAGGTCATGCCCAGGGTTGTTGGATACAGTGAATAAAAATACAGGATGCTCAGTTAAATCTGAATTTTGAGCAAGCAATGAACAATTTTTAATATAAATGCTAATACTGCATGGGAAATATTTATACTAAAGAACTATTCATTATTTATCATTGTTTAAATTCAGTTTAAATTCACATTTAACTGGCCATCATTATTTTATCTGACGACCAGCTGGCCCCTTTGCCTTTGAAGTCCCTTACATTGCCAATATTCTGCCTTGAAACATACACATTCACACTGTGGTACATTCACACACATTTACTTGTTCACTTGGACTCTCCTTTTGGTTTACTGAATTCATTTGAATCAGCAAGTGTGCTTAATTTATTTTTGTACTCCCAGTGCTCAACATTATAGGTCTGTAACTATGCCTTAATTTATATCTATGCCCAAAACTATACGCAGATATATAATGTTAGATACTAATTCGATCTAGATCATATTATACCTATTATTATGCTATTGCTTTTATTTTTTTAGATTTACAGCAAATTAGACATCCTTCCAAGTTAGTACACATAAGCACTATCTATATTTTCTCTAATAAATGCAGTGGTGGTTGTATAAACTGCTGAACCTATGACCCAGAACTCCCATAAACAGGAATCACTCCTATAAAATTGAGTACAGGGACACCTGGGTGGCTCCGTCAGTTGAGCATCTGACCTCGGCTCAGGTCATGATCTCATGGCTGGGGAGTTTCCAACCCCATATCAGGCTCACTGCTAACAGCATGGAGCCTGCTTCGGATTCTCAGTCTCCGTCTCTCTCTGCCCCTCCTCTGCTCACACTTTCTCTCTCAAAAATAAGTAAACATCAAAAACAATGTAAAACTGAATACAATAGGTGTACATAGATTATCACTGTCACAAAATTTGTGAAAGCAAAACACTGGAAAAAACATGTATGCTCATTAGTATTGAATAGCCATGTAGGCATTAAAAATATTGCTGTAGAAGATTTGATGACATGGAAACACATTCACAACATATAATTAACTGAAGAAGGCAGGTTAAAATAGTATATAAACTTCATCCAGTTTTTGTAAACAATAAATAAGATAAAGTATGATCCCAATTTTATATAATAGGTAATGAGGAAAAAAATTAGAAGCATATGCCAGAGAATTTGCTGAATATCATTTTTGGGAAATATGGTCACATAAAATTTTTATTTTCTCTCAATATTACATGTTTTCTAAAAGGTTCTTAAATGACATTAAAATTTATTCATCACTGAAGCTGAGAATCTGCATATGAATCGGCCATGAATCTGTATATGTAGCATGATGCCAATTTTATGAGCCGCATATCTGTATGTCTATCTGTATGTTTGGAAAAGTCACTGGAATGTTAATGGTGCTTTCTCTTAGTGGTGGAATTATAGGTAATTTTGATTTCCTTAATTATATTTTCCTATATTTTAAAATTATTATTATTTTTTTTTCTATTCTAGGGGACTATGAGGGGTTTATGTTGGGTCTTACTCGTTTCAGTCCCAAAGAGCTACACATTCACAAACAACTCAAATGAAAACAAATTTCCCCACTTGAGGGCTAATTTTTCTTTAATTATGAGCAACTTTTATTTCTATGGCATATGGCGGTACTAACAAGGTATTATAAGTGTGGTAATGCAGCAATACAAGTCATTGGTTGTGACTAACAGGGTGGCTTAACTGGCATCACCATATTTACCCTATGTAAATTGGTCAGAATCTCAAATGCCTTCAGTTATGCAAATATATATTCATTTATTAAGAAGATTCCAGTTAAGATTGAGTTGGCTTCAGGGAAATTATGTGTTATCCAGGATCCTTTTATGGAAATGATGACAATTAAAACAAATTAATAGCAACTGTAGTTTTTTGGGTTTTTTTTGTTTGTTTTTTTACTTATTCTACTTATTCATCTAACATCTATTTATGTACTTATATACAGAGAGGCTGTGAACATGGTGGAAAGAGCAGGAGACTTCAGGCAATAAGACTGCTCTGCCGCTTACTCAGCTGTGTGGCTGGGGAAGTTAAAATTTAAGTTGTCTGTATCTTGGCTGCCTTATCTAGAAAATGGCTTAAGACCTACCTTATAGGATTGCTATGAGGTTAAATGAGATACTCTGTGCAAAGCCTTAACAAATCACTGCCATTTGGTAGATGCTCAGTAAATAACTATTTTTATGTACTAATGTAGGTGATGTGGATGATAAAATTCTGGTCTAGAAATAGATTGTTTCCCCAAGTATCACTTTGCTTTAGAGAGAGGGTGTGTGTGTGTGTGTGTGTGTGTGTGTGTGTGATAAAATAGGCCAAAACCGGTTAGCGGTGATGGGAGGAAAAGATAGACTGTCTTGGGAACTCCAATTAAGGGGGAATGATACCCAGCATGGAGAATCTTCTCAGGAGTTATTGGAGCTGGCCCATGAAAAGTGGACTAGGATTTAAATATGTGAAAATGGAGATGGAGGTGGCTGAGGGAAGCATGTTTGGTCAAGAATGTTGCAAGAGCAGGCAGGGAGGCTGGTGAAGCCTAGTTACCTACCTAGTTAGGCTGACTGGAACACGGAGACATGAAGGGGGAAAGTGGAAGACATTCTGAAAATATAACAATGCACAATGTATGGACCCATTTATAGGAGAGCTTCTATTTTAATCAACAAAATAAACTCCCTCAAATCTTGGGGACATTAAGTGGATTATGTGTATTTGAAGAGTTGTGCACATATTCAATCTCCTATGTGGTAACACATTTTAGTGAAACACAGACCAAGTTTGAGTCCTAACTCTACTACCTATTAGTTGTGCAGATTTAGACAAGCTACTTAATCTTTCTGACTTTCAGCCTAGTGCAATTGTGAGAAATAGCACATGACAACCCTACTGTGAAGATAAAGAGGAAAAAAATATTTAAATGACTTATCAGAATGTTTGGCATTGGTAGAACTTAGACAACATTAACCATACTCCTCGGCATTACCAGACTATTCTCATCATTACCTAAACCTCTTCTCCCTCCCTGTCAAACACAGTTTCAAGACAATCTTGTCTATTGAATTCCTGTTCATGCTCTGAGGACTTTTAAGAGAGTTCCCCTTGTACACTCTTGGCCAAAGTATATCCAGTGTGTTGAGTAAGAGAACAAATTACACAGAGCAGTGAAGTGACTGGCATTGAGGTCCATTGGGGATAGGCCTCTGGGCTTATCTGGAGGAATCTAGAGATATCCTAACTGGACTAGTATATCCAGTGAAAGTAAGAAGTGCTTGTAAATGAACTACTGGAACGAATGAAGATACAGCAACAATGAAAACAGATGGAGGAGATTTTTCTTTTTCTTTTTTAAACTATCAGTAATACTGAACCTTCCATCTACTATATCTAACCAACCCAGGAAAGATTCAGCAGATAGGAGAAATTTAGATCGATACATTTTGATCAAGATCAAGATCTATTTGGCATGTGGGTAGATCCGAGACGATGAACAGCTACTCCTAACCCTGATGTGCATCTAGTCATAGGATATTGTCTATTGTGCTGTAACGTGGCAGATAGATGTGAATTTAAATAACCTAGAAGTATCTAACATTCTTTTATAAAAAATTTGTTTTGCAGAAAAGGGAGATTAGGGAACAGAGTGTTTCAGAACTGCACTAACATAAGCTTTTTTTTTTCTGAAGCAGTGTAAATAATAAAGGAGGAAGGAAGGATAATTGATTGAAATACTAATTTGTGTTTTGAATTTATTATGCTTTTTCCTCCCCATGTCTGCAGCAGATACTCAGACCTCTGTGCTCTCTTGTCTCAATGGAGATAGGTAATATAAAAGGTAACGCAGAATTTCCCAGAGAAACTCTCTTCCCAGTTTTTGTTTTTCAAAAGTCTGAGCTCCTAAAATATTGATATTTTAGGAGGAAATTAAGAAGAAAAGCAGCATGATAGAGGCCTATTATGAGATGTAATTTGCTTTAAAGGAAATAAAATCATGTGCCATTTTTCAAAAAATGTGCTTATAGGGGGGCGCCTGGGTGGCTGAGTTGGTTAAGCCTCCTACTTTGGCTCAGGTCATGATCTTGTGGTTCGAAAGCCCCATGTTGGGCTCTCTGCCAACAGCATGGAGCCCACTTTGGATTTTCTATCTCCCTCTGCCCTTCCCCAACTCACACATGCATGCACACTCTCTCAAAAATAAATAAACATAAAAAATTTTTTTAATGTGTTTATAGAGTAAAATGCATACCTACAATAGGTGGTTTTTAAAGAGCTGCCATTTTTAATTGCAAAATCTGAACAAATTCTGCTTTTGGTAACTCTTGCTTAACCAAAGAGCAATACCTTTTCTTTGCAGACTGTCACTAACACTGTCAGTGATTTAGGGTCATCCAATGTTTTTATCAAAATCTACCCTAAGGGAAAAAGTCCTGGCCAAGTTTTCTTCCAATATGCTCCATTTTGCTTTTACTCCTGGTCACCTGATTTTTCTGAAATCAAAGACATAATGAATTCATGCCAGTGATCTCCAAACCTGCCCGTGAATCAGAATCACCTGTGAGGATTTTGGTTGTGTTTTTAATACTAACATCTGAGCTCTATCCCTGGATACAGTCAGATTCAGTATATCTGGGGTAGAGCTCAGGGCTCTGTAGTTACAAAAATTTCTCAGGTGTCAGAGTTTGGAACTATAATTTTAGATAGTAGACCTGCTCTTTCTGAGAAAGGTATGCACTAGTCACATTTCTGAACTGCATTATCTTTTTCAATACTGCAGAATACAAATATTGCTCTAAAATTTTTTGACATGACAACATTCAGTCGATAAACATTATTACCTGTATGTAGAGGGCAAATGTTAATATTCTTTTTTCAGGGAAAGGCAAGAAGTACTACCTTTCATTATTTTACCATATATATATATATATATATATATATATATATATATATATTTAATTTCTGTTATCAATTCAACTTAACTTTTTTGTTAGCAATTTAACCAAGTATTTTTGTCTAAGCTACAGAAGACAGTGGTTCTGGCAAAGATCTTACTTTGCGTTAGCTGGGTAGATCACCTTCTCACTATGGGTTTTACACCCAGTTGCAACTTCTACATATCTCCCCTTAGTGCTCATAAATTTAAAATCAGCCTTACTTTATCAGAGTTACACTCAGTATTTTAACTGTATGTAAAACTTTATCCAACCATACATGGTGCCATCTCATATGATACAGAGAAGCCATGGAGTTAATACTAGCCCTGGGAACTGGGAAACAACATAATAGGTGTTATTGTATATGCTTGGTTTCCGTGCTCAAGTCATGAAAGTATGTACAAGTAAATAGTGCATTTATTTAAAAAGTTTTATGGTGTCTGCACAGTAAATCTGAGTACTTGGGTAGGTATATATTTATGTTCAGTGAACATTTTAGAATTTTTAAATTAAGAGGGCTTAAATTAAAACACAGTTTAATATTTAGGCTTTTTTTATAGGACTTTAATACATAGGTTTTGTTTTGAATAGATTATTTTTAATGGGGATTAATACATATTTTTAAAAGACACCGAAATATAAAGGAAACATCACCAAATCAACATAAAGTTTCAAAATCTACCCCTTAAGGCCAGTGTAAAGATAGTGTGCATCTATGTTTTGTCAGGCTAGCTGGAATCTTATTTCCCCTTCCTTCACTCCTGAACCTCATCTACCATCCCCAACCAGCAATGCTACCAGCATAACAGTAGCCAGCCCTATAATCACCACGTTACCATGGTGTCCAGGGCTAAAACTCAATGCTAATAACAATACTACTAATACTAATATAATAATAGTAATAATAATAGTAACAATAATAATAACAATAATAACTAACCTGAATGCAGCTTATTTTAGGCCAACCTCTATTCAAAGTGTTTTAAATAGATTAGTTCATTAATCCCGATAATAACCCATAATACAGGCATTGATGGGGAAACAGACACAGAGAGGTTACATAACTCACCCAAGGTCAAATTGCTAGTAAGTGGTGAACCCAGAGTTATTTCGACTCCAAAATCTGAGCTCTTAACCAAGGTGCTACCTAGCTCCTGGATTCTGGATTTGTCACTTTCAGAGCAAGGCCTTCCATAATTGGCTCTGAAATCTCTGGCTATCACATTTATTTCAGCTGTTTCATTCTGCCTTCATCCTGTCTCAAGATGGCAAATGAGACTTTAGGAAAAGATTAGGAGGGAAAAACATAAAGCAAAATAGCAGATGCCAATGGATCAGGTGACAGCATTTCTATTAGGACACAGTCTACATGAGAATGGATTTAGATCATTCTACTTCAGGTGAATCTAATCTATAAACATCGAGGAGGAGGCTGACATCTAAATCTTTACACAGAGACACATACAGGGCCTCCAAAGCTCTTTCAGTGAGGCCTTAAAATGCTCATTTAAGACAACCATATGGGGTCTCCTGTTATAGCCAGAATAATAGGCATTACAGACTGAACCCCTGCTTGGAATCACACAATCCAGGAGACCTCACTTCTTCCTGAGAAACGGATTACCTTCCCCAAATAGGTTGTAAGTGTTGCTGGGTGGGGGCCACAATAGAAAGCTTTAGTTCTATCCTCATGGACAAAAACAACAAAGACTAATTGAAACACAGAGATTCAAGAAATCTTAAAGCTAATAATGCTACCCATGTAGTGCAGCAAAAAGAACCAGGCTTTGGAGTTAGTCTGAATCCTGATCCTGTTATATACCGGCTGCATGACCTTTAATAGTGTAAAGATATAGACTCTGGAACCAGACTGATCATGCTCACACTACAGCTTTGCTAATTAACAGATCCCCACTGCCTCATCAGCATCTTGCTCGGTTGCCTTATAGACATTGCACGTTTAACACTTCCCAGAACAACTCTTGAGGTTTGTCCCCAATCTTGATGTTTTGTTTTTTCAAGGCTTCCTATTCTCAGTAATGAAAGTTCTATTCTGCTACTGCTGAGGCTACAAACCCTGGGTTCAGCACTCCCGGAGGTGGAAAGATGCTCTACTTTCTTCTGGCTTGCATCAGTTCTGATAAGAAATCTATTTTTATTATGTTCTCTCTTCATAATATCTTTTGGCTAGATTGAGAATCTTAGGCCAATATGCTTATAAGTTTAATCAAATGTCAAAAACTTTTGACTATTTGGTACCTCAATGTCTGCTTTTCCTGGTGCCACAAGTCATTAGTTTGTCTCTCTCTCTCTCCTGCATTTTATTTAAATAGGCTCTGTTGCTATGCCTTAAAGTTCACAGTTCTTTCTTCCACAGTATGTATACTGACATTTTCACTTCAGATACTATTTTTTCATCAATGTGTAACATGGGTTTATTTCATATTTTCCATTCCTCTCTTCTTCATTCACATTTGTTTACCTCCTTTTTTGAGAGATTGGCTATACTTATAACTTTTTTAATCTCCTTGTCTGCCATTTCCATCATCTCTGTCATTTCTGGGTCTGTTTCTGTTGGCTGAATTTTCTCTTGATTATGGGTCACATTCTGCCATGGGATGGCAGGTTGGAGACAAACACCAAGAGTTTGCTTTTGGAAATGTTAAAAGTGTGATGTCTATAAGGCAACCAAGTGAGGTGCTAACTAGGTGGTGAGGAACTAGGTATCTATCTTTTTTTTTTCTATTTTAGAGTTTATTCATTTATTTTGAGAGGGGTGGGGACAGGAGTAAAGAGAGAGGGAGAGAAAGAATCTCTAGCAAGCTCCATGCTGTTAGCACAGAGCTCAACACAGGGCTTGATCTCACAAATCATGAGATCATGGCCTGAACTGAAAGAGCCTCGAGTCAGAGGCTAAACCAACTTAGCCACCCAGGAGCCCCTGGGCATTTATTTTAAAGAACTATGTAATTAAGAGATGTGGTCAGAAAGATTATATAAGCATTATCTGTAATAAGAAAAATCCCAGAAGCAATCTAAAGGTCCAACAATAGGAAACATTTATGGTTTCTCTATACTACATAGCTGCTAAAAATATGTTTTTAAAGACTATTTAAAAACTTGAGAAAATGCTCAAGATATGATGTTAAATGAAAACAAAAAAAAACCCACTGTACACAGTCTTATCCAAATTTTATAAACAAACATGCAGTTATAGAAAACAAAAGCTTAAAGAAAATATATTAAATATTAATTATCCTTCTGTGTTAATATAGTATTTTTTATTAGTTTTTCTTTCTATTTATTTTATTTTACATTTGTCTTACAAATATATACATATATTACATATACATACAAATATACACATACATACATACAAATACATATATATATGTATATATATACATATATGTATATACATATGTATATATATGTATATATATACAACTTTTATAATTAGGGAAACTAATAAGAATTTATTGGGAAAAGAAAGAGTAGTATGAGGTAGTAAAAGGGGCAAGGAATAGATATAAAGACTGAGAAGGTTATCTGGGGAAAATGTATGAAAGCAGTATTTTTAAAATGTTTTTTTCCCTTTATACTCAGATTTAACTTGCTTTACTATTAAGATTAATTTAGATTACCTAGTAGCAAAAAGTGAATGATGCATCCCCCAAATTCAGGAAATTGCTTTAGTCTATGATATATAAGAATATAAATCTATGGAATTCAAGAATTGCATCCCATAAGTTTCTTATATTTTGCTAAGGCAATCATTAATATTAACTGGTAACCTCACTGACAGCAGCATATGATATATGAGATGGCAGGAAACCACTCAGGGATTACAATACTGGCGTGGATAATTTGCAAAGTATACACCCAGATGTGGACAATTAGGGATCATCTGTCTTCTGTCTACTATTACTATTACTGACACATGAATGTAGAAATACTCTTAGAGGAAGAGGCCATGTCTACTTGTCTGGAGTCATAATATACACCTTTTTTCAATATCATAAAGATAAAGGCCAGAAATAAGTAGCCATTGTGTTTGTGATAGTAGTTTCCTACAACATGAAAGGACAGAAGTCAACTAATAGGTGATTGCCTGTACAGTGGTCTCTCCAAAATTCTCCATTGTCCATCATTAATCGTTTTTTGGTCTCAACTAGATCTGAAGGCCAAGGTTATTAAAATGTAATGCGGCATTGATTAAAATAACAATCTACTTGCATTTTACATTTATAACAACAATAGCTATAGATGTGCAATAGCCATCTTCCATAAAATTATAAGGCCTAGAACTGTGTATTTATGCCTGGCTGATTTATTAGGTACACAGGAAATGATAAAATTCTAAAAAAGACAAGTTTAAAATCCTCATTACTATTTCATTTTTCCTAATATTAAAGTCATTTCCCTGACAGCAAATGGCAGCTTAACAGGTTTTCCAATACATATTTGGAACCTCCTTTAATTAAGATTTGTCATCTTCCTCATTAGCATACCCACTCATTGTATTTCTAACAGGACAGCACTATCAATCATGCCTCATGGTTTATGTAAGTAAACCTAAAATGGTTATGTGGAGCCACCATCAATAAAGAGAAAACTCCCCTTGAGGCTCCACTTGATGGTTTATCTTATCCTCCATCTGTCTCACTAGTTTCGCCTCACTCTCTCCTTCCTATCACTATATTTGGCTTCAAAGAGACATTATAATAGCAGGCTCTACATTAGAGGAGTCATGCACAGGCACAAGACACAGAACAAAAGAGATTACTCAGAGACACTGCTGATGAATCTTTGATTTGGTTAAGTTTTATAATGTACTTTATAAAGCCTGTGAGGAGTTTGATGCTGTCCATGTTCCACAGAATTTCTTTTAAGGGAAAAAGCTACATGATGTTGGTTGTTGAGAGCTACCATGAATAAAAAAAGGCTAAGTCAATAAATTATCCAGAGGATAATTGTATTTAGCCACAGAGGTCAGATTGATAGGTTGGTTTCTGTTTGCTGTTGTTTGTTTTTTCTTTATCATACTGGGTTCCACTGAATCCTATATTAGATTTTCAGGGCTGGTGGGGCAGCCAGAAAAATGAAGATCCATAATAAAGCATTCAGACTACATGACTTTCTGTAATAAAATGTTCTGCATCATAAATTGAGAAAAAAGTATACACAGATAACTTTTGAACAGCTACATACCATTGTTGGCCACATTTTCAGTTCATGGAGGATGTTTACCAAAAATGATTTTATTTGTGGTGTTCATCTGAAAATCCTTGTTTTTTACTACTGATAATACCCAACTAGGCAATTGAAAGCTTTTTTTTTTTTTTAATTGAGAGGTATTATTCTGCTCCTTTCATAAATGAGAAAACTGAGGCAAAGGGTGATTGCATAATTTGCCCAAGGTCACAGAGCTAGGAAGTGGTCAAGGTGGGACCCTGCACAGCATGGCTCCAGAGCTAGTGCAGCTAATCTCTCTGCTATACAGCTGTTAATTCTAGAGCAGGATCAGTTGTCTGCACAGGGCATAGCCAGTTCTTTGTATTATACGTGGTTAAAGATGAGTAAGAAGAGATTTCTGTCAGAAGAAAAACTTTCCAGTTCATCCAGAAATGGTTTCAAGACATTAATTTTAAGTTGAAAAGAAGAGAGGCTAGAACATGCCCAGATTTGCTCTGAGGCGAACTTTTGTCTGATCATTTAAGAGGCTGTCCTTAATGGAGACCACAAACCTTGAGCCATTATTTTTTTTTTAACATTTATTTATTTTTGAGAGACAGAGAGTGGACAGGGAAGGGGCAGAGAGAGAGGGAGACAAAGAATCTGAAGCAGGCTCAGGCTCTGAGCTGTCAGCACAGAGCCCGGTGCAGAGCTTGAACCCATGACCGTGAGATCATGACCTCAGCTGAAGTTAGATGCTCAACTGACTGGGCCCCAAAACTTGAGCCATTATTAAAGGACTGTTTCTATGACACAGAATTAATAACTGACAAGTCTATATAAGTTAGGCCTGTGCTTCTCAAACCAGGCTACTCATATGTACCTTAGGGTTTGTTGTACTTGTCAGGGACTGAGTATCCCCAGAAAAAATAGTTTTCTGGTGGGTTAATTTCACTTTAAGACTTTGGACAAAATCATTTCATTTGTAATCAAAATACTTCTACATTAAAGCAAACAAGGATATTTCCCAAGCTTTTAGGAGAAAATACAAGATTTTATGTATTTCATGCTTGAAAAAAAGCTTCATTCATGTTCTACCCCAGATCCTGAGGAGAACAAGTTCCTATTTCAAAGCCTAAGGGCATGTGGATTTGAGAAACAGTAGTTTAGTCTCTATCCATTTCTGATCTACAAAGGTAAACATCAAGCAAAAAAAAAGCATCAATGACAGTGGCAAACACTTAGGCTGCTCCTGAACAATTACTCTATAGGTGATAAACACTGTAGAAATGGTCAGTAGTAAATTAGCCTGGCTAAAGCAGACCTGCTCCTCATGCAGAACACTGGCTATTGAATCTAGCTCTGAAACAGAGCTCAGGTGGGGTTCCTCTTCACTGCTTCCTCTTTCCTTAATCCCAGCTGCCATAACCTCTCCCCTCATTTCTTCAATGGCACCTCTACTTCTCTACCCAGCAGGGAGGTTTTCTTCTAATATAAATCAGATAATTTCATTCTCCTGGTTAGTATTCTTTAATGGATTCTGAATGCACTCAATATCAGACCTATGCTTCTTTATCATTACCTACAGAGTCCTATGTCATTTGGCTCCTGACTCCTTCTCCAAACTAATTTTTGGCCATGTTCCCATTAGCTCATTTCTTTCCAGCCAACCTGGACTTCCTTACATTCCTGAAACATGCTAAACTTATTTCTGCCTCAGTGACTGGCCTTGACATTCCCTTTTCCTGGAATGTACTTTGTTTAATCTTTAGATTACCACTTTCTCCTTTTATTCAGGTCTCAGCTCATCCTATCTCCTCAGAGAGGCATCCCCTGGTTACCCCCACTTGATACTGTTCCCTTCCCCAAACCTTGTCTATCACATTATTCTAGTTTTTCTTTAAAGTACTTACCAATAACTGAACTTAACTCACTTATCTATTTGTCTCTCATTTGATGCCCTAGAATGTACATTCCATGGGGACAAGAGACTTGTCTTGTTTGCTCATCACTGAAACTTTGTTGCTGATAACCATGTTTAACACATGGTAGAAGCTGATTATTCAATGAATGAATGAATGAACAAACAAATGAATGAATGCATGAAAAGGACAACTGGAATACATTTTAGGTACCATATCCCATAAGCTATTGTTCTATAATTTGGGGAGAAAGAGTAGAGGCAGACTCTAGCCTGATGGGCTCATAGGTATTTAGCCAATAAAAAAGTCAAACTGGTGAATATCAAAACTGGATTCATTCTCGAAAGTTTCTGGAGACAAGAAATCTTTCTTGAGATTTCATTTAGTTTATGTTTTTTTGAGCAATCAAATTATGTGAGGCAACATTATGTAGAGCCAATCAGAAAGACACCTGGGTATACTAAGATCAAGGCCAGGTGAAGTTGGTTTCTATCACTGGGAAATATATTGCTCATAGCTATAATTTAGAACCCTGGCTTTCGTAATGAAATTTATCACATTCATAACTTGGTAAATTAAGTCACCACTTCTTGAAAGAGCAGTTATACACTGCATTTCAAAGTTTTTTGGTTTTATTTTATTATCAATGATTTGCTTGTGTATCCTAATAATATCCAGCCAGATGGTAAAGGTCTGTGCTTTGCACCTCTTCTGGGTAACCAGGTTAACACTTGGCCCAGTAGAGGCAGAATCCTTGGTTGCAAGTAATGAACAAAGTGGACATTGCTCACAGGTGATCATTGATTGTTTGTAGTTTTCATAATTGTTACCTTCTTACCCCATTCAGAAACAACAACAACAACAAAAGTGAACACCAGCTTAGGGAAAAAGAGTAAGCACTAGTTTCGGCATTTGAAGACACAGGTTCTATATCTGATTCTAATGCTCACAGTTATGGACATAGGGACAGCTAACCAATCATTCTGGGCTTGTGTTCCTTACCCATCAGAAGGAGGAAGATTAGACTTTAGATTCATTGATGGCCCTTCCAAGTCTGAAAGCCTATAATTCTCTGAGCCAAAAATACATCTCAGCATCACAGTGATAGCTTTCCAAATTAGGTTTACCAAAAATCTATGACCAGACATCTACATCACAATTAATACTGATTTATAGAAGACTTAACAGACTTTCTACTAAGAAAATTTTATCCAGGGCCTTTTTGTTTGTGCTTTCTCTAAATCAACAGAAAAACAAAATTTCCCAGTTTACTCGTGTTTCCATAAATAGTAAGAAATAATTTTGAAAAATCTAGCTAAGATAGTATGCATTTTTCTATTCAAAAATCCTTTAAAAAGTTCTTAACTATATCCAACTCTGCCCCCCTTCAAATGTAAATATGATTCAGGAAAACAGAAATGTTTCTTACGATAGAGTAAGATATCACAAGCATATGGAATAAAAAGCTGACAATTTGATGACTATTATTGATGATGATAATAATCACACATTTGTAATCAAAAACTTCAAAGAAATGTTTCCCTGTTAGCTTAAGTCCTATCATTAGAGATCAATTCTAGGAATTGATTTCTATTTTAGGAAAATTCAATGTAGGCCTCAAATAGAAGCTACCATAACACCTTAGGATCATAATAAATTTATCTAGTCCTTTAAAAACGACAACTTTCACACATATTATCACAAGTCCATTAGGAACGTATCTTTTCCCCCTAAATTTATAGATGAGAAAATCAAGACTCACAGAGATTAAATGTTCAAAGTCATCTAGGTGTTTAGTTGGTAGGAACGGGACCAGAAACCAGTCTCCTGACACAAGCCCAATCTTCTTTAACATTTCTCCATGGAAACTGAATGCATAGGATGGGATGTGGGGTGTGAGGCTGAGGCATTGGAACACAGACAGACCTGAATTCAAATTCTGATTCTGCTATTTGCTTGCTGTATGAAATGAGGCAATGACTTAAACTCCTTGAGCATTTTTGTTATTTATAAAAATGAAGAAAAAGAATATAATGTAAATAAGGGCAATAATACATATTAAAGGATTTTGTGTTAACAGTGCATGGTAGGGATCTTTTTGTTTTTACTACCTTATGTATTTTAAATTTTACAAGGAGGTTGCATACAACAGAAAGGGTAGGCATAGAAAGACAACTTAAAGGTAGGAACGATACTCTTTTCTGAGTCTTCTTTTTCAAGCTCTAACAGTTGCTTTATTTTATTCTATTTCACATTCTTCTATGAATCTGCATATACTACCCCCTGCCATGGATACCCTCCCTGATCCCTTGGTTTTCCAATCAAGGCCTACACAGTTTTTTCAAACTCAAACTCAAACTCAAACTCAAACTCAAACTCAAACTTATCTCCTCTTGAAAACTTTCTTTGATTCCATAGGCTTTTCCTTGGGCATTCATATAAAACTCAAATTCATTTACAAATCTTTACTAAGTAAAGCCTGTGGTGTTAGTAAACTCTGCTAGGGCAGCAACAAAGCACTTCCTAATGCTCTAGTTTTGTTTGTTATAGTTAGTAGTTCCCACACTTTGACATCTTACAGACCTTTTTCTTTTAAAAAATGAGAACTGATACAAGGTTGTGCACATTTCGTTTTCTAAGTAAGGAAATGGTAAAGTAATATCTGCCATTTACTACCACAAAAAATATGACATTTTGATACCAAGGCACATAATCTCAGAATTTAAATAAAAAATAATAAATTAGGCTTTATGGGCACTTTCACAAAGGGGGTCTGCATAATCAGGGAATAGGCATTGAGGGATCCACTGGTTTACCTCTATTTTTGTAACAATTTGAGATTTCTTGGAGATGCTGTTTTTTACTCAATTTTGCATTCCTAGTATAGTGCCTACTGTCTGGTAGGAAGTATCCAATAAATATTTATGAACAAGGCAATGAATTTGCCTTTGAGCAAATACCTCTGAGATCCATGGTAGTGTCTCTAGCACAGGCCCTTGTGAGAGGTCAAAGCAATGGGGAGAGTGGAGGAGGGTTATATGTGCATGTGTGTGTGTAAACTGATATAATTTACTTCACAAGTTTGCCAGGCACCAGTCATTTGGATGATTCTATGCAGAGTTATTAGTGAGATTGTCCTGCCAAGGAATAAAGGAAGAGATGGGACAAGAACTACAATACTGAGGCATAACAATATAGGAAGAGGTGGACTCTATTCCTATGATGCCATCAGTAAAAACATTCCATGCAGCATGTTAGGTAGGGTAAGAATTGTAACAAGTAGAGTTACTGTAAATAGACAATATTCATTTAATATTCATGATGTGTCAGGCCTTGTTATAAGTTCTTTGCATGCATTAAGTGATTAAATCATTACCACAGTCTGTTGAGAAAAATTTGATTACTATTCCCATTATACAGATGAAGATACAGGCTTTCAGTGGTTGAATAATTTTCTGGCAGTCACATAGTTCAACAGTGGTAGATATGGGTCTCAACTCTGATCTAGTTGCCTTTAGAACTTACCGAAACTCTTGGGTTCCTTTAGAGCTACATGTTTCTATGATGAACAGTTTTATTCAAATTGGTTTTCATTTTCAAAATAAGGAGGAAATTAAAATATTTCTTCCTGGTCAGGATTTTGTAGCTGGCAGGGCACTCAGTTTTTCTACCTAAAAGCTGTGTGACTATATAAGGAAGTTCTTTAACATCTTTAAACTACAACTTCTACATCTATAAAATGAGGGTGAAAGACCTTCTCTCTGTGTTTTGGGGAGAATTAAATGAGTAGTGTATGTAAAACAGCTAGCAAAGGGCCTGGATTATGAAGGGGATTTAATCAATTTTAATTCCGTATGGGGCCTCGCAAGATAAAACGACATTTTCAAATTAAAATCATATCAAATATTAGTGATAGAATGAAAGCAAATAGATCATTGCTCTGGTGAATAAAGGTGCCTATATTTACACAATTCTTTAGAGAGCCATGAGGATTATCTTTGCTGCAGCCCTCATTTTAATTAAGAGCACAGAGATTAGATGTTTCAGCATAGGAAGAAGTTTATATTTGATTTATACCACAGATGCACATTTGCATCATCTAAACATTCCATTCCTTGGCTAAAGATGTAACAAGCTACTTCAGCAAACCTGAAATTGCAAAATAAATGGAAAATGCTTAATCATTTAAAAAGAAATAGCAAAGGAATGAAAAGATCCAAGCATGCACGGGTACCGGTGAGGAAAGTTAAGCAGCAGGAAGTCTCTATTTTTTTAAAGGCTGATAAATGGCTTCATTAGACAGGCAGGATATTAAACCAAAAGGGCAAAAGGGTCCGTCTCTGTCATTTTTATACACAAATACTTTCAGAAAAAAAAGTGTGTACATATTTATATGTAATCTCATTTTGGGTAAAAGTATTATTCAGTGAGAAAAGCAAGTTGCAGAGCAATTTCTAAAATACGAATTTACTTTATAAAAACAATGTCAAGCCCCATCTATATCTGACTGTGAATTTGTATAGGTTTTTATGAATGTGCAGAAGGTATGAAAGGTTCAGGCCAGGATGTTACATTGGGAACCTCAAGATGGTTGCTGTGGCAGGAATTTGGGAGAGAGTTTTTTTCTTGAACATTTTTGCATTACTTTACCAAATGCAATGAGCATATATTACTTTGGAATAAAAACATTTAAAGATAAAAAAATGTACATTTATTACGATTTACCCACTTATTCATTTGGTGACCTATTAATTATCTAATATTTATTGAATCCTTAAAGACAATTAAATCAACCAAGTTGGTCTACTCTGTGAACTGTCACACCCAACTTTTTCAGAGGCATGCTGCCTAAACTTAGTTTTATCCCATGGCATTAGCGATGCCTAACAGCATTGCTGATAGCTCTGAGAGCTCTTATGCTTTAGGGACTTGCGGGTGACTTTGCTCCTTTTCTTTCTATGTGTGGCTATTGCACTAAAGGAAAGGTTGACCCTCTTTCCAATTCCACTGAAATGTGAGTATCCAGTGGCATCAAAAACATGGAACTTAGAGTTAAAAGACCAAGTTTCCTTTTTATTTTGAACTGCAACAACACCTTTTCTCAAGTAACAATACTTATCTTACAAAATGGCTGTCAAGCTGAAATGACATCATGTGTGAGAGTGTTAATAAATTGCAAAGTGATGAATAAGTGTATATAACTAATTCTCACAAAGAACTAGTGATTTCTGATTCCTATTGGAGGACAATGTCAAATGTTTACAAGAATTTGCAGATTTCCACTGGAGACAAATCTATAATAAGGTTGAATAGTGCTCAGAAAATTTACTTAGCCCCCAAAGCTATGGCTGACATATTAGGCAAATGCAGTTTTCTTTCTGGTAATGATCACAAACCCAATTAACCAATAAGCATATCTGACCTGGTGTAATCATCTTCAACAAGCATGTGCTTTGGAATCGGTGAGTACCTTCCTGGAGAGATGGGCGGCAGGGAAGTTTTATATTCTAAAGTTCCATTGTTGCCAGAAAGTAGATGGTTTTCCATCGGTGGAGAATAAGCTAAGGGGTGAAAAAAATAAAAGAGAAAAAACCTGTTATGTGGGTGATTCAATGTGTCATGCTACAGTTCTGCTAAAAATAGGAAAATTTTGCTACATGCAGAGGATTTTCTTGTCTCCCAAGAGGGAGGAGTTACTGTTTGTTTGCATTTAATATGCACAAGCCCATGGTGACCTTTAAGACTGGAAAGATGTAATAACATTCATTTCTATAAACCCAGTTCATATAATTTTAGATGAAGAGAAGAATTGGAGGAGAGAGCCAAAACACACATTTTCATAAGGATGATTAATTTTCTATTGAAATAAAAATGTTAGCTTTCTAATTGCAGAGCATTCTTTTCACATAATTAATACCCAATCATCAAATCTAGAAGGCTCCTCGGAGGAAGTTCTTGCATAAGACCTTAATTCTCAGATATGCTGTGCTCCCATCCCAGAAAAGCCAAGAACTCTGGCCTTTATTTTCTATTCCTCCACAGTAATTCATTTCCCTTCTGAATGACTGAAAACCCCTTCTGGGTGGGTCTTTTGCCTCCCATTCCTCTCTAGAAATCCCTTTTATACATGTAGAAACACAGCTCTGATAATGTTTAAGTACTCTCCATTGCCACTATTGTATTAAATATAAATGCTTGATTTGTCAGTCTTACAAGATTGATCCATTTTAATATCCCACTTATATCCTACAGTTCTCAAACAAAGGCTAGTTTTTACAACATATGTACTTTTATCAGTAATCCACAATTTCTGTCTCCCAACACATCTCTGATTTTGAAATTTAATCCATTCTTTAAGATACAATTTAAATGCCACCCTTTGCATAAAGCATTTTATGATCCTTCCAAAGACAGGTGATATCCTCTTCCTTTGAGGACCCAAAGTCATTTATTTTTACCATTCATATGGCATGTACATCCCTCTTATATTGCCAAATATTTCTACTCTTCATATGTTTGAATTAGCCATACTTCCAATGAAGGCCATGATTGCATCTCCTTTGTATCCCACATATTACATTGTAAGGTGTCTTACACTATTAAAGTTACTCAATATATTTATTTTTTTAAATTGAATAGCAAAGTTTTGTTTTATCGCTTTCACCTCTTTCACATTGACCTTACATTCCCTTCATGAAGCAGCTCAAAGTCTCAAAGCTGAGTTTTCTAAATTCATCCAGTTTGAAAACCTTTGAAAGTTAAAATTCTTTCATATCCTAAGGTAAGGCTGATCTCAGTTTACTGCATGCTTGAGAAAAAGACATATTTGGGGGGTAAGTCATTTTCAAATCATCATTAAGAAAAGCAACAGCTAACATAATGGACAGGTAACAAAATTATTCAGCCTTTAAATTTCTCTCAAGAGAAACATATAAATCTAAGAGAGGTTAAATGAGTTGCTAAGACCATAGTACTAATTAATGCCAGGTCCTGAAGATATTCCGTGTTTCCAAATCTCACGACTGGTTTCTCAACATTCCAGAATGAGCAAGCTTACTGATGTTGATAAAATTGTTTCTTAAACTCACATCAAAAAAATAAATTGCTTCTAAATCTAGTCTCCAAAGACAGAACCTTAGATAAGGTTCTCACTGACATATTAAGAAGTGAAGAAAACTTGGGGCTTATGTAGCAGTGGACTTTATTAGGATTCAACGCAGCATCTCATAGTGAGTTGTTGCCCTAGAAAACCCCACCCACAATCCATCTCTACTGCCAGAGTGACTAAGAGTTTTCCCTGGCTTCCCTGCCAATGTAATATATTCAGGTAAAGGTAAGAGCCATGGTGATGTTGACAGAGGGTCATAATTCCACCATTCAAGTGCAAGATCTTCTCCCCAGGAAGGAGCACAGTGCTATCTCGTGTCTATTTTGCCAGTCTCTCTTTCCTGCTTTGCTACTTTATAGATTTCAACTAGGAAGGGGGAATACTATGGCCTGAGAGCTATCATGCTTTAGGGCCTTGAGAAATAACCTTTAAAAATGTGTTGTTACTATTGTTATCACACTGTCCACCACATATACCATAAGCCTTTCTTAAATGGTGGGCTTCCTAACCCACTAGGGAGTCCTACCTTCAAAACACTAGTTAAGGCCTTGTAAGGCAACCCAGGGAGTAAAACACAGCATCCCTCAGAACTATTTCCACAAGCTAAACAAGAGTGAAGATGCAAGCAGAGGAATTTGCCAAGTTTTGCAGAATTTTAATTTTATAAACTTGGCAAAGGTGACAGTGAGTGTGGTGCTTACAGTGAGTAATGTCAGGTGGACCATAAGGATCGGTCATATAAATGGTGGTGGGTTTGCCAACTTTTAGATAAACGACATCAGATGTGTTCTTCAATATTGCTACCGCCTCTTCATGAGTCACTTCTTCTAAACTGTAGTTGTTCACCTGAAAGGAAAATAATATTCAATAGTAGAGTCAAACCTATGCAGGTGAAAAGAAATAGTTAGGCAAAAAGATACGTAGAGTTATGACCTTATTTAAAGATTAAATTGCAATCATTATAAGACAGTATCTACATTAAACTTTGATAGAAAAGATGGATTAGCGGCATTAGCCAAAGCAGATAAGGTACATTTGTTGATGTCAAAAAAAAAAAAAAAACGAAGTTGCTTCTGTCTTTTTCTATGAGAAAGGAATGTATCATAATGGAAATAAGAATACTATATATAGAGAAAAGAAAAGAGGAGTCAAATGTCTCTCTTCTTATGCTATAGTTTTTCCAATTACAAAAGTAATACATCTTATTGAACTAAAAAAAAAAAGTAACAATTAACCAAAGTCTCCTTATTTGGGGTATGCTTCTTTAAACAATTGTGACCATATTGTACATATTGTTTTGGAACCTGCTTTTTAAATATAGACTGACCATTGGTCCATATTATAGATGTACTTCCACAACATGACTTTGTTTTCTATACAGCATTGTGTTGTATAGTGGTAACATAATGCTTTAACCAATCTTACTAAAACATGTTCAGTTTGCTTCTAATCTTTTTCTACTATAAATAATGTTGCAGTAAAATTTTTTTTTCTATTTTTGTGCACAACATTGATGATTTATTCAGGATAAATCATGCAAGTGGAATTGTTGGACCAAACTGTAATATTCATATAGTTTCATTACATTATATAATATTATATTAACATAACATTCATTACAGTGGATCTCTGCAGCACTTCTCTTAAATGGTGTAAAAATATTTATGAAATATTTTAAATACCTAGTATTTAAATATCTTATTTGGCTACTATTTTTTAACCAAGAGATTAGTTAATTTCTGCTGAAATGATGCAGATTAAAATAAAAATGCCAAAGAACATTAGATTGGATCCCTTACATATTCTCTGTACTATTTAATTAGCATGTTAGTCATAGAATGCCTTACAATATTGCATTTGTTTTCTTTTTGCCTTATGTTGTCATATAAATTCAATGTGCCAATTAATTCTTTTTTTTTTTTTAAAGTTAAATCCAAGTTAGTTAACATGTAGTGTAATAACGATTTCGGGAATAGAATTTAGTGATTCATCATTTACATATAACACTCAGTGCTCATCCCAACAAGGGTTGTCCTTAATGCCCCTTCCCCATTTAGCCAATCCCTCCAACCAACACCCCTCCAGCAACTTTCAGTTTGTTCTCTATATTTAAGAGTCTTTTCTGGTTTATCTCCCTCTCTGTTTTTATATTATTTTCACTTCCCTTCCCTTGTTTCATCTGTTTTGTATCTTAAATTCCACATATGAGTAAAATCATATGACATTTGTCTTTCTCTGACTGGTTATATCACTTAGCCTCTAGTTCTATCCATGTTGTTGTAAATTCTATATGCCAATAAATTCTGGATGGTGTAGCCCATCAGGGACCCCAGGACTGGAGGAAACTGAACTTGATTGATGTGTATAAATACTGACCATGAATTCTCCATTAAGCTATAAGCTTTTTCACTGGTTCCTATAGTTCTCTTCTAGACAAATGACATTCTCTTAAATCCTTTTGTATTTCTATTTGTCTAGCCCTTTTTCATCCATTGGTCAAATGCATACCTATAATATGTCAGTCATGGTTCTACACATTAGAGATGTAGTAATGAATATTAAGAATGAAAATCCTAATCATAGCACTTATATACTCTGTATTAAACATGAAGCACTATTCCAAATTATTTACACGTATGAATACAATCAAACCTCACAACAACCTGTGCGGTAGCTATTATAATTTCTTTTCATTTTACAGATTAAAAAAGCATGTATCCAAGAGGTTAAGAAACTTGGGCCAAAGCCATTGATCTAATGACCAATTAGATCATGGTAGATAGTGGTAGAAGCAGATTAAAAGCCAAGCAGTTTGGATCCAGAGGCCAGGCTTTTAACAACTCATCGCTATTACTCTCTCAGATAGATAAGGTCCCCAGCTACCTAGAATCTCATATTCTAGTAAGACACAGTTCAAACTTCAAGCATGTTTACTGAGAATGACTTTGCATGTAGACTCTTAGACCACCAGAGAAGTCTTTACGCCAGAAGGTAGAAGTTGAGCAAAGAGTGGAGGTGAGAAGTGGGGATAATAGTGGTTTACAATAGTGGGATTTTAGACTCACTATTTGGTGACTATAAAGAGTTGGAACATTTACACAGATTTTAGTCATGGAACAGGTGGTATGATCCTGGCAACAGAACACAGTGGTTAAGAGCATATGCATCTGAGTCATGCAGACCAGGATCTGAGTCCTGGTCCTGGCTTTTACTGGCTGTGTGACTTTGGACAAGTTACTTAACCTTCTTAGCCTTAGTTTTTGACATCTATAAAATAGGTATGATCATAACTGTTGCCTCAAAGGGTTATTTATTTAATTGTATTGACCTATGTAAAATGGTAGGAACATTAAAATGCTTATTAATGTTAGCTATTATTTCTATTACTATTACTATTGTCATCATACATCTCCCTTCTCAGGAAACAGGAACTCTTGGTTGAAATTTTTGCTGAGCATTTTCCTGTAAACATCTGTGAGCTGATGAGTTTAATTAGGGGACTGTTGATGAGGCCTCTGTGTGGTCTTTTTAAAAATTCAGAATAGTACAGGATCTGGACCAAAAAGTGCTCTTTTGTGCTGAAGTCTTCAAAATGTTTTTCATGAAAGTGGGTTTATTTGGGTTAATTATGTGTGTGCATTATCCTATGAACTCTCAAGATAAAGGGCCTACAGCTGGAGCTGATTGTACTCAGAGAAGGGACATTATACTGATTGGCTAGTTGCTCCTGTCATTGTTTTTTATTGTCTTTTTTCTTTTGCATCAAGTATCTGCTTATAATGGTGAACACTGAACAACTGGCCTGATTTCAGAAAAAAAAATATGTGCATTTGAATGCAGTGTTTCTGTGGGTACACTAGACAGAAAGGGACATGTGTACAGCCTGGCTGTATGTATGCAACAGGACAAGGACTGAGACCAAGCAGAGAGGCTGGAGGTGAGAGGACTCACTTCCTCTAAAAGAAAAGGGAGGACTCAATATGAGCACGATGCAGAGAAAAAGGAGGGCAAACTAGCTAAAGCTAAAGAAAGAGGTGACAAAAAACTTGCAAGAGAGGGGCGCCTGGGTGGCTTGGTCGGTTGAGTGTCTGACTTCGGCTCAGGTCATGATCTCACAGTCTGTGAGTTCGAGCCCCGCGTTGGGCTCTGTGCTGACAGCTCAGAGTCTGGAGCCTGTTTCAGATTCTGTGTCTCCCTCTCTCTGTGACCCTCCCCCGTTCATGCTCTGTCTCTCTCTGTCTCAAAAATAAATAAAAACATTTAAAAATAAAAAAAAAAAACTTGCAAGAGAGCATGGCCAGTGTTGCAGGAATCAAACATAGGTATGTGATGGTACAAAGGGAGGAGGTGTGGGGCAGGAGAGGGGTCACAAAGAGGAATGGGCAATGTACAGACGGTAAGATGCTGACTTTTCCATATTTATTCAGGAATACCAGCATGTTGTTCCTAGGAGGAAGTAAGAGGTGGATCCACACATTATCATAAACAAAGTACAAGGAAATGTGGGAACTCTAGAAACACTGTAAAAAAAAAATCACAAACTCCAAAGTTCACTTTTGAAAAAGGGAACAAAATTGCTGGTCATTAGATAAGAGAGACATCGCAAGAAGCAATGAGTAATGGATTGAATTGTTGAATCACTATATTGTACATCTGAAACCAATGCTGTATGTTAACTATACTGGAATTAAAATAAAAACAACTTAATAAAATTAAAAAGATAAAAACTAAATTTAAAAAGGAGACTAATCTAATGTGCTAATGTCAACAATATGAAAATAAATATGCATAAAGACTAAATTCTCTGTAGTACATTGCAATTCACTGCTATAATAAAATTTATTTTAAAAATAGTACTATGAATAAATAGGAAACAATAATAGCTATCTTTGGAAAATATTTTCTTATTTTTTCATCTTTTCAGTAAGATCATGCATTAGTTTTGGTTAGAATCAAATTAACTCTATACTTATTTATTTATTTATTCATGTTTTTATTTTATTTTTGAGAAATAGACAGAGTGTGAGTAGGGGAGGGGCAGAGAGAGAGAAGGCTCCAGGCTCCAAGCTGCCAGCACAGAGCCTGATGTGGGGCTCAAACTCATTAACCGCGAGATGATGCCCTGAGCTGAAGTCGAACTCTTAACCTACTGAGCCACCCAGGCGCCCCAAATTAACTCTATATTTTCAGTGAACAACAAAAAAAGCTTCAAATAAGAACAGAAACAAAGTGCAGTGGTTTCATTATGAAGCACACATAACAAGATCTCATGAGTGTTAAAACAAATTGGAATAGAAAAGAAGGAAGTTGGTTTCTCATGCCCAGTGAATTGAAATGACTTAATTTAAGAATAGCCATATTTTAAACCTAGAGGTTTCTAGAAATGAAGGTAATTTGGCATAATGAGAGTGAATTTTAAATGTAGCATAACATCTAGTTTTAATCCCTAGATTCATGAATTTTGGTCAGTTAACACATTTATTGAGCCTTCATTTTCTTATATGCAAAATGGGGATAATACTAATTCATTTGTTGATTTACTTGCATTTGGAGAAAGAAGGGATACTATGATTGGGAAAATACACTGTGTAAAATAAAGCAGTATACAATCATCAAACATCACAATCATACACAGTGCTTTTGCTAACCCTGCTGCTGAAAATAGTTTCTTCGTGTTCAGGGCTCCTTGTGTGAAAATCATCACCCCCTCCCTTCTACAACACTTACTTTTGCAATGCCTCTTCCCTGCTTAAGACTAATCTTCTCAAGGGCAATGATTAGCTTGTTCTTCTTCTTATTATTATTTGTTACACAATGTGACAGCAGTTTCAGGTGTACAACGTAGTGATTCAACAGGTTTCTACACTATGCTTTGCTCACCACAAGTGTAGCTACCATCTGTCACCATGCAACACACTTACTGCAACACAATTACAGTATCATTGACTATATTCTCTATGGTATACCTTTTATTCCCCTAACTTATTCACTCCATAATGGAAGCCTGTATCTCCCACTTTCCTTCACAGATTTTGCTTATCCCCCATCTCTCTAATTAGAGTGTTTTTGTCTTTGTACTCCCCAACTGATGCACTATAAATAATGGGCACTTAATAAATGTTGAAACAATTAGCTAAGTTAAAAATAACAATGTGGTATTCGAAAGGAAGAGCTATCACAATTGCCTATTTTATAGGAAGAATGAAGCATTCATATTAAGTTTTATTTATTTATTTTTGAAGGAGGCTCTATGCCTAGCATGGAGCCCAAGTCAGGACCTGCACCGACAACCCTGAGGTCAAGACCCGAGCTGAGAACAAGAGTCAGACACTTAACTGACCCCAGGCACCCCAAGTTTCTATTTTACATTTGTGTTGAGTCAGAGAGGAAAGGGTAAGAAAAGAAGGTCATTCAACAAACAGCACATATTTATGGGCCACTCACTCTGTGGCAGGTATGAGACATAAGGATGAAAGCCGGTACAGAATGTAAACACTGGGTCACATCACATTATAAGGGACACAAGCTCCAGCAGTGTTAATTTCTTCCTCCTCCATAATTGTTGATGCATTTCTTAACTTTTTATTCCATATATAGACAGAACAAGCAACAATGATGTTTTGACTGACTCTAGCTTCCTCTACAGCAGTAGTCACCAAAATGAACAGTATGATATGAACCCCAAGGCAACCCACTGGATACATGAAGAAGTATCTGAACTTCTATTAATATTTATCACACTGATTTTCATCTTTCTATTTTTATGTACATTTTAAAAATGTGCATCATGTATTAGCAGTGTGATATATGTGTGCAATTTAAAGTAGAGAAATATACATATATTAGAGGCAACTTTTTGTGTTTTACTGATGGAATGTGCTATTAAAATAATTTTAAAACTATTGCTCTGTAGTAGGTACCAATATATGTTACCTAGAGAGCAAATTCTATAAACAGTTATTAAACAAATATAAGCAAAATAAATAAAAAATAATATAATGGCTTTAATACTTAAGTAAAATAGGTCACTACATTTGCAGTGAATTGTTACTTTATTACATTTGAGAAAAGTTAGAACACAGTCCAAGAAATAATTCTCCAGATTGTTTCTCCTGGTGTTTCAGAAAGTACCCTAACTGCAGAGGACAAAATTTGAAGTGTGAACTATTTCTAAATGCCTTTTAGTGCATTGTTGGAAAATTCTAAATGATGCTGTACCTACCAGCTTGACAGAATGAGGGTTACCACCAAAGTCACCCTCAGGAGAAGCACTGGAACAGCAGCAGAGCAGGCTAGAATGTGAAGAGGATCAAGGAAGGACTGTGGTTCTTAACCTGGCTACACCCTGGAATCCCTGGGAAAACTTAAAAAAAAAAAATGAAGTACAGCACCTACTTCGGAGATTCTGATTTGATTATGCAGGGTTGACTGAGGCCTGGGCCTCCATAGTGATCTTAGCATGAGATTCAAATATGAAAGCAAGATTAAAAACCAGAAGGGCTGACTAAACTTGTGGAAGGAATGTGGCTTTGGGACATTGAAATCTAGGTCTGAATCTGATTTCCAAATTTATTAGTTATGTCATATTGGGAATCCCTTTGTCATTTCTGAGCTCTAACTTTCTCTTCTGGAAAATAAGAATAACAGAAATGACTGCCCTATCCATCTCTTAGGTGTTAGAGGGAGGGCTGTGTGGGTGCTGCAGGTGAAAGGCTCTTTCATGTGCCAGTGGCAGGAAAGAGTGAGCGCTCCAATCTTGAGTTCTGCTCAGGTAATGATCCTAGGATCACGGGATTAAGCCCTACCTCAGACTCTGAACTGAGCATGGACCCTGCTTGGGATTCTCTCTCTCTCTCTCTCTCTCTCTCTCTCTCTCTGTCTCCCTTTGCCCATTTCCCCCATTAGTGATCTCTCTCTCTAAAAAAATAAATAAATAAAAATTCTACATATTTGCATTGTCTTCGAGATGATTTTCTTATTAATATTTGGGTGAAACTAGGCGATTTTGTGAATCATCAAAAAGAATAATGTAAATCGTTCAGAAAATTGTATTGTTTCCCCTCACATTCTCTAAATTCACTCAATGTCCTCAAATAGGATATTAATTTTGAAATAAGAATACGATCTGCTCACACACAGCACATCCAGAGGATATTCTATTGAACACTACTAGTTCTAAGTGTTCCATGAACTTCACTTTGAGGAAAGGGTTCCTTAATAAAATAGGTTGGAATAGTGTTCAAGTTAAGTTAGTTCCTTGACTATAGGACTTCACCAACCTTTCAATGTACTTAAGTTCATTGAGAATATGTAAAAGAGGTGAGATAAGGGTTGTAGAATTCCCCAAACTTATGTGACCACTGATCCTTTTTGTGGGACACGGTAATGAGATCGATATTTAAAAGACATTAGGAAACACTGATCCAAGGCACTGTTGCCATGGTATAGAGGCCAAAACAGAAGAGCAAAGATGTACATGACTTGTCCAAGGTCAATTGGGTCAGTTAATTCTAGCTGCCTGGAACTTGAATTCAGTTATCCTGTCTCTGAGTCCACTGTCTTTCCACTTGACTTCAGTGCCTCTGTTACCTTCTCCTTGTCTACAGCTTCCCTTTAAGGAAAGAAAACATAGACTTATTTTCTGCAAATAAAGTAAAAGTTCTCTGACAACTTTTTTTCTTTGTATGTCAAGCAAAGGTTATGGAAACAAGTGACTAAGACTATACATAAAGTTTCAATCACTGTGTGATGAGGGTTTTGACAATTAACAGCTCACGTTATACCTGTAAAGAAGAGTCAGATGACCCTGGATTTGAAGTTTCTGGTATCGTGTAGAAAAACAATGAAGATGATCACATTTCTGTAATAAATGTGGCCCTATGCATCATATTGATAGAGCTTAATAAAAACCAGTGTGCATAAATATGTGAATGAATTTAAAAATTATCAATACTGTCAATCTCTGACCATCCGTTCCAAGAAATCAAGGCCAACAGCTAATCTACTTAGTCTACAATTACAACACTAAACTACAGGTACAATCCGTAAAAATCAGATGTCATTGTCATTTGACAAAATAAAAAACAAAATCTAGTGAATGATAATAAGGGCCAAGCAGCAAGGGAATTTAAAAAATATATTATTTTGATAAAGGGAACATATACTATTCTGGGTGTCCCATGAAACATCAGAGGCCTGACATTAAAAAAAGTCATTTTACTTGGGTACTTGGGTGCTTGGGTGGCTCAGTCCGTTAAGCATGTGGCTTTGCTCAGGTCATGATCTCACAGTTTGTGAGTTTGGCCCCCCTTCAGGTGAGCTTGAGCCCCACTTTGGGTGAGCCCCACTTCTCTTTCTCCCCCTCTTCTCTCTGTCTCTTCCTCACTTGCACTCAAAAAATAAAAAGTCATCTTACTTGAAACACTAAAAGTCTTATTGCAAAGGTGATAAGCAGGGTAATTTTTTCTTTATAGTAGAATAAATGTAAAGGTCAGATGTGACAGGGGTGCCTGGGTGGCTCAGGAGACCAACTTTGGCTCAGGTCATGATCTTGTGATTCCTGGGTTCAAACCCCATGTCAAGCTCTGGGCTGATAGCTCAGAGCCTGAAGCCTCCTTCTGGTTCTGTGTCTCCCTCTCTTTCTGCCCCTCCCCCGCTTACACTCTGTCTCTCTCACAAAAATAAATGAACATTAAGAAAATAATTAAAAACAAAGGTCAGATGCTACAATATTGTCTGTGGTTTTCAAAGTGGGGCGATAACATTCTGAGGAATTAAAAGTTTTGTAAAAGGGTAATCTATTTATTGAAGATAAATGGATATGTGGTAAAATTTAGTGCAAGAGTGAGAGAAACGTAAAATTTAGTGCAAGAGTGAGAGAAACTGTGTAAAGCATCTTAAAAGACTGAGTGGGGGAGAAGTGGCAAGACCTAACTTTTCAAACAAATGCAGAAGAGGAATTCGTCTTTACCTTTCTGTCTCCAAGGGACAGAGCTATGAATAAAACAAGAAATGCACAGAGAAATGTATTTTGATACAATTTTAAGAAAAGAAAATCTAATGATGGCTGGTATTTAATGGATAGCTTCCAAAAAGCATTAAGTTCTCAACTCTTCATCTGTTCTAGCAGAGGTGAGGGACTACTTCGCATCTCCATTTTGTAGCTTCTGATGTACCAAATGAGTTGGAATAAGATAACATCTAAGACAAATACTTTTCAATTCTGACATATATGAAGTACTTAAGGGGAAAAAAAGTACCCACCATTGATGATATGAGGAAATTCATGGAATTTCACTTTAGACCAGTTTGCTTACAGAACTATGAATGAATAACATACAGGGGAAGTTTTCCTAAGAGGCGAGAGGAGGGAGTGGTGCAAATTGCTTTACAAAGAATATCTTTTAGAGAAAAATATACAGAGTGTGGTACAGCTGGTAAATCATGGAATCCAAATTATTTGCACCTCCTTTGGGGGAGGAGAGTGGAAAAGGACAAAGGTAATGATGATACGAATGTAGATAATAAAGAGAAAAGGTGGTGGAAAGGATTGACAGAAGGAGAGCATTAATAAATATTTTTGGGTTGAAGCCAGATAATTGGTCCTTTGGGAGCACTTCTGGGATTTTTTTTATTCTTTTCCTCAGCATTATTTTTCTTTCAGAATATTATAAAATGAATCATTTTCTTTCATTTCTAGATTCCGTTTTGCAGTTGCCTTGGAAGTACTAATTATGTTTTCCTTACATAAGAGAGGAGAGGCCTATTATTGTTGAAAGTTCATTTTTGTAAAAAAATATGCTTTAAAACTCAAAATAGTTAAAGATTATGTCTCAGCTTTTTTTTTTTTTTTTTAATTTTTTTTTTTATTGTTTTTTATTTATTTTTGGGACAGAGAGAGACAGAGCATGAACGGGGGAGGGGCAGAGAGAGAGGGAGACACAGAATCGGAAACAGGCTCCAGGCTCCGAGCCATCAGCCCAGAGCCTGACGCGGGGCTCGAACTCACGGACCGCGAGATCGTGACCTGGCTGAAGTCGGACGCTTAACCGACTGCGCCACCCAGGCGCCCCTGTCTCAGCTTTTTTTGAAATCATTACATGTACGATGAATATCAAGAAAATGGTAATGGAAAAATAGCATGGTGCCTGGAAAATCCTTTATCAGAATTATTTAGACTTTGAGGGTTTTTTTGTTTTTTAAGAATTTTAAAGTAAAGCTAGACATTTAAACAGAACTTCAGGAAATCAGCACATAGCATCTAGCATGATATTATCATAGCAGCAGCTGAAGAAATACCAAAAGAGTTGTCTACAACCAAACTCTTACAGAATAATGAGTCTAAGGTCAAATGTGTCATTAATGAGTCATTAATTTAGAATGAAACGGTTCTCTCCATTTCTCAAAGTTAGTGCTGTATAAAAGATGGATATCGTGGCTTATTTTATTCATGAGTCAATAAACAATAAAGTTCATATTCTTGAGAGAAGTTGTTAGGTCTTATACCTTGAAAATACTTTTCTGGTTCAGAAGATATAACATCATAAAAAATAACTTTTACATTAAAGGCAAAAACAAAAACAAGAATAAAACAAAACAAAACAAAAAAAAACAACTAACAACCAGCAAACCAAAAAATGCAGAATGTCTCAAGAATAAAAATAGTAGTTCTACTGTACAGCATAGTGGCTACTGCTAAACAATAATGTATTCCATACTTAAAATTTACCAAGAGGGTAGATCTTACATTAATTGTTCTCACCACATACAAGCACAAAAGAATAACAGTAGGAGTGAAAAAAAGCTTTGAGAAATGGTGAATACAATATGGCCTTGATAATGATGATGGTTTCTTGGGTATATAATTAACACCCAAATTCATGGACCTGTATACAGTAAGTATGTAAAGCTTTTTATATGTCAACCATACAACAACAGCAACAAAAAGGTTTAAAAAAAAGAAAATGATAGCGACCAGGTGGTAAAGAAGCCAAAACTCCTAGTTGCAACTTTGAAGTCATTAATGCCACATTTTTTGCCCATCCACTTTGCCCATACATTTTCTTCTTCCTATGTTCCTTCCTATGTAGTGGTTATTGCCTGGGACGTGGTAAAGTATTCAACATATTACTTGTTAAATAAAGGAATTAATGAATGACTGAATGAAAGATAAAAAAAGGAAGGAAAGAATTGACTGACAAATTCTAGAAAACAAATCACAGCCCATGCTTGGTGGTGACAAGCCAGAGTGCCTGGATTTGAAATCCAGTTCTGTCCATTGTTAACTATATGACCATGGACAAGTTAATAAACATCTCCATACCTCAGTTCCTTTTTGTTTATATAGAATAGGTTGCTGTGATAAACATATATTATAAAAAATGACTTTTAAGGACATGGAACATGCCAAATAAATACTAGTTATCAAGATTATTATAAAGGTCTTATTCAGAAAATTCAACACCAAGGTCACTGACAACTATGAAACTAGACAAATGGGGCTAAAGACAAGCTGTCTAAAGCCCAGGGAAGTGGGCATAATGCACTGTGAGGTTCAACCTCCAAAACTTGCACATCACAGAAACCGCAGTTCTGTCAAGAATATAGGTTGATCTTTTCCAAATGTGTGTTGGAGATAATGGCTCCTTGCAGAGATTAGAGGCTATGTTTTACAAGGGCAGACATATGACTAGAAATGAGTATACTTATCTTACTTGAGAGCTCTCTTCTATTAATTTTCTGTATTTGATGATTATCTTGTAGATTTTGTATAAAACAGTAAATGGAGATAAAGACGTTTTATTAAGTGCAATCCCAAATTTTTACTGCTTATATGCTGCCTTAATTTTGCTTTAATTTATCATATAACTCCATGACTTAGAAAGGGCAGCCATGTGTTAGTGTCAGTCATTGCTCAAGGCTCCTGAAGCATGTAGACAGCTGGCAAATAAAATAGCTGTAAAAATTCTGTCTGAGGGGAGAGGAGGAAGGGATCCATTTACACATGTGACAGAAGTCATATATTTTAACTTTATTTTTTATTTTTTAAAATTTACATCCAAATTAGTTAGTATATAGTGAAGCAATGATTTCAGGAGTAGATTCCTTAATGCCCCTTACCCATTTAGTCCATCCCCCCTCCCACAACTCCTCCAGCAACCCTCAGTTTGTTTTCCATATTTATGAGTTTCTTTTGTTTTGTCCCCTCCCTATTTTTATATTATTTTTGTTTCCCTTCCCTTATGTTCATCTGTTTTGTCTCTTAAAGTCCTCATATGAGACACAGAAATCATATAATGAATTGTGGGAAATCGGGGACTGTATATACTGTCTACACTGTTGAATAAGGGACCACAGGGAGACACTGAAATGTACCTATCAATAAACCAGATAGTGGAGTCCTCTTTGTTATGTAAAGCCCACCTCTCCAGCAGTTTGAATATAACACTCTCTGGCTAATGGGTTACATTGGAAAAAAAAAAAAAAAAACAAAACATAATCTCTGTGTCTTGCTGTATCTACAAAAACTAGTGAAAATTCAGATTTGTTTTTAAAATGTCAATAAAGCAGATACAATTGAAATTTCCCACCACAAAATCTGCTCTCCCTTCTGTCCTATTTCTGCCAGCAATCACTGTTATGAATTAAATGTGGCCGTTCTCCCGAATTCATATGTTGAAGTTCTAACCCCCAATATAACTATACTTGGAGATAGAGTCTTTAGACAGTAATTAAGGTTATTAATTAAATGAGGTAAGGGTGTAGTCCTAATCCAATAGGACTGGGGGCCTCGTAAGAAGAGAAAGAGAGATCTCTCTCTCAGCGTAAGCACAGAGAAAGGCCATCTGAGGATGCAACAAGAAGATGGTTGTCTGCAAGCAGGAAGAGAGATCTCACCAGGACCTGAATGGGTCAGAACCTTGACCTTGAACTTCCCAGCTTCCAGAACTCTGAGTAAAATAAATTTTTCATTGTGGAAGTCACCTTGTCTATGGTATTTTGTTATGACAGCCTGAACTAACACAGTCACACATTGGGAAACAAGAGCTTTATAAATACACACATAGTTTTGCATGAGTCACACTTACCATTAGCAGTCTATCTCCCACTTGCAACCTTCCATCTTTCTGTGCAGCTCCCCCATCTATAATTTTGGTTACATAAATGCTGTTGTCTCCGGGAATGTGTTGGTTCCCCACACCTCCTGCAATACTGAAGCCTAAACCTATGGGAAAGAAACGGAAAAAAAAAAGCATTTTTTTTTAAGAAAATACAATTAGCCATATTAAAACAGTCTAAAAAAATTAATCCTCAGTTTACTACAACAGTAATAAATGATAGTAAGGATTCTACTTCAATTGATTTTGTTCTTTAAATATTTGAAAGTTTATTGATTAATGCTAAGGAGGCAAAGCTTTTGTAGTCAAGCCCACGTGGTCATTAGTTTTGTTCTATTCCAAGACTGTACACCTAACTGTTGTTGCCTAGACAATTAGCTCATAATGGGTGACTGGCCAGAATAGGGATCAGGCAAAAGGATGTGGAAGAATCCTAGGTGAGCTGGGCAAAGCCCAAGTACAGCCCTGTACTGTTGAGTTTATGAGCTCTTCGTTGTTGTTGTTACTCTAGCAAAGAGAACAGAAGTATTGCCAATCATCTGGGTAGAGACCTAGATACTCTTGATATTTCAAGATTAAAAGCACAGCTATTAGAAAATTCCACAAATTCTGAGACAAGAGCCACAAGGAAGATACATTAGATATTTATGTAATAATTTCAGAGAGAAGGTAAGGCAAAAAGAAATGAGATGCTTGTCTTTTGTATTTTCTTCTGCGTCCACCCTGTCATACTTTCATACTTCCTGGCACTTATTAACTGATAGTAAGACTTGTAACGCACAAGAAATTAATCATTCCTGTACAAAGTCTAAAGAAGCAAAAATAGATCATATAGTGTGACTCTATTATTTTTATAACAAATTACAGAATATCAGATCATTTTAAACATGGCTGTTTCCAATTTTGAGAGATAAATGTATACTGTAGTATAGCTGACAAAACTTTTATTTATATTAAACTATGGAATGATAAAAATAGAGTTATTTTAAAAATCTTTATGGAGCCATTTTCAAAGAATGACTGATAGACTTTTTAAAGTGTAAAAATAAAAAAAATCCTTTTCAGAATATGATTGACTACAATTCAGTGCAATACTTGTAGCACATTCATTCATTACATTTCAAATTATAATAATTACCAGCAAATTACTCATAAAGATATAAATCAAAGGATTTGTTACTAAAGGCATAGGAAATTTCTGTAACTTACTTGGCTTAAGAAATTTTTTTTTAACAAAACATCCACCTAGCTATCTTGTTTAAAAAAAAAACATACCCATTTTACAATAAAATAATCATGAAATTTTTTGGCACTTTATATGACAACAATGAAACTACTTAAATAAACTCCATTTCCACTACACTTTTATTGAATAAATGTTGAATAGGGTTCTTAATGGCAAAAATGATTAGATATAGAGAAATAATGGCATAGTAAATTATAAAGTAACACCTCTGAAATTACATTTGAAATGAAATAATTTTTTGTTAAATTAACTATAATAGTTGTTGAAATAAATGGAAAATGGATTTAAATTGATAGGGCAATTAAAATAATTATTACCTAATTTCCTACTTAAAGTGGGTAATTATTCTTGATTGATGCTTTGACATCTCATAGATCTATAAATATATTTACCTCAGATTTAAAGAATTTGTTTTTGAGCAAAAGATGACCAAGCAAGTAAAATGCTCCCAATTAGCTTTTCCTATGAAATTTAAAATACATTTCACCTTATATTTTCAAAACGGTTATTTTGCATTTATATATTATTATAGATGAATTAAAAAATAAATTTATAAAAGTTTTATACCTGCATGCTAGGATCAATCTACTGCATTTGTAATTGTACAGAAGTCATTTCAAACTGTCAAGAAAAGGTTGAGATATATTTGGGGACTCTGATTTACATCCACTATAATAATAGTAAATGCCACAGGCTGACTGAGTTACAGAAGAGCTAAGGAAACAAATTACCACCATAAATAAGGTTAAGTCCAACAAAGGGAGTAACTATGCAGTTGACATGTGAAGCTGAAGATTGTACCAAGGCAATAAAATCACTATACTGTAGACATAAACATATCAGCTAAAAAGGAAATATTTTATCCCTTGAAATTAGGTTTAAATACTTCTTTTTAACTGGTGACTCTGCTCAAGGTGAAACAAGCTATTTTTATTAAGAACAAGAAAATATTTCTGAGGGTACAGAATTGGAAATTTTCCTTGATTTCTCTGACTTTGATGGAACATGGATACATTGAAAAGTAATCAGCATTTAATCAACACTCAGCCATATACTTGATATTTAATTCAACATAAGTAAATATGTAGCTTATGTATACAACCAGAACACAACTTTATTTACTGGTGGGGGTATCCATCTGTGTTATAAGATTGAACCTGTCCCCATTCATTCAACAAACATCTCCTGAGTACCTGCTATGAGTTGTATAAGCAGTTTCTATCAAGTGTAGTCAATATAATGTAAAGGAAGGGATTGACCAAAACACTATAGAGATAGACATCCATATGAGTGAGTGTGGTTGAACCTGGCTGAAGCAATATTCTAAGCCTAGATGGTACCAATGATTTTTGGAGGAATGCTTGATGAAGACAAATATGGGCTAAAACACTGAGCAATCCAAACTTATCAGTTCGGAGGCACTGGGTGTTTCTTGCATATACAGTGTTAAAGCAGGGTCAGATGCCTATGTTATAGGACCATTCTATTCCCTCATTAGGTAATATTCTCTTCCTTTATTCCAGTCTAGACACACTTGTAGCCTTGATACCCCTCCAACACGGTGGACATACTCCTACCTTACAGCATTTGCTTTAGCTGTTTCCTCTGCCTGGAATATACTTCCTTCAGGGTTTTGTTCAAATCTTGATTTCTCTAGGATCCTGAACCTCACTTCCTATTTAATACTGTCTTCTAACCATATACCCCACTTTTTTATACTGATCTACTTTTCATTTTTCCTTAGCACTTATCACCTTGTAACATATGTCACCCATGTAGTTTATTTTTTTTATTGTCAGTCTCCTTGATGAAAATATAAAATTCATAAAAACAGGGATTTTTGTCATTTTATTTTATGCAATAGAACAAGGCCAGTTATATAGTGACCTAATAATTATGTATTAAAGGAATGAATGAGGGGCGCTTGGATGGCTCAGTCGGTTAAGCGTCCTTCTTCAGCTCTGGTCATGTTCTCGTGGTTTGTGAGTTCGAGCCTCATGTAGGGCTCAGTGCTGACAGCTCAGAGCCTGGAGCCTGCTTCGGATTCTGTGTCTTTCTCTTTCTCTGTGCCTCCCCTGCTTGTGCTCTGTCTTTCTCAAAAATAAATAAACATTAGAAAAAATTTAAAAAAATAAAAAAGGAATGAAAAATGAACAATGAATAAACATATTAATATAAGACGAGGAAGAAAGCCTCCCCTAAGAGATGAAGCTTGTGGCCTTAATGAACAAGGAACAGCTAAAAAAGTGGACACTGTTGGTTGGAGTGGATAATTGTATGAGGCACTACATGCCTCAGGTGAACTCTGATCTCTGTCCCGAGTCTGCACAGAGTTTATGCCAACCACTGAGCAGGCAATGGGGCAACAGCAGACCCAGCTTCACATCCTGATTCCTTCATCAACTGACTATATAAATTGGAGCCACAATGGTCTCGTCTGTGATGAAGGAGTAAGTATATCCATGTTCCATAGTAGTTAGCACATAAAAGATGCTTGATAAATAAAAATTCTCTGCTCTCAATAAGCTCTCAGGTTGTCTTGAGAAAAAGATATTTAAACACCTTGACATGATTTAACTGGCTAGAACGAGTTCTATAATGGCACTAGTGTTATGTGAGCCCAGAGGAGAACATGACTTACTTAGAGGAAGAGAAGAATCAACAAGAGGTTTAGGAATTGGGCTGAGCTTTGAAGGTTATTTTAAAACCAATAACAGAGAACACACCTTTCAAACCAACACATCCTCTGGATTCCCGGCTGACAAAAGGACTAACAAGTCAGCTGCCCTAACTTACATTATACAATGCTCATAAAATCCTGGCTTTCCGGGGCTGGAAATTGAGACAGAAACGCCTGGCAAACACTCAACATATGTACTTAAAATAAGCCAGAAAGGTTTCTAACAAGATAAATACAGTGAGGATTATGAAGATGTAAGTAAAGAGCATTACAAATAGCAAAAACATTGATTTTACAGAGGTGACCAATTTATAGAATTGATCATCATTTTGGAAATTAGCATCCATTTTGAAGAAATGGCCCTGGACCATCAGGTAATGACAAACTAATCATTTATAAAACAGTGAAAACAGTTGGTAGGTCTCACCAAAAACACTGACCTTAACATAATCTACTGTGGAATGTTTGGCTATTAAGAATAGTACTAAACATGCCTATGCATGTGCCAGTAATAAACAAAGCTGACACAGAAATATATAAATATTAAAATCACAAAGGGAAGTAAAATTAGTGGATGTTTCTGAATGCGAGTAAAGAAAACAAACAGGTGAAACTTAAACACCTAATTCCCGAGGCAATTAAAAACCGATGTGTTTGACAAACGCGTGATGTGCAAACAGAAATCCGGGATTACACCTATCGTCTACAGCTGGGTTCCTCTTTCCATATTTCTTGCATATCCCCACCAAAGTGAAACTCCTCAGGTTAAGAAAGCAGGAAAAGACCTCTCTGACCTCAGCCGTAGCAATTTCTTACTTGACACATCCCCAAAGGCAAGGGAATTAAAAGCAAAATTGAACTACTGGGACCTTATGAAGATAAAAAGTTTCTGCACAGCAAAGGAAACAACCAACAAAACTAAAAGGCAACCAACGGAGTGGGAAAAGATATTTTCAAATGACATATCAGACAAAGGGCTAGTATCCAAAGTCTATAAAGAGCTCACCAAACTCCACACCCAAAAAACAAATAACCCAGTGAAGAAATGGGCAGAAAACATGAATAGACACTTCTCTAAAGAAGACATCCAGACGGCCAACAAGCACATGAAAAGATGCTCAACGTCGCTCCTCATCAGGGAAATACAAATCAAAACCACACTCAGATATCACCTCACGCCAGTCAGAGTGACCAAAATGAACAAATCAGGAGACTATAGATGCTGGAGAGGATGTGGAGAAACGGGAACCCTCTTGCACTGTTGGTGGGAATGCAAATTGGTGCAGCCACTCTGGAAAACAGTGTGGAGGTTCCTCAAAAAATTAAAAATAGACCTACCCTATGGCCCAGCAACAGCACTGCTAGGAATTTACCCAAGGGATACAGGAGTACTGATGCATAGGGGCACTTGTACCCCAATGTTTATAGCAGCACTCTCAACAATAGCCAAATTATGGAAAGAGCCTAAATGTCCATCAACTGATGAATGGATAAAGAAACTGTGGTTTATATACACAATGGAGTACTACGTGGCAATGAGAAAGAATGAAATATGGCCCTTTGTAGCAATGTGGATGGAACTGGAGAGTGTGATGCTAAGTGAAATAAGCCATACAGAGAAAGACAGATACCATATGGTTTCACTCTTAGGTGGATCCTGAGAAACTTAACAGAAACCCATGGGAGAGGGAAAGGAAAAAAAAAAAGAGGTTAGAGTGGAAGAGAGCCAAAGCATAAGGGACTCTTAAAAACTGAGGACAAACTGAGGGTTGACGGGGGGTGGGAGGGAGGGTAGGGTGGGTGATGGGTATTGAGGAGGGCACCTTTTGGGATGAGCACTGGGTGTTGTATGGAAACCAATTTGACAACAAACTTCATATATCAAAAAAAAAAAAAAAAAAAGAAACTCCTCAGGTTAGCATAGGACATTCAGGCATAGGAAAAGGAATGTCTGAATCTTGTTAAAACCTTTAATTTAACCTTGTTCCACACAAAACCTTTTCTTCATGCTATAAAGTAGAGCAAGAGGAGGAACAGATCATGGTTCACCCTTTTCCGTTGTTGCCTGCCTACACTGGAGAGCCGGTGTTAATGAGGGGTGGGGAACTGAAAGCAAAATTCTTGGCAGCAGAGACTGATGCATTGTGCTTGAGAAGCTCAGAATAAAAACTCAAATGTTTCAAAGAGTTGTACCATTACAGTGTTCCAAGATATTCATTGTGGGCGTAAAGAATTAATCCCCATGATGTCTTATAACCATTCAATAACTTGGTTCAACTTCATTTTATCTGACTTTACCAGGAGAATACTCTTGGGGCTTCTCCAAACAACTAAATATTATTAAGCAGTCTGTTTCTTCAGAGTTTATCTAGGATCTGCTAGGTAAGGTGTTTACTGCTTTACAGAAAACATTCTGTACATTCTGACTACATGTTTTTAGTAAAGGAAACAGAATCCGTCCTGAACCCTGGCTTAGAAAAGACCTGTTTTCTAAAACACCCACCCATGAAGTCATTTTAGCTTCGAAATGTGCAAGCATTTCAGTTAAAAAACAACACACAAAACTTTACCTGTGAATCTGGTCCACACAGATAACAGACTATTTGACATCTCTTCCCCTCCAGAAAGATAACTTTGCTTAGATAAATACCAAAAATGCACATTTCATTTTAATTTGAAAGACTAATCTCACTGGGCACTGTTGGCATGGTTAATTAAAAGCCAAAGCTTTGTTTACTCACTTTCTGGATTCTCCCTGTGTCCAAAAGACAAAATTTAGGGTTGAATGAAGTGGTTCTGTTTAAAATTCCATGGCACTGGCTAAGCATGCTCAATTCTGCTTAAAGAATCTCTCACAGATCACCCAAGTAACTTAACAGAGTCAATTTTCCAAACTTTTTCTCTATGTACCTCAAAATTCCCACTCATTCTTTTAGCACATCACTTTGACTATTTTATTGTGAAAAGTCCCGTGTTTTACTGTTTTTCTCATTCATTTTTTTTCTAAACCTAAACCTTCCCTTCTACTCTGGAACTTTACTCATTATTTCTCCCCCCAGCACCCAATATTAAACTTTTTACCGTGATGTTTTTCTTCTTTGGCTTTGACCCTGCCTCTGTCCTAGCCTGAGAACATCTAACCTTGAACTTCCCCCAGCCTCCTCACTGTTAAGCACTGAAGCTTTTACACGGTTACCTACAGTTAATGTTAACCTTAAAAACAAATCTGCCAGTTATTTTACCAGCAAAAAATGAGTTTATGTGGCAATAGAAGAGAAATGCAATTCAGAACAAACAAGCTATAGCAAAACCATAGGCAAGTCTGGAGAACAAAGGAGAGAAGCACTCTTTTGTAGAGGAAAGGAGAAATTTGGAAGGGCCGTTATAAACAAAAAGCTTATTGGAGTAAACTGGGAGTATAGTGACTTTTCATTGGCTGAGTTGAGAGTCTCTCAGTGATTGGGCTGTTGCCAGGGGAAAAGGAAAAGCTTTATTCCTTCTGCTGGGATACAAAAATAGCAGCTAAAGTCCAAAGGCCTTGCAAGCTATATCTTTCCTTTTGGGTCTGCAATTGACCACAAGCGTTAGGCATGAGAGCTCCCCCTTCTGGCCTCTCGACTCTATTTTAGTGGTTTTTCTAATTTTCACCTTGCTGTTTTCTTCTTCTTTTTTCTTAAATATTTATTTTTACTTTTGAGAGAAAGAGAGAGGGGGAGAGAGAGAGAGAGAGAGAGAGAGAGAGAAACAGAGTGTGAGCAGGGGATGGGAAGAGATTGGGGAGATACAGAATCCAAAGCAGGCTCCAGGTTCTTAGCTGTTAGCACAGAGTTGGGCTCAGGACTTGAACCCACAAACCTTGAGATCATGACCTGAGCTGAAGTCGGATGCTTAACTGACTAAGCCACCCAGACGTGCCAGCACCACATTACTGTTTTCTTATCAGAAACATTCTTCTCAATCTTTATCCATCTTGCTCAATACATCACAACTGACTCAAGTAGCATCTGCTGAGTTGAACTATGTCTCATCAAAAAATATGTTACGGTCCTAGGTAACTGGTGACTTTGAATGTGACTTTATTTGGAAACAGGGTCTTTGCAGATGTAATCAATTTACGATGAGTTTATGCTGACTATACTTTCTTAGTAAGAAGATGAAAATTTAGACACAGAAACAGACACACAGGAAACAGTGCAAGTGATGACAAAGGCAGAGGTTGTGGTGATGTATCTATAAACTTAAAAGTGCCAAGGACTGCAAGCGACCACTGAAAAAGAGACATGGAACAAACTCTCTCAGGGCTCTCCAGAGGAATAAATCTTGCTGATACCTTGATCTCAGATCTAGGCTCCAGAATGTTGAGAAGATAACTTTCTGTTGCTTCAAGTCACCCAGTTTGTGGTAATTTGTTACAGTAGTCCCAGTAAACTAAGACAGCATCTAATCTTTATGGTCTGAGTGGTTGTGCATATCTATCTCCTTTCTTTCCAATGGAAATCTTACTTATTATTTATTTATTTTTATTTTTTGTTTTAGTGTCATTCTCTCCTGTGAAGATGACTGAGGTAACTACGAACCAGTTCCAGCAGGCAAAGAGCCCAGCCAGTAATATAGAATTTTCTTCCAAAAGGCCAGAAAAATTTTGATGGGCCTTTGCTCTTTCTGCATTACATAAAACATTACCTATTGCTTTTTCATTCCTATACTCACAACATGAGATTGCCCTGTTTCTTCTCTATTTCTCTTACTACTTCTCTCCTCATTTTATTTATCTTCATTTTATTGCTGTAAAACAGTGATTCTCAGAATGTGATCCTCATACCAGTGGCATTAGCATCATGTAGGAGCTTGTTGGATTTGCAAAATTGAGGGCCCATGCCAGATATCCTGAATCAGAAACCTCAGGGATGCATGCTAAATTTAATGACCATCACTCTAAAATAATAATATTCTCCAAAGTATATTCCACAAAATCTCATTCTCTCTATACTCTCTTTCTTGTCTCATTTACCATGGCTAGGTGTCCAAACTTCCTGTACCTCCAACACTCTTTCAGGCTTGATTTCTCGCCTTAAACTCCTAAGCTTGAAAGAATGCACTCATAACTTCCCTTCAAAACTGACCTCCTTTCCTGTCTTCTGTGTTTTCCAATTAAATTAATATTTCAGATTGAACTGGAAGCTGTTTAATGTTTGACCTCACACTTATTCACCAGTAGATCCCAGAGACTATTATAATATCTGGCAGACAGTTACTGGGCAATATTTATTGTAATAAAGTATAATACAGTAGTTATTATGTTTTGTCAGAAGCCTCAGTGAATATATTTATATAATATAATATGCATACTCTTTCTCACTATTCCTTATTTCCTGCTACTAAGCTTCCCCCAGGCAAGCTGACCTTGCTGTAGTGTTTTGATTTAGCTTGTGTTGTTACCCTTGTTCTCCGCATTTGAAATACCTTCACCAACTTAATTTTCAAGAACACTCAGGTCTTTGCCAACTCAAACTCACAAGGGTCTTCATTTCTAAGTTGAACTTCAGTAGAACCAATGATATATATCAGCCTTTTCACTTCTATTTCAATAGAATGAGTTAACCAATTCAACAAACATTTATTGATGACTAGCCTAAACAATGTGATTATATCAGTGAATCAGAGATCTATGGTTCTTTCTAGAGGAGGGTAGGACAAGAAATGAGAAAAACCAAACCACCTCAGTGTGGTAAATGTTGGTAGGAGAGGAACAGGGGCTACGGGCACACAGAGGTGGGTTGCCTATCTTGAGTGTCAGAGAAGGCTGACTGGAGGTCCTAATATCCAATCTGAGACCTGGAAGATGAAAGTGACCCAGGATAAAAAGGAGGAATTGGGGAGAGAACATCCTGCAGAGGGAAAAATGCATTAAAAGACCCACAGTTTGAGAAAATGAAAATAATTCAGGGGAAAGCAACAAATAGTCTTTAGCAAAATACTAGCTCCAAGAGAAGAAACTAACTTTTGTACTCACCAATGTACACTTAGTCCCTGGACTGAACCTAAGAAATAGTTTGGGATAAATGAATGACTGGGGACAGGAAGACACTTTCTCCACTGAATTAGGAGGGAAGACAAAAGGATGACACAGATAAAGGTTAGAAAATAGGTTTAATGTCAGGACACTAAAGGAGCTCTCATCTTCAATTTACTCTGATAACAAGAAATTATGCTTGTTTGAAATTAAGCCAAGAATGAGGGAATTAGTGAGGTTAGAGATTTGAAGAAAGTGCAGAAGTTTGAAAGAGCTATTATAGAAAATAGAAGGGATAATTGATTAGAGAAATTCAGAAAAATTGCAAGGAATTGTTGATTGTCTAATTAATGACTACGAATTAATGATTGCACTATTCTGATATGTATTTTTTTTCCTTTAGCAATTGTCTGGGTATAAGCATAGAAAGTGTAAGTAGTTAGATTAAGTAACTTTATAAAATAATCTTTTTGTGCTTTGATTTTCTCCAACTAAATTATATGATCCTAGAAAGCAGGAGTTGAATAAAATAGACCATATTTAGCATGGCACTCGCATATAGTAATTTCTCAATAAATAGTTTAATGATTGAATTCTTAAAAGACCAAATGACCATATGACATAGGTATTATTTTAAATTTAAAGCATATCACATTAACAGAGATGTGTACACTTCAGCTGAGTACTTTACTCAATAAAAAAAAAATGCACCAAAATAACTCATAGTGAATATTTTTAATGTGCCAATAACTATGTTGAATGCCTAAGAATTAATGGAGAGTACATCAGTGTCTATTTTGTTTAAAGGAACAATAGAAAAATATAAAAATATTTACTCTGTTAACTCCAAGAATGATCAACATAACTTGCTTTCATCCTTATAAATGAAATACTAGTTCCAATCATAGTTGACTGTTCATGGGGCCATATGACAGAATGTAATTAGATGCTTTCTTACTGTTTTACAGTCTGTTTTATTGTACTTGAAATGGAATATCTTCCATGCTTTCAGCATTGAAATATAACCTAAGTGATAGACACTGCCTCTACCTATCAACTGCATCTGTCTATGTGGTTTTCCCAGGTCAATTCTAGCTGCCAGTGCAAACCAAGGTCATTAACATTCACCTCTGAATAAAAGCCATCAAAGTAAACGATGATTTAAAAGATGTAAAAATTATCTCACATGTTGAAGATTGATGGGAATGTCCTAGCTGGCAGGGTTGTTGCTGGGGAAAGCAGACTGGAAAACATGAAGGGTTAATTGAATAGGTCTCTGCAAAGTCTTTCCTAATCCCCACCCTTTTAAATTTAAAGTAATCTCTCTCCATGACCACATAGAATGCTATCTTCTAATGACACATCATTTTCTACATTTAATTATAGTTATTTAAAGGAAGTTTTGATATTTAGAACAGGTAATAGCTGGTGTAGTATGGACACTAACTAACCAGAAAAGGTACCTGCCATAAACAATTGCTATGGTATGTACCATCTAACTGCCAGCTGTGCCGTAAAAAAATTTCATCCCCCCCTCTATGCTGACAGTTATCATTTTGAAGGTAGAGGGAATAATAATGCTTTTATCTATGTTCTCCAGGCATGTTATAAATGAAGTAGATATTTCAAAATTAATTTTTAAAATCAATTAATGAATTAAAGATCACTGAATACTTTTTTCATGAGCATGCCTTAATTGTGCAGGGAAAGGGTTCAGGTTAGTAAAATAAAGTGGTAGGTTATTTCATTCATTCACTAAAAACACTCAGTTCTACTCGCTATTAGTTTTCTAGGGCTGCCAGAACAAAGTGCCACAAACTGGAATCCTTAACAGAAATTTTTCGTCTGAGAATTCTGAAGATCAGAAGTGCAGATCAAGGCATCAGCAGGGGCAATTCCTTCTGAGAACTGTGGAGGAAAATCTGCTTCCTGTCTCTCTCCTAGTTTATGGTGGATTGCTGGCCATCTTTGGAATTCCTTGGGTTATAGGAATATGCCCCCCCCCCAAATTCTGCCTTCATCTTCACATGATGTCCCCTGTGTGTGTGTGATCCTGTGTCCAACTTTCCTCTTTTTATAAGGATACCAGTCGTATCAGATTAGGGCCCACCATAATGACCTCATTCTAACTTGATCATCAGCAAAAACCCTATTTTCAATTAAGAATATATATACACAGGTACTATGATTTAAGAATTCAAAATATTTTGAGAGGACTCAATTCAATACATGACATCAGCACTGGGAAAGATAAACATGAAGAGGACACAGTTCCTGTCCTCAAGGAGCTCATAAACCAGTGCTTCAGAGGAATGGCAGACAGTAAGGTCAGGGAAAAGTTTTTGGAGACAGTGATAGTGGAGCTGAGTCCTGTTAAATGGCTAGAAGAAGAGAGACAGGGATAGCAATTCCAAGCAGTAAGAGGAATTCTAGGCACTGAGAGGAATTCTAAGCAGAACTTCTAGAAAAGTATACACAGCCTTGATCATTACAGTCAAAGGAGCCAAGCCAATGGGTTATGAGGAGATAATAAGAAGAGAAGCTAAGTGAAATAGAGGCTCATAAGGTTCCAGAGGTGCTGTGTTAAGAAGTCTGGACACAGGGCGCCTGGGTGGCTCAGTTGGTTAAGCGTCCGACTTCAGCTCAGGTCACGATCTCGCGATCTGTGAGTTCGAGCCCCGCGTCGGGCACTGGGCTGATGGCTCAGAGCCTGGAGCCTGCTTCAGATTCTGTGTCTCCCTCTCTCTCTGCCCCTCCCCCGTTCATGCTGTGTCTCTCTCTGTCTCAAAAATAAATAAACGTTAAAAAAAATTAAAAAAAAAAAAAAGAAGTCTGGACACTGTATTAGGGGCAATGGAAAGCCTTTGAAGAGTTTTAAGGAGGGGAACGACATGACCAGGTTTGATCTCTTAATTGTCCTCATTAGTGGTGGCTGTTGTTTGAAAATACATTAAATTGTAATCTGTGTGGTCAAGACGATGTTCTATTTTTTATAATAAAGCATAATTTACTTCTTTCTCACATTTTGGTGTTTTGTTCTTCACTATATTCAGTTATCACTCATTAAAACACATTTTGGAGAAACTTTTTTTTCTCAATCCTATGTTCATGATCTAGTTTGAAACATATTAGCTTTTTCTGGTCCCCCCTCCCTGTTCCTTCTTTGTCACAGCCTATTCATAAAACTAAACTTTGAAATTTAAAAATATAACATCCACAGGCAGTTGTAATCTGTTAAGAATCTAAACAGTTAACCCTAAATTCAGAAATTCATTTATCAGCATATTGTAATTCATCAGTTTCAAATGGGCATTTTCAGCAGATATCTGGTCTCAGTGTTTCATTTGATTATCCTTATGGGTCTCTTTGCAAAGGAGATAATTGGAAAATCTAGATTCAGCTTGGGTCCTATGAAAGAGTGAGAATTACGTAATTGAAATAATTACACAAGTACCTCTTTTTGCAAGGACATTTTACTCACCATCAAACAATGACAAACTTACTATCGGACAGATTTATAAAGTGGTTCACCAATATTTCCAGAATTTATTGTATGATTTCAGACATGCCAAAGAAAATGTTTGGAACCACTGAGTAACAGAGATTCCCTTATTACATTACCTATGACAAGTGCTAATGTCTTCAATTGTACAACAACTGAAGTAACATAACTTTGCCATAAAAATCTGTTTAATTAAAGACGAAATATATTTTATATCAAGTCCTCTGATCTTTATAAAAATCTATTCTATGTTACATAACTAGTTGCACAAAACATGCAGCATGTGCCTTTGGCTTTAATCTTATACTTTCATCCAAGTAGGTTTAATTTTCACAAAGATATACTGTTATATATTTGCATCTTTTTAAGGATTAACAATGCTGAGAGAGAAGAACAAAGCAGGAGGCATCACACTTCCTGATTTCAAGCTATACTATATAGCTGTAGTAACCAAAACAGTATGGTATTGGCATTAAAACAGACAAATAGGTTAGTGGATCAGAATCGAAATACTAGAGGTAAATCCAAGCATTGTCACCTAATGCTTGACAAGTGAGTCAAGAATACTTAATGGAGAAAAGACAGTCTAATAAATGGTGCTGGAAAAAATATGGATATTCACATTAAAAAGAATGAAACTTTTGACCATTATCTTATACCACTCACAAAATTTATTTTGAAATTGACTAAAGGCTTAAAAGTAAGACTTGAAACCATGAACTCCTAGAAGAAAGCATAGGGAAAAAAGTTTCTTGACTTGTGTCTTGACAATAATTTTTTGGAGATGACACTTAAAGCACAAACAACAAATTAAAAAATAAAAAGGTGAGACTATATCAAACTAAAAAGTTTTTTCACAAAAAGAAACAATCAAGAAAGTGAAAAGACAATGTATAGAATGGGAAAAAAATATTTGCGAACTATATATCTGATAAGGGGTTGATATCCAAAATATATAAAAATCTCAGAAAACTCAATAGAGAAAAAAAACACACAAACAAATGGGTAAAAGACTTGAATAGTTATTTTTCCAAAGAAGATATACAAATGACCAAAAGATACATGTAAAGATGCTCAACATCACTGGTCATTAGGGAAATGCAAACCAAAACCACAATGAGATATCATCTCACACCTTTTAGAATGGCCATCACCAAAAGATAAGAGATAACAAATGCTGGCAAGGATGTGCACTCTTGGTGGGATTGTATATCAGTATAGCCATTATGAAAAATAGTATTGAGAATCCCCAAAAAAAAAAAAAAAAAAAAAAGAAATACTGTATGGTCCAGTAATTCCACTTCTGGGAATATATCATAAAAACAACACTAACTCAGGGTGTTTGGGTGGCTCAGTCAGTTCAGCATCTGACTCGTGATTTCGGCTCAGGTCATGACTCATGGTTTGTGGATTCAAGCCCTGCATCGAGCTCTGCACTGGCAGAGTGAATTGCAATTCTCTCACTCCCTCTCTCTCTGCCCCTTCCCTGCTCTCTTTCTCTCAAAATAAATAAACTTTAAAAAGAAGACAAACACTAACTCAAAATGTAGTTCCCACCCCCATGTTCATAGCATCATTATTTACAATAGCTAAGACATGGAAATAATCTAAGTGTCTATTGATGATGAATGGATAAAGAAGTTGCTTTACACACACACACACACACACACACACTGGAATATTATCACAGCCATGAAATATTATTCATCCATGAAAAATAATGAAATCCTGTTATTTGCAACAACATGGATGAATCTTAAGAATATTACGCTAAGTGAAATAAGTTAAAGAAAAATACTTTATTATCTCACTTTTATGTGAAATCTAAAAAAAAATTAAAAAAACACAGAGAAAGAGATCAGATTTATGGTTACTAGAGGCAGGGGAGTTTCTGGAGGTGGGCTTGGAGGAAGGTAGTCAAAAGATACAAACTTCCAATTATAAGGTAAATAAGTACTGATGAAATTTACATCACAATGATTATAGTTAACACTGCAGTATCATATATAGGAAAACTCATAAGACAGTAAATCCTGGGGCACCTGGGTGGCTCAGTTGGTTAAGCGTTTGACTCTTGGTTTAGGCTAAGGTCATGATCTCATGGTTCATGGGTTCAAGTCCCACATTGAGCTCTGGGCTGGCAGTGTGCAGTCTGCTTGGGATTCTCTTTATCTCCCTCTCTCTGCCCCTCCTCCCTCGCTCATGTACATGTACATGCATGCACTCTCAAAATAAATAAATAAACTTAAAAAAAGAGAGTAAACCTAAGAGTTTTCACTACAAGGGAAAATAAGTTTTCTTTTATTTTTGTTTTTATTGTTTCTAAATACGATGATAAGTGTTAACTAAACATATTCCAGTAATCACTTCACAATATGTGTAGGTCAAACCACTATGCTGCAAACCTTAAATTTTTACAGTGATGTATGTCAACACCATCCCAATAAAACTAGAAAAAAAGAAATGCCATGATAAAACAGCAAATGGATTTTTGGGAAGAATTCACTTACTTTCATCAGGTCTGTTTCCTAATATGTAAGATTGATATAATAATATATGCCATGGATACTGTGTGGTATAGTAGAAAGATTACTGGCACAAACTTTGGTTCTACCATTTAAAAGCTGTATGACTTTGTAACAAGTTGTTAAGCTACTCTCAGCATCAGTTTTATCAGGGCGATAATAGTTATCTCATAGTATTATAATGAAAATTAATTATAATGTACAAGAAGAAACCACACAGTGTAAGTATTAGTATTCAAAGAATATCAATTCCCTTTCCCTCTCAAAATTGTAATGAGAGTCAAATGTGATTATATTTTTTTAAAAACTGTAAATCACATATGCTTATAGAGACTTTATGTATTATTAATGTATAAAGAATAAAATACTAAAATATAAAATTAGCTATCAGACACAAAGCTATGAGATCATCTGTCACATCAATGTGTATTTTATTTTAAAAACTCTCTTAAAATACTGTCATTCACCATGAGAATTGGGTTTACCCATGGAAGAAAATGAAGTTACAGATCTGGGTTCTAATACTTTGCTCTTACATTATATTCTTAGTGAATCCTCTCCAGTTACTCTACACCTGGGTAAGTTGGAGTTCTTTAACTTTATCAGGATTCCACAAATACATAATGTGAAATTTAACTAATAATGTCTGTACGTTTGGAACTGTGCTGGAATTTGCAGAAAAATTCCAAAGGTACAGAAACTATAAATATATCTCAATGACTGACACAACTAACTCATAACTTTTAAAGTTATAGGTTCATGCTATCTGAGGCAGCTGTGGGCAGATGGAGATTTAATAAGGGTTTGGCTTAATCACTGCTCTAGAACAGCCTTCACTCTCAAAAGGATCATCAAATACTTTTTATAAGTGTATTGGAGAAAATTAGAGAAATAGCAACTTAATAATAACTATGGTACAATCAATAATGTGATCAGAGCTTTCTGTGTGTGTGTGTGTGTGTGTGTGTGTGTGTGTGTGTGTGTGTGTGTAAGAGCTTTAACTTTTTTAAGACAAATGGAAGAGAAAAAAAAAAAAGTTGACAAATCAAATCAGGTGAAATCAGACCATACTATAAAAAATAAATTTGTATGCTGGTTTTTTCTTCCAGCATTAAGTTTAAACTCTGCGTCGGGGCACACTAATACAGATCTAAGAGGGATGGGGATCGTTTAAAATCCTAGGATGAAAAGGGTGCTGCTGAGGTGGATCACTGTTTTTGTATTGAGCCTCATCTATTGGTCCTGTCTCCATTCAGAGTTCTGCCCACAGAGGGAATCAAATAGACATTACCCAAATTACCTCTCTTCATAATGCTTTTTCACTAGAAAATATTAGGCACTCAATAAATATTTGTTGACTGAATAAACAAACAGAACAGGGTTGTTAATTTCTTATTGAACAAATTGCCTTAAAAGATTTCAGATTCTTATACTCCTTAACTATAGTTTGTTATGACCTACTCCACGTTAATGGGAAATGTACTACATCCTATTGGCTCTGACTTGGGGATTTTGAAGTAAACTATGCATAGAAAATCAGAAATGTTAAGATGCAAGCATTTGTTAAGATTTTGGAAAGTATGCCCATTTGCATCATGGTGATTCTTCATTTTATTTCAACCTCTCCTTCTACCTTTGCCATGATATTTTGGCATTAAAGATGCAAAACAAAAACCAAAAAACATTATCTACAAGCAATGATTCTAGAGGTGAAAGTATATATGTATGTATATCCATAAAAATGCTAACTCAAGCTCCTAAATCTCCCATCCTAAAATGAGCACACTGGGGGCTTCCAATTCTATTATTTGTATAGTATATTTTTCTTTTTAACCTATTCTTCAATTTTTGGGCTGTATAACTTGAAGGACTGATTTAGCAAGGGAAAGCTAAGCTGCCTGTTAGTTTCAAGTGTGAGTTTCACTTGATTCCAAAGAGGTCAACAGAGAACAACTAAAGTGGATGATCTTTTGGTAGGAGAAAAGTTAGTGGTGCTATCCAGATGAACACCAAATAGTCCAGAGTTTCTGGAGGTTTTCCTTCAGCAAATGAATGTTAAATGACATAAATCTGTGAGGAACAATAATATTTCTATTTATTATTTACTATATGCCAGGCACTATGGTAAACATATTTTATATATTATGCCTCATTTAACCTCATTATTTAAAAAAAAGAATGAAGCAGGTATATCACTGTGCAAGCAAGAAAATAAAGATTAAAGAGGTTATATAATTTTCTCAATTTCAGCAATTTAAAAACCAACGGGCCAGGACATGAACTCAAGATTGTCTGGCAGCAAAGCCTTTGCTTTTTTTTTTTTTTAACTTTTTTTAAAACATAATTTATTGTCAAATTGGCTTACATACAGCACCCAGTGCTCATCCCAACAAGTGCCCTCCTCCATGCTCATCATCCACTTTCCCCTCTCCCCCAACCCCATCAACCCTCAGTTTGTTCTTTGTTTTTAAGAGTCTCTTAGGGTTTGCCTCACTGCACCACCCCCCCCCCCCCCCCGGTTGTAACTATTTTTTCCCTCTTCCCTTCCCCCATGGTATTCTGTTAAGTTTCTCAAGAGCCACATATGAGTGAAAACATATGATATCTGTCTTTCTCTGACTGATTTATTTCACTTAGCATAATACCCTCCAGTTCCATCCATGTTGCTGCAAATGGCATGATTTTACTCTTTCTTATTGCCAAGTAGTATTCCATTGTGTATATAAACCACAGTTTCTTTATCCATTTATCAGTTGATGGACATTTAGGCTCTTTCCATAATTTGGCTATTGTTGAGAGTGCTGCTATAAACATTGGGGCACATGTAACCCCTATGAATCAGCACTCCTGTATCCTGTGGGTAAATTCCTAGCAGGGCTATTGCTGGATCATAGGGAGTTCTATTTTTAATTTTTTGAGGAACCTCCACATTGTTTTCCAGAGCAGATGTACCAGTTTGTATTCCCACTAACAGTGCAAGAAGGTTCCCATTTCTCCACATCCTCACCAGCATCTATAGTTTCCTATTTGTTCATTTTAGACACTCTGACAGGCGTGAGGTGGTATCTCAGTGTGGCTATGATTTGTATTTCCCTGACGAGGAGAGATGTTGAGCATCATTTTATGTGTCTGTTAGCCATCTGGATATCTTCTTTGGAAAAGTGTCTTTTCATGTCTTCTGCCCATTTCTTCAATGGTTTATTTGTTTTTTTGGGTGTGGGATTTGGTGAGTTCTTTATAGATTTTGGATACTAGCCCTTTGTCTGATATGTCATTTACAAATACCTTTTCCCATTCCATTGGTTGCCTTTTAGTTTTGTTGATTATTTCCTTTGCAGTGCAGAAGCTGTTTAGCTTGATGAGGTCCCAATAGTTCATTTTTGGTTTTAATTCCCTTGCCATTGGAGATGTGTTGAGTAGGAAATTGCTGTGGCTAAAGTCAAAGAAATTAGCACCTTCTTTCCTCTCTAGGGTTTTGATGGCTTCCTATCTCACATTTAGGTCTTTCATCCATTTTGAGATTATTTTTGTGTACGGTGTAAGAAAGTGGTCTAATTTCATTCTTCTACATGTTTCTGTCCAGTTCTCCCAGCACCATTTGCTGAAGAGACTGCCTTTTTCCCACTGGATACTCTTTCCTGTTTTGTCAAAGATTAGCTGGCCATACATTTGTGGGTCCAATTCTAGGTTTTCTAGTCTATTCCATTGGTCCATGTGTCGATTTTTGTGCCAATATCATACTGTCTTGATGGCCAAATTCCTAAACCCACATACTACCAAAAGTCAAACTGGAAGAAAGAGAAAATTTGAGCAGACACATAACTAGTAAAGAAATTGCATCAGTTATCAAAAATCTCCCAACAAATAAAAGTCCTGGACCAGATGGTTTCTCTGGAGAATTCTACCAGACATTTAAAGCAGAGTTAATACCTATTCTTCTCAAGCTGTTACAAAAAAATAGAAATGGAAAGAAAATTTCCAGACTCATTCTATGAAGCCAGCATTACTTTGATTCCCAAACCAGACAGAGACCCCACAAAAAAGAACTACAGGCCAATATTCCTGAGGAATATGGATGTAAAAATTCTCAACAAGATACTAGAAAATTGAATTCAACAACATATGAAAAGAATTATTCACTATGATCAAGTGGGATTCATTCCTGGGCTGCAGGGCTGGTTCAATACTTGCAAATCAATCAATATGACACATCACATTAACAAAAGAAAGGATAAGAACTATATGATCCTGTCAATAGATGCAGAAAAAATCATTTGACAAAATACAGCATCGTTTCTTAATAAAAACCCTCAAGAAAGTCAGGATAGAAGGGACATACTTAAACCTCATAAAAGACATATATGAAAAGCCCACAGCTAATATTATCCTCAATGGGGAAAAACTGAGAGCTTTCCCCTTGAGATCAGGAACACGACAGGGATGTTCACTCTCACCACTGTTGTTTAACAGTGTTGGAAGCCTTTGCTTTTAACTACTGTTCAGTTCTGCCTCCCTGTCTGTGTGTTGAGTTCCGGTTTGGCAAACTGTAGAGCATTCTACAAATGCACACTACCCTTAGCAGTAGTAGCACTAAAAACGAGTTAAAAAAAATTTTAGTAAAAGAAATCTAAACAGGAAGGGATGAAAGTACTAATGTTTATCATATTGGACATTAGCTAGAACTCAGCTTTAACGGTAATAAATGTTAAATTTTAGACTTATTTGAAGATTTCAATGACATCAATGATTATTACCACTGACACTTATTCCATATGATGACACTGGCGATGTGTACATTTCAATAAAACTAAAAGTTGATGTGCTAGGTGAGTCCTTTCTCCTTTCTTAAATATTGTAGCAAATGAACTATGCCAACCTAAATTTCAAGTAGTTTCTTTATTTTTTAATTTGACATGAATTACTACAAAATGAGAGAAATCAAAACACCTACCATTGAGTGTAAACACTTGAATGCCATTGTTATCAATTATACGCTTGTGTTTTTGTGCTTAGTGGTTGCTAAAATTGATTCAATCAATTTTAATGTGTAGCTAGGTATACAACTCTTGTGTTACCAAGTCTTATACTTGAACACATTAAAGATAGACTTTAAATGCCAAGTAATTACATTCCTGTATTTCAAATTATTGCTAATCATAAAACTATATAATCTTTCTGTTTGTCTCATAAATTATATTCTTTCACTATTTTCCTTTGAGAAGCATGAAAAGTCTTTATGATCACTATAGAAAATTAAAAAAAATAGATGAGTAGGGTGAACTTCAAAGTGTTTCATTTTGGTAATATTTTTTAAAATATACATTTAGAGAATACAGGAAGCCAATTAAACAAAACAACTTTGGCTCTTCTGCTCTGAAGGTATACCTTTTGAGGAGATTCTTCATTGCATTTAGTATTTTTAGCCACGTGAATCAGTAATACCTCAGGGAACTTCCCAGGGTTAGGTCGAGGCATGGCATATAAGGATGAAAACAATTTGAATCCACACTTTTGAGAGTGAAGAAAACCCTCAGTCCCTCAGTGACAGCACAGCCCACTGCAAATGAGGCAATGACTATTGTCAAATACATTTGGACATGTTCTATGAAGGCAAGAGTAGTTAATATATTCAAATTTTGGCATTAAAAAATACTTCCAACCATTAGTGTTAATATTTTCTTATTATCAAATAAAATGTGCATATCCATAGCACATGTTTTAATAAAAAAATAAGTAAAATATAACATATATTGTATTTTCACCAAATGATTCAATTAATTGGATTTTGAAGCAGTAATTTGCTAGATTGAGCTTATTCTTTATCCTAATTAAAATCTAAGGAAAAGATATTTTCTGCAAGACTTATAAATATAGGAAACAACTAAACACATTGTCTAGCTTTTAAATGAACAGTTCTCTTACTTTTTCATGGCTAACAAAATCTGCTAAGGGCATATTTTGAAGGTGATCAATTTGCATCTAAGAATAAATAAGCTCCCCAACATAGTAGTTGCCATGAAACAATTTAGTTATTCTTTGTCCTCATCCATCTGCAGATATCCTCACATATTCCAGGCCATTGTGCAATAGCTGTAAGATAGCAGAAACACAGACTCTTTTGCCACAGAACAGTAAGGAATCAGGTAGTCAAGCTACTCTTAGGTTCCTGTTCACTCTGGAAAACTTGATGAGACTTCCAGTATCTATGACCTTGACTGCTGCTGATTCATTCAATGGCTGCAGTTTGTGGCATTTATATATTGCATGTAGGAATTAGTAAATTTAAAATTACTCTCGGCAGTACAGTTCATGTGAAGAAAGGGAAAGAAAGCAGAATAAGTCAGAAAAATTCAACAAAAAGGAAATTGACAGCTCTTGCTTCATTTGGCCCCTTGATCTATACAATCAAAGAATATTAAAAAAAAAAAAAAGGTTAGAGAGGGAGGGAACCAAAACATAAGAGACTCTTAAAAACTGAGAACTGAGGGTTGATGGGGGGTGGGAGGGAGGGGAGGGTGGGTGATGGGTATTGAGGAGGGCATCTGTTGGGATGAGTACTGGGTGTTGCATGGAAACCAATGTGACAATAAATGTCATATTTAAAAAAAAAACAAAATAAAAAAAAAGAATATTATCATTGGAAAGGACCCTGAGTTAATCTAATCAAATCCCACTCTAGGTCCATGCCTATGGTCATTTAAGCATTTCCTTGAACACTTTGCAACCAAAATGGAATCATTGAATCTTTTTTTATATGTCAATTGAATAGCTATGTTATTACAGTTTCTACCTACTGATCCCAGTTCTGTCTTCTGAGGGGAAAGAGAATAGGTTAGAGCACTTATGAACATGAATGATAGCCCTTCAAATAAGAGGAAAAACTAACTTAGAAGGGATTCCCCAGATCTCTGTTCTACCTCCCCAATTTTTACAGTTTAGTAAACCAAGATCTCTAAAGATGAAGTGATTTTCCAGAGTTACAAAGCTTTTTAAATGCAGAACCTGAACTAGAAGTCAGACTTGGTTCTTCAAAACCAGAGGTTTTGAAGCCAGCCATCATAGCCATCCTTTTTCATCTTTGTTTTAATTTCAGCAATTCCAGATTCTTCTAATTTTTTTTCATGGGGCATGGCTGCTAGACTTCAATCTATTCTGGACATCTCCTAGTACCTGCTCTGGGTTGGAAAGGATACGCAGAGGACAGGTATTTAATATTGCAGGATTCAGAGTCTGGAATGGAAGATAATTAATTACAACATGAGGTATGAAATAAAAATCTAAGAAGTATATCTAAATTTCTATAGGGAACATGGATGTCAGAGTGATTGCCGATGTTACCAAAGTGTTATTTCAGTAAATGGAACTAATCTAACCTCTTCAACAGCAGCAATAGTATAGAAGTCTCCTTCCTTTAGTTAATGACTTGCTGAGTTAATCAAAAACTCATCATTGTCTTGACCAGGCCAGAGAAAGCTAGATATATATGGCTAGGAAGCTACTTTTGAGTATATCTTCACTGTGCTCCTCAAACAAATGGAGCTGTCCACTTACCAAGTGGCGCTGTATACCTGTTTAGTAGATTGTGTATTTAACAAAATTCATCTGATTTTGTTACCAAGCCCATTTAGTCTGAAAGAATTGTTTCTATAAAATGTAAGGTGAATGTTTTAGAAAGACTTTTTAAAAGTATATATATTTTTATTTTATTTTTTTAAAAATTTTTTAACGTTTATTTATTTTTTGAGACAGAGAGAGACAGAGCATGAACAGGGGAGGGGCAGAGAGAGGGGGAGACACAGAATCTGAAACAGGCTCCAGGCTCTGAGCGGTCAGCACAGAGCCCGATGCAGGGCTCGAACTCACGGACCGTGAGATCATGACCTGAGCCGAAGTTGGACGCTTAACCGACCAAGCCACCCAGGCACCCCAAAAGTATACATATTTTTAAATGCTATCAAATTAACATGGGCAACTGTGAAGACTGAGAAAAAAATACAAAGTCTAGAAATATTCAGGCACTTAGATTATATCCCTAATGTTTTTGATTATTGGCATATTTTATACATTAAAAATAGCAAGGACCTCTAAAAATGAGGGCAACTTTAAAGAAAAATCAGCAATTTCATATGTATTCATGTTTTAAATGAAAATAAAATGTTTAAAGAATTTTTCAATAATTGGATTGAATAAATTCAAGCAGTATTTTTTTCCCCATTAGATAAGTAGGTTCTTACTGTGTACCATGTGTGAGGCATTGTTAGAGAGCTTTGCATACATTATTTTATTTAATTCTTAGGCCAACTATTACTCTAACTTAACAAATTAGGAGTTTTACACATGTTTTATAATATGTTCACATTCCCAAAGCTGATAAATGGGGAAGATGACACTCCAATAAGGTCATGCAAAATACACAATTGTACAATGAATGCACTTTTTCTTCCACTATCCATTGTAAAATCAACCATATTTTTGGGATATGTGAACCCTAATCCTGACACAGTCTTCCTTGTGTTTAATTAATTTTGAGTTGAGAAAGGCCAACATCTTCTGTACCATCTATTTCCATGTTCACAAATGTTATTTCCCATTCTGGAAGCACAGCCATCCCCACCCTTCAACTTCCTCTGTTTGCCCATTTGAATACATCTGCTTTCAGGAATAGCTCTTCATTAATTTTTCCTAAGAAGTTAGTTGTTCTCAAGTAAACTAAATGACATCAATTTCCTTATACTTTTAACTTTTATAGATTAGCATTCAATATTGAATTTCATTCATTTAATCATTCACCTACTTATTCATCTATTTAAGAAATAACTTAGCATCATTCCATGCTCTAGGTACTCAATAAATACTAATTAGACTGATTTTACACAAAATGATCAGAATTAGTGGCTGCCATGGGTCTAGGCATTCATACAATAATTATTGATCACTTAATATGTAAAGCATATGTCAAGAAGATTATTCAATATGAAAATTCTATTAGTATTATTAATTTAGTTTGCCATATGCCAAACACTGCTCAAAGAACTTTGTGTATATTAACTTTCTAAAAATTGTCACATCACCCTATGAGATAGGTATAATTATTATCCTCATTTTGTTGATGAGGAAATGGCATCAGAGGTCAAGTAAAACATATCCAAAGTCATACAGCAAGAATGCAGTGGAGCCAAGATCCATACTTAAATAATTGAATCTAGAGCCTGGAATCTTACTGATTCTATGCTTACTGATACTATGCTGCCTAAATAAGCAAATGGATTCATAGGGAAACACCATACTCTGAAAACAGACAGGAGGGTATTCCTCAACAGAAGTAATTTTTTCTACTGGGTTCTGAAGGAAAAGGAAGAATTAACCAGGTAAGAGTATTTAGGAGGAGTCCAGGCAAAAAAAAACCCAAAAAACAAAAAAACAAAAAACTACTGTATGCAAAGGTCCCAAGGAGAGAAAAAGAGACAGAATGGCACTTAAAAGAAAAAAGTATGTCAACTCAGCATCGTAGATAATTATGATTTCAAATGGGAAGGCACCCACAAATGAATTTAAAAGGAGGAATTTATGGAAGCATAGCTTTCTCAAATACTATTCTATTTGAATAATGCATTAATTTAATATAGCACAGTCTTATCTCCTACAAGTTCACAGATTATAAACAAAGGAAATAAACAGGAACAATTAACTCACCAGGGATTTTAAAGCCATGTTACATATAAATTAAACCAGGAGCAATTAGAAAGAGTTTCTTTAGTATACTTTTAAGTAAAATCCATTTATTTTTCTCTTTTCTAATTATCAGTCTGAGGTCAAATATTTGAAACATGTCTTACATATTATATATCTAATAAAAGTAGAGGTTCTAAATCCATGCCTTGAATAAAAAGAACAGCAAATCTTATAAAGATCTTTCAGTTTTATTTATCCAACTAGGTATTTTAAAATAATGTCAGTGAGGTAACAACCATGACATTATATTTTCTGTAAGAAAGTAACTCTTTAAAATGTTCCTTTAGGTACTGAACAAAGGATACTGCATTCATTCAGTGGTCTCTACCACCTTAAAGAAGAAAATTAATAATAAAGGTAGTAATAACAATAACAACAAAGATAACAAAATTTATTTAATCCTTACTATGTGTTAGGCATGATCCAAACACTGAAGCACCTTACATATTATTTTTTAGTCCTTTAAGAATGCCATTCCATTGGCCTCTGACCTCTATTATTTCTGATGGGAAGTCCGTAGTAATTCTTATCATCATTCTCCTGGTTGTAATGTGGACATAATGCTTTCTCCTGCTGCTTTTATTACTTTATCTTTGGTTTCTTACAACGGCTCTGTGTCCCTGAAATCTGTTGTTGTTATAGTAGTCTATTTTATATGTTTTTATTTATTCTGCTTGGAATTTACTGAGCTTCTGAATCTGTGTGTTGATGTTTCAATTAAATTTGGAAAAAATTTAGCCAATATATATATAATTTTTCCATACTCATTTCTCCTTCCTCTCCTTATGGGACTCCAGTTACACAAATGTTAAACTGCTTAACATTGTTTTACAGGTTACTGAGGCTCTGCTAATACACTGTTTATTTGTCTTTTTTTTCTTTGTTTCAGTTGTGTTTAAATTCACAATTTCATAATACCAATAGTAACAATAAAATGATAATAATACAACTAATTGGTCACCTTTTTCAGGGATCCAATTCATTATCTTGTGAACTGGAGAAATAAAAGGAAAAATCAATCACTTATCCTGCCTGTTATATATGATCTCTATAACTCTGATAGATGAGTGAAAATGGCTCTTATTAAAATAATTCCAGATAATAAATGAAAAAAAATTGATCCAATTCAGTATTCCATTTTTCACCTCTAAAGAAACAACATATTTAAGAATTGAACACCAATAGCTGCTAACATTAAATAAGAATGAAAATTAGTATTACTTGCTCCCTTATAAAAGAGCATACCACCACTTACAGTCTTGCCAAACATGGATTTAACTGTACCTCTGGATTCACCTGCCAATTTGTGGAAACTACAGAGGAGAGAGAGACATGTTGAACTACATCAAAAGTACAGCAGAGATGTGCAGACAAGGAAACTCCACAAATGACTTGTGTTCTTCAGCAGGTAAAGTATAGGGAAAAGAAAATTATGGGATGGGATTCTATAGATTAGAAGAGACGTAAAAGAGATTTTGATCTAAAAAAATCTCACAGGACTAGAATAAGAATATCTAGGGATGCATAAATACATAAAGAAACGGGTGATAAAACAAAGAAAGGCAGGACATGATTACTGTAAAAGTCAGGTAGGGGTTACTTTCAGAAAGAGGGAAGGAGCTGTGCTTATAATAGGTGCCCAGAGAGGCCATGCTGGCTGGCAACATTCTATTCTTGTTTCACTTCGTGGTTCTAGCATGTTTGCCTTATAATAATTTTATAGAAATAACTCTGCAAGCTATACATTTACTGTATGTGCTTTTCTGTATCTGTGTCTTATTTCACAATAATATGGTACAAGACACACAATACAGTGTTCACTAGTCTCTATGTGCATATGTATTTGTAGAGATCATATACAAGTTAGGAAAGGGTAAGAAAAAAAAAGTCTTTTGAAGGGTGACTTTAGTTTGAGCTGGCTGTTTTATTAAAGAAATGTAAAAATTCCTGTTAAGTCAATGTTTTTGATTAGAGAAAACACTGGGGTAGACTTTTAATTTTGTCAAAATAGTCCTCAAGATTGAACTAGCTGGGAGAGGATGAAACAAAAAGAGAGGACCATTTTTCTACAAAATAAGAGATTAGGAATTTTGGAATGTTTCCCTGGTAGGTGTGGAGAGAAAAGATGTGAGAATTTTTTTTTGAGGGAGGGGGTAATATGGGTTGCATTTTGCACCCCCCCTCAAAAGATGTTTAAATCCTAACCCCAGTATCTGTGATCTTATTAGGAAACACAGACTTTGCAGATGATTGTGTTAAGATGGCATCATTAGAGTGTGCTCTAAGCCAACTTTTAACTGTGTCTTTATAAAAAGGGGACACTGAGACAGACACGCACAGGGAGAACACCATGTGAAGACAAAGGCAGAGAGTGGGGAGGGGTACATCTATAAAGACAAGGAACACTAAAATTTACCAGCAAACCACCAGAGGTGAGGAGAAAGGCAGGAAACTGACTCTCCCTCACAGCCCTCAGAAGGAAGCAACCTTGCCAACACCTTGATCTTAAACTTGCAGTCTTCAGAACTGTGAGACAATAAATTTCTGTTGTTTAAGTTACCCAGTCTGTGGTATTTGGTTATGGCAGCTCTCGTAAACTAACTGAGAGTAGACTTGGCAAAATTATGACAGTGTTTGGACTAAGGAGAAAGGCACAGGAGAGAAGTTCCTGTGGTTTAGACCGCTGAGAAGGCTAGAGGTGGCCAGGATTCAACCTTCAAATGCTTGTGGAGGGTATGGAACTTTTCTCAGCATGCAGGCTGATGGCCTGAATTCTAATGGAATATTAAAGGAAAGGGGGATTCCAGAGGGCAGAGAAGTCTGTCATCCAGGCTGTACATAAATCTAGGCATATGTTGAAGATGGTGTGTGCATAGGTATTATTTACATTTATTAATATATACATGAGAGACAACTGTATTTATACAGAAGAAAAATGTGTACTTATTACTAAAGAAATATATATGTTAATAGAAATATCAAAATAATGTTATAACAGAAATCTATATATTAGTTGACCATATAATAAACTTATTTTTTATGTGTATACCTGTGTATATACAAATGTGTATATACTGAGAAAGGGAAAAAAAACCTCTTAATTCAGAGGCTTCTATCTCTCACAGCTGGAAATAAAACAAGCTGAAAGGCAACTAAAAAGATGAAATCACTGTCAAGGACAGGCACACAAGGAAAGCGGTTTTATTTTTAATGTTTTGAAGTCACAGGAGTTATTTCTGCAACTGTACTGCTTGGCTATTTTTCTTTTTTTCATTTTCAGTACTTGTCTTTCATGCCTTGTGGGCAAGGGCATTTGTATTGCTATCTGCACAGCCCCTCCACAATGTCTCCCATTTCAAAGCTCTCTGAGAACCTTCTCTGAATATAAAGACCATCAATTATAACTATTGCCATTAAATGACTGTGTGGGCAGCTCTGTTGGTTACACCATTTTCAAAGCTTTAACATGCTAGAGCCAATTACAGAGGCAATTAGAGGGGGACTTCTCACTGTGGGTACTACTTCAAGGGCCCCCAATGCCAAGAGAGCTGAGCCTCTGCAATTTCTTCCTAAATCAGTAGTCCTTGGACAGTGTGGGTCCCAAGTCAGCAAATGGTATGGAGAGTCACTTTACAAATAGGATGGGGCACCGTTAAGAGATGGATGCTAAGTCCTAGAACACAAATAATACGAGCTGCCATTGTCTATATGTGCCAGGTATGCACTCGCTACCTCCTTCACGTGTGCTCTTACCTTAACCTAGAAAACTACAGTTTGACACCAGTATTATTATTTTCAATTTACAGAAAATGTAGTTGAGACTCAGGGAATGTCCGTGATTATGGACTTCCACTACCAAGAATCATGTCTAGGAACTGAGCATAGTCTGACATCCCAGCCTGTACTCTTTCCAATTTGCCATGCTGACAAAGCAAAAATGATTGCAGTCCATTATTAGATACAGTCTTTTCTCTCCGAGAGTTCATGTTTCAACCTATTTGTGACATAAGAGCTGACCCTGGTTGTGTTACTGCAGTAGATCTCAAGAGAAAGAGCTGACAGGTTTAGAACTTCCACCAGTCTGATCCCTAAGCAGCTGCTAATGGGAGGATATTCTTCTCTAAGGCTGTCAGCAGCAACTGCTTATGAGGTCTGAGTCCGTGATAGCACCTGTAGGTGGAACTCCAGGCACAGAAGCCACTGCCATTCCTGTACCTTTGACACCTAGTAAGATCAGTTTGGAGGAATAAATGTTTGGGTAAAAAAAATTACCTATAAATATGTAATTCCATTTTCTTTCTATTTTTTGCTCTTAACTATATACACACGCACTTCTACTGACACATCAGGGCTAGGTAACGTTGAATGGAGGCAAAATTTCAGGTGAAATATACTTTCAAGTTTCATCACTACTGAATCTAGGGATGCTCGTCTCTCGGATAACAGATATTTGTCAGAAATAGCAATACTCACAGGTATATCTTGTTAAAAATACCACGGCATCCTTTTCTCTCATTCCAAACCACCAAAATTAAACAAGCAACCAAAGCAGCCAGTACATCCACTCTTTAGCAACAGAATTAAGTCCCTGTCATGAAAGATTTGGAGGGGGAACAATATCATAAAACACACCCAAACTCAACAACTCTTAATCTTTTTGACATTAACTCTTGCAAAATATGCTGGGTGAGCAGAACCACAGGAAGGATTGTTGTACACAAAAGCCTTTGAAAAATAACTGGGCTCTCTGCGATAGAAACAAAGCCCCACTGGGCCAGGCAAATAAAAAGACTCAGCTGCTAGCAGAAGAGCAAAAACCTCCTCTTCATTCTCCTATTCTCCAAAGGAAACAAAGAGATCTAAGTGAAGCAGAAATCATTTTGCATTATCTTCTGACTTCTGAGCCAAAGCAGAAGTATCTCTTTAATCCTGAAATGATGGTCCTTGTTGAAATAATATTTTACTTTAGACAATGAAAAAGTAGAATAACAAGTTGAAGAGGAAACAACATCAAAAATTTGTTCTTTTGGGGGATGGATGGTGGGACATAGGCTGTCCGCTTTTAAAAAACACATCTGGCAGTTAAAGATAGTTTGTTGGACAAGCAACTTTCAAAAGTGGTAACCAAAATGTTATACACATCCCCAAGGAGCAATAATAAGTCTCTAGTTGGTTTTGGTTGGGGCAATTCACCATGTGTTGGAGGGAAATCTGATGACACAGAAGCAAAAGCTGTTATTTGAAGGGGCACCTTCTCCATCTTTAAAATGAAGTTGGTTTGAGAATTAAAGGAGCTAATATATATGAGCAGTGGGCACACAATAAAAAATGTTGTTTGTTCTTTATCTTTCTCTGTCTTTAAACTACTGCAAATGTAATTTACAGGTACCCATGTTCTTTAAGGGGTAAAGCTAGAAGATTCAATAAGTTACTTCACCACCAGTAAGATTGTCAAGAGTCTGCTGAAAACTAAGTAAAATGCTTTAAAATACTGACCGACCAGGAAAAAGTATGGCTTCCTAAATTTAGTGTTCAACCAGTTACTTCCTGACCATTTTTCTAAAGGACATTAACTGTTAACACTTTCTTAGCCACCATAATCAAAGGTCCCCTGAGTCATTATGATGTTTTTTGGTAATAACAGCTTCATTTAATACTCACCGCAAACTACTAAGTAAAGTCGCTTCTATTATCTCTAATTATAAAAGAGAAAACTGAGGATTAGTGACATTTAAGGACTTCATGTAAGTTTATACACTCACAAGTAGAAAAGCCAGGATTTGAATCCAGATGCATCTGACTCCAGGGCCTGTGCTTTCCACTTCTATGGGATGTGAATGCTTTTCTACAAAGGGAAAATTCTAGAGATTTTAAGTCAAAATAGAGATCTATATTTATAACTCTCTTAAATGCTAAAAATGAATCAACCTCTCTAAACTGTAGTTTAAAATTTTGGGAATACGAGTCTAAATGAAAGTCCTTATTCAACTTCAGCTCAGACTGAGGGGCAAAAGAAATGATGCAGCCCTTCCAGCCTAGCAGCATCACAAGCAAATGAGTTAAAGACCTTCAACTGATCTGTTTGTCATTCACATTGCCTTTTAGATGTAGACTTCTTGGTAGGGTGCTGGTAGTTGCAAATTAAGCTTCCATGGGTGAGCCCTCTTGGTTCAACAGCAACTTTTAAAGGGAAGAGAGGGAAGAGGGTTGGGTTAGAAGAGAAACAAAAAATGAAGTAGCTAAGGTCAGCATTTTTTTCTATTTCTTAAACTTAATAAAGGATTTCCAGGATCAACTGAAATGAGAGATTGGTTCGAGAAGTGAGCTATACAAATGTCTGAAGATCTACTGGCAGCAAGAAGCCTGGAAAGAAAAGACACAAGGCAGGGATGTCACAAGGTAAAAGGAATGAGTCCTGTCAAGGTTGATTTTATGGATAGTACAGTAAAGCTGAAGGGAGCAAAGGCTTTTATCTCCCAGAACTTTCTCCCATCTTCTGACCCAGATTTACCTGTGCAACCATGACCTTTTGCAACTTCTTCAATACTCTCTACGTTCTGGTCTGTGTTCTGTTCTTTACCTACCAGGCTCTTTTGTACCTTAAGACTTCTGTATTTGCTAGTCTTTCTGCATAGAATGTTCTTATGCTTCATAAGGAAACTATGTCCTTAAGGAAACCTTATACCTCATGACTCAGTTTAATGATTACCTCTTGAAAGGCCTTCTCTGATTCACCTGGTAATTGTCATCTTTGTACACTGTTCTCATCCTTCACACCACTTGATAATTTTTATGCATGAGTGTACGAATATGGATGCATTTGTTTTCTTATACATTAGCTTACCTTATATCTCCCCCAAAGAAATATGTGCTTTGAGAAAAGAGACAGTGTCTTTTCCACTCACCAGTGTAGGTCGTATGATCTTAGATAAGTAACTTGAACTTTTGGAGACTTAATTTTTTGAATTATAAAATAAGGCAATAATAGTTATCTACCTTATAGAATTGCTTGGAAAAAAGTAAACATGAAATAGACTCCTAAATACAATTTCCCGTTGCTTTGGAAGAACTCCCAGAAAAGTCCCATATTCAGAATTAAGGTACCAGACTATTCACATAGGATTTGAAAAGGGGGTGATCCCAAACAAGTTTTGCCAGTCTTAGAAAAGCTTTCCTCTCAACTTAAGTTTAAAGATGGGATTTTTGTGAGTTGACTCAGAGTTCCTGAGTGTATTTCCTGAATTGTGAGGATCAAAAATCTGTATAGTTGCTGCCACCTGAAAAGGAGTTGCTCTACATGGGAGCAGAGTGAAAAGTGGATGCTGCAATGGGGCAGAGCTAAAATTCCCTGAACAACATGGGCAAGTGCATATCTCCCATGGACTAGACGTGGGTCTGGAGGTAGAAAGCTGGTCAAGTTTCCTTACTGAGAAAGGACTTTATATAAGATGACTATCTGTGTCTCAATAGATGGGTGGACCACTGGATGCCCAGAGGTGAGGGAGAAAGTTAAATGTGGCCATCCAGACAAAGTCCTGCTTCTATCCCCAGAACCAGAGTCTTGTGTTTGTGTGCAAGAGGAGCTCAGGGGAACCCACAAAAGCCCCAGAAAGGGGAAAGCACAAGAGATTACACATGTGTCATCCTAAGGGTATTGAAACCAGATTATAATAATATCACCCTGTAAAACCACGTCGTTTTCCCATGATTGCCTGCTCTGTTCCAGAAAGGTAAAGAAAAATGCAGATAGAAGACAAAGATATTGAGCAATATCCTCATTGCAGTATTTGGTCTCAGCTAAGATGGAGCTGGGGAAATGGAGACATTTTAAATCAGGTAAGAGCTTGGACATTTTATTTTCTATTTAACCGTGCTCAAGTTATAAAATTGTTATATTGGAGTAGACTTTTTTTTTTAATTTTTTTTTTAACATTTATTTATTTTTCAGACAGAGAGAGACACAGCATGAACGGGGGAGGGGCAGAGAGAGAGGGAAACACAGAATCGGAAGCAGGCTCCAGGCTCTGAGCCATCAGCCCAGAGCCCAACACGGGGCTGGAACCCGCGGACCGCGAGATCGTGACCTGAGCCGAAGTCGGACGCTTAACCGACTGAGCCACCCAGGTGCCCCAAGGAGTAGACTTTTAATTATTATTATAAGTGATTTGCCTGAGATTGAACCAAAGACAGTGGTGAATTTATTCTCAAAGGGGTTTGTGGGAGAGCAGAGGGAGAAACAATACAGTTGGTTTCTAGTTTTACCTAACTAAATTCAGTTCATTCAACAAAGCAGGTATGAGAGTTTACAAAATACTTCACACAGCATTGACGTTCAATGAATGGTGAAGATCTAAACATTTGGTACACAGTAGATGCTTGATATATATTATTTTTCTACTCCTTCTTTACAATGACAAATTGTAATTCAAAATTACAACATAAACTTTTGAATAATTTTGAAGCTCTTCCTTGAATATTCTACTGAACATATCACACCATAATAACTTTCCCTGAGTTCTTTACAGACTGACACAGATGGGGGTCAATCTCTCCTCAAAGTGATTTAGGATGGAAGAGCAATAAGGTTCTGGAAACTTCCTCATTTAAATGCTAACATGCAGGAGAATGTAAATTTGCACCTAGTGGCTATATCGACCATCTGACAGGAGACAGCAAGTAGCTAGGACAGCCATAAGAGGGCAGTGGCTTGGTGCCCTCTTTATATCAGAAAGGGTACTTACATACATAATGACAAGCCTGTCTGGTATCCTCAAATAGATCATGGATGTCTTTTCCAGGGAACCTTTGCAGTGTTATCTAAAGTATTTGTATTATAAATAAATTGCCTCATGCTTACATTCTTCAACTAATCAAATGCAAGCTTTACTTTCTCTCTCTACCAACCTGGACTCCTAGAAGTGAAGAGGTCTTAACAGATGACCTAGTTGGAGCTCCTCTCCAGAGCAAGATCCCTCCAGCCTCTGGTTGAACACTTGTGATAACAGAGCACACCACATTTGTTATGAGGCTCTGTGCTCTAGTGTCTGGGAGTTCTTATTGTTTTCAAGGGTTTCTTTTCATTAAGCCAAGATCTGCTACCCCATAACATACTCTGCCTACTTCTACCATTGAGATGAACATAATTCTTTTGTATTACAACTCTTTAAGTATTTTTCTCACTTATTCACCAAGCGTTTATTGAATACTTTATGAGAGCTGCTGTTATAGGTACTTGGAGGTATAGCAATGAACAAAACAAAATTCTCTGCCCTCCTGGGGCTTATATTCTAGTATAAAGAAATGAATAGAATTTTTATATAATGCCTGGTGGAAGTACATGTTCAGGGAGGCACAATAAAACCCTGAAAAAAGGAAGGGAAAAAAATACATGAATATCATGGGGGCAGAGTGTTCCAGGAAGAAAGTGCAAGTGCAAAAGCCCTAGGCAGAAACCTGCTTAGAACTTTGGAGCAGCAGCAAGAAAGCCAGCGTGATCCTATTAGCCTCACAGGGAAAGGGAGACTGACAGATGAAGTCAAAGAGGTAGCCAGAGGAGTGTGGACTACTGTAAAGTCTTAGATTTAAGTGGGAAGAGAAGCTACTGGACAGTTTGAGGCAGCAGGTTGAGTTGATACAATCTAAGCCTTAAAAAAAATCACTTGGGCTGTTCTATGGAGAATATATTGTAGAAGAGGTAAAGTAGAAAAAGAGACTAGTTTGAACACCATTAGAGTAGTCTAGGCAAGAGGAGATGGTGGTCTGGATTATCACAGCAAGAGCAGAGTTGATAAAAAGAAAAGTGAGAGTGACTCAATTTAAGATTTATTTTAAAAGTTGAGTTGGCAGGACTTGTTAATGTATTGAATACTGGGTGTGGGTAAGAAAGAAAAATCAAGGATAACTTCTAATACATTTTTGTCCTAATCAACAAAGGAAGACTCCCGGAGGGGCTCATTATGAAAAATAAAATTAAGAGTTACATTTTGTATATGTTAACCTTGAAATGTCTATTAGATATATATCATGAAGATAACTATACTAAATATATAGTGTAAGGATGGAAATTAAAACCATAGGACCAGATGAGAATACATAGGAGGAGAGGTAGCTAGAGAAATAAGGAGGTACCAACACCGAGTCCTAGGGAACTCTAGGCTTTAGAAGTTATAGAAAGAAAATGTTTAAAAACCTCTATAATTTCCTTTCCTAAATTTATATTCTTGTATATCTTCACAGATTAAATTTTGAGAGCACATTATTGAAAAGCCAAAGTAGATTTTTCCTGATAAAGTATCTGATATCCTTCACGAAAATGAAATGTTAGTGCTAGCATTTGAGAATCAAGGTAGAAAAAATTAGGCAGTAGTCTCAATCTGTTTTTAAAAATATTGTCTAATGGATCAAATGCTTCACTCTATGAGATGTCTTATCTAATCCTGTCACTGCTATTAACTCAAAGGCATCATGAATACAAATAGCCAGAGGACAGCTGAAGCTTTTCCCAATTAAGTATTCCTTATTTTTTCTGGTACTATTCTTAACAGTTATGTTTTACTCTCAAGAAATTGTATTGAATTTATAACAAATGTCCACAATGAGTTTTGTTTAACTTTTTGAAAACTGCAAGAGTTTTCTTTTCTTAAAGTGTTTATTTTTGAGAGAAAGAAAGAGAGAGCGTGAGTGGGGGAGTGGTAGAGAGACAGGGACAGAGGATCTGAAGTGGGCTCTGAGTCTGGGTCTTTGAGCTGTAAGCACCATTCAGGGCTCAAACTCACTGAGATCATGACCTGAGCTGAAGTAGGATGCTTAACTGACTGAGCCACCCAGGTGCCCCAAAACCACAACAGTTTTCTTAAGAAAAGTTATAAGAGAAAGGCCCAGGTAAAAGTTTTAGAAGTTGTGATTTATAACATTGAGGAACTATACCAGCTAAGTTAATGAGCAAAGTAACCAGGAACAACTCCCCATTGATTGGGTTACGGTGCCTCCTGTGAATGAATGGAGACTAATTTCCAAGTGCTGAAAGAAAGATTTAGAAGGGAGCAATTCAATTTCATCAGACAATTGGTAAGCTGCCAAACACTCATCTGTCATATTTGGCTTGCCAGCACTGATCCAAAGTATAACCCTTCTTAAGTCTGACCTAAAGAAGCCATCAGGAAATGATCACTACCAATCTTGCTGGGGCCATCTAAAATGCTTATTGCCAGTAACAATGCAGGATAGAAATGTGAATGACAGATAATTAAGCAAACGAATACACTGCTGTACTATTTAGGGCAGTGAAGTAATCCACATGATAGTAGGCCAAAAAGAATCTTTTATTAGTTAATGTAAATGCAGAGACTCAGAGAGTTAGCTTTCTAAAAAACAAATAAGAAAAATATCAATTTTATTGTAAATTTTAAGCATAGAGAGAAGACTTTTAAAAATTAAGCCCCTTTTGTTCTAACATCTAAAGTTTTAAAGAAGATCCACACACTACTTCAATTCATCAGAAAATCAAAGTGCAAACACCTGGGAAAGAATAGAGAGCACATCAAAGAAAAAAACAGTTGATGTGTCTGAAGACAAGATCCATCAAAAAAAGTCTGGTTTCTTTTCATGAGAGAGAAGCAGGCTTGAGAGACAGGGAAAACAATAGTTTTGATCCAACTCGGTTCAGATGAGAGTCTTCAGACTGTTTAGATAGCATAATGATTTCAGTGTACAAAACCATAGTTCAAGACAGTTCTGATGGACGGATTGTACTTTTAAAGACCCAAATAATTATATCACAGACATTGAAGGAGAGAGAAATGTCTTACTAATTTTTATATTCCATGGTGCATGCAAAAGATAGTAAACTAGATGTCTGTTGAATGAAGCTAAATCCATTTAGCATTTCCCTTCCTAATCAAACATCTTTCAAGTTACAATATCATGTGGTATTTCTTTTCATTTCTTCATGAATTTTTAATGATTTTAGTTTAGCTTTTTTTTTTTTTTTTAATTCCAGGGCAGTTAACACACACTGTTATATTCATTTCAGGTGCACAATACAGTGATTCAACTATTCTATATATTACTCAGTGCTCATCAAAATAAGTGTACACTTAATTCCCTTCACCTATTTTGCCCATACCCTCCTCCCACCTCCCCACTGGAAACCATCTGTTTGTTCTCTATAGTTAATAGTTTGTTTTTTTGGTTTGTTTCCTTTTTTTTTTTTTTCTCCCTTTGTTCATTTGCTTTGTTTCTTAAATTTTAAACATGCATGAAATCAGATGGTATCTGTCTTTCTCTGACTGGCTTATTTTGCTTAGTATTATACTCTCTAAATCCATCCATGTTGGTGTAAATAGCATTATTTCATTCTTTTTTATGACTGAATAATATTCCATATATATACACCACATCTTCTTCATCCATTCATCTCTTGATGGAAACTTAGGTTGCTTCCATATCTTGGCTAATGTAAATAATGCTGCTATAAACATAGGGGTGCATGTATCCCTTTAAATAAGTGCTTTTGTATTCTTTGGGTAAATACCCAGTAGTGTGATTGCTGGATCATAGGGTAGTTCTATTTTTAATGTTGGGGGGGGGGGAAACTTCATACTGTTTTCACAATGGCTGTACCAGTTTATATTCCCACCAACAGTGAATTAGGGTTCCTATTTCTGCAGATTCTCACCAACATCTGTTGTTTCTCAGGTTTTTTATTTTAGCCATTCTGATAGGGGTGAGGTAATATCTCATTGTGGTTTTTATTTGCATTTCCTTGATGACGAGTGATGTTGAGCATCTTTCATGTATCTGTTTCATGTGTCTGTGAGATGTCTTCTTTGGAAGATACCTGTACATGTTTTTGCCCATTTTAAAATTGGATTGAGTTTTTTTGGTGTTGAGTTCTGTAAGTTCTTTACATATTTTGGATACTAATATTTTATCTGATACATTATTTGCAAATGTCTACTCCCATTCAGCAAGGTATTGTTTAGTTTTGTTGGTTGTTTCCTTTGCTGTGCAGAAGCTTTTTATTTTAATGTAGTCCCAATAATTTATTTATTTTTTTGTTGTTTCCCTTATCTCAGGAGACATATCTAGAAAGATGTTATGACCAATGTTAGAAAAAATTACTGTCTGTGCTCTCTTCTAGGATTTTTATGTTTTTAGGTCTCACATTTAGATTCTTATTCCATTTTGAGTTTATTTTTGTGCATGGTGCAAGAAAGTGGTCCACTTTCATTCTTTTGCATGTAGCTGTCCATTTTTCCCAACACCATTTGATGAAGAGATTGTCTTTTTCCCATTGCACATTCTTACCTCCTTTGTTGAAGATTAACTGACCATGTAATTGTGGGTTTATTTCTGGGCTTTCTATTCTGTTCTATTGGTCCATGTGTCTATTTTTGTGACAGTACCATACTGTTTTGATTACTACAGCTTTGTAATGTAACTTGAAATCTGGATACATCCACTTTTGTTTTTCTTTTTCAAGATTGATTTGGCTATTTGGGGTCTTTTGTGGTTCCATACAAATTTTAGGATTGTTTGTTTTAGTTCTGTGAAAAACGCTGTTGGTATTTTGATAGGGACTGCATTAAATCTGTAGATGGCTTTGGATATTATAGACATTTTAACAATATTTGTTCTTCCAATCCATGAGCATGGAATGTCTTTCCATTTCTTTCATTAATGTTTTAGAGTTTTCAGAGTACAGGTCTTTTACCTCTTTGGTTGTTTATTCCTAGGTATTTTATTCTTTCTGGTGCAACTGCAAATTGGAATGTTTTCTTAATTTCTTTCTGCTGCTTTGTTATTATTGTATAGAAGTGTTACACATTGTTGTACATTATTTTTGTATCCTACAACTTTACTGAATTAATTTTTCAGTTCCAGTAGTTTCTTGGTGAAGTCTTTAGGGTTCAAACTAAAGTGACCATCAACTTATACTATACTATACTATACTATACTATACTATACTATACTATACTATATATAGTATATATAGTATCATGCCATCTTCAGTTTGTGAAAGTTTTAGTTCTTCCTAACCAATTTGGATGCCTTTTATTTCTTTCTTATGTCTGATTGCTGTGGCTAGGACTTCAAGTTGAATAAAAGTGGTGAGGATAGACATCCTTGTTTTATTCCTGACCTTCAGGGAAAAGCTCTCAGGTTCTCCCCACTGAAGATGATATTAGCTATGGGTTTTCATATATGGCCTTTATCATGTTGAGGTATGTTCCCTCTGAACCTACTTTGCTGAGGGTTTTTATCATGAATGGATGCTGTACTTTGTCAAATGCTTTTTCGGAATTATTAAAATGATCACATATTTTTTATCCTTTCTCTTGTTGATGTGATGTATCATGCTGATTGATTTGTGAATATTGAATCACTCTTGCATCCCTGGAATAAATCCCATTTGATCATGGTAAATGATTCTTTAATGTATTGTTGGATTCAGTTTGCTAATATTTTGTTGAAGATTTTTGCATCTATGTTCATCAGAGATAGTGGCCTATAGTTCTTGTTTTTTGTTGTCTTTTATCTGGTTTTAAAATCAGGGTAATTCTGGCCTCATAGAATGAATTTGGAAGTTGTTGTTGTTGTTGTTGTTGTTGTTGTTGTTGTTCTTGTTGTTCTTCCTCTTTTGAAAAAGTTTGAAAAGAATAGGCATTGATTCTTCTTTAAATGTTTGAAAGAATTCACCTGTGAAGCCATCTGGTCCTGGACTTTTGTTTGCTGGGAGTTTTTTGATTACTGATTTAATCTCCTGGCCAGTAATCCGTCTGTTCACATTTTCCATTTCTTCCTGATTCAGTTTTGGTTGGTTGTGTTTTTAGAAATTTATCCATTTCTTCTAGGTTGTTGACTTTATTTTATTATTTTTCATAATATTCTCTTATAATCCTTTGTATTTCTGTGATGTTGATTGCTATTTCTCCATTTTTGTTTCTGATTTTGAGTACCCCTTCCACTTTCTTTTCTTTTTCTTTTCTTTCCTTTTCTTTCTTTCTTTCTCTTCCTTTTTCTTTCTTTCTTTCTTTCTTTCTTTCTTTCTTTCTTTCTTTCTTTCTTTTATGAGTCTGGCTAAATAGAGGCTTATCAATTTTATTGACTTTTTCAAAGAATCAACTTCTTGTTTCATTGATCTTTGCTATTGTTTTTTTCCCCAGTGTCTATATCATTTATTTCTGCCTAATCTTGTTCATTTTCTTCCTTCTGCTGGATTTGAGTTTTGTTTATTCTTCTTTTTCTAGCTCCTTTAGGTTTAAGGTTAGTATGTTTATTTGAGATTTTTCTTGCTTCATGATGTAGGCCTGTATTGCTGTAAACATTCCTCTTAGAACCACCTTTTCTGCACCCCAAAGATTTTGGGTCACTGTGTTTTCATTTTCATTTGTTTCCATGTACTTTTTGATTTCCTCTTTGATTTATTGGTTGACCCATTCATTGTTTAGTAGCATGTTATTTAACCTTCATGTACTTGTGGTCTTCCCAGATTTCTTCTTGAGGTTGATTTCCAGTTTCATTTTGTTGTGGTCAGAAAAGAAGCATAGTATGACTTTGATCTTTTTTAATTCCTTGAGACTTGTTTTGTGACCTAATACGTGATCTTTTCTGGACAATGTTTTATGTGCACTTGAAAATAATGTGTTTTTGCTGTTGTGGGATGGAATATTCTGAATATATCTATTAAATCCATCTAGTCCAGTATATCATTCAAAGCTGCTGCTGCCTTGTTGGTTTTCTGTGTGGATGATCTGTCTATTGATGTAAGTGGGGTATTAAAGTCCCCTACTATTATTATATTACTGTTGATTATTTCCTTTTTATTTGTCAGTAACTGTTTTATATACTCAGATGCTTCTGTTTTGGGTGCATAAATATTTACAATTGTTATGTCTTCTTGTTGGATTGTCCCCTTAATAACTATATAGTGTCCTTCTTTGTCTCTTGTTATAGTCTTTGTTTTAAAGGCAATTTTGTCTAATATAAATATTCTAAGTGGCTTTCTTTTCACATCCATTTGCATGATAAATATTTGTCCATTCCCCTCACTTTCAATCTGCATATGTCCTTAGATCTGAAGTGATTCTCTTGTAGGCAGCATACAGTCTTGGTTGTTTTGTTTTGTTTTGTTTTTATCCATTCTGTTACCCTATGTCTTTTGACTGGAGCACTTAGTCCCTTTATATTCAAAGTAATTATTGATAGGTATGTATTTATTACCTTTTTGTTTGGTTTTGTATTTGTTTTTGTGGATCTTCTCTGTTCCTTTCTTCCCTTCTCTCTTCTTTCTCCATAAGTTGGCTTTCTTTAGTGATATAAATGGATTCCTTTCTCTTTATTTTTTGCATATCTATTACTGGTTTTTGATTTGTGGTTACTGTTAGGTTTGTATGTAACATCTTATGCAGATAGCAGTTTATCTTAAGTTGACAATCACTTAAGTTTGAACCCATTCTTTACTCCTCTCCATGTTTTAGCTATATGGTGTCATACTTTATGCTTTTAGTTTTATAAATGTTAATGGTACTTCTTATGACTGGTTATAATTTCATTACACATAGTGATTTTTACTTTTTATAACTAGAAAATAAATAAGCACTTTAAAATAAAAAAAAACCCTGAATTCTGTATTTCTGGAATTAATATTGCCAAGCCTATTTCTCTTGGTGTATCTGCTCATCCTTCCATTTCTAAACTTTGTTCTTCTCTTACAACTTATGTTTTTATTATTTTAAAGTACATAATATATGCACATAATAGAAAGTTCTAAAGGTAAAAAATGTAAGTTTTCCTCCCACATAGTTTTTCTGTAGGGGTGACTGCTATTACCAGTTATTTTTCTAGATGTCTTCTACGTATACACAAGCATATTGTTTAATTCATTTTTCTTTTGCATAAATGGTAAAACATGTATATTGCCTGCACCATGTATGTGGTAACAATATATGTGGGATTTTGTTCCTTAAGTGTACATACAGAGCTCCTCATGTTTTAAACAGATAATTGGCATTATATATAGGGATGTATTGTAATTGTACCCATTCTTCTTTTGTTAGGTTGTTTTGTTAGGTTCTTTTGTTAGGTTGTTAGGTTGTTTCCATTTTTTGATACTAGAGCTATTGTTGCAATTAAATTTATGTCCCACATATGCAAGTTCATTTATAGGATGAATTCCTAAAAGTGCAATCACTAATCACAACACCAAATGGTTTGAGCATTTAAAAAGCTGGAGGTATTTTAACACTGCTTTTCAAGATAATGGAACAGTTTATACTTCACCAACAATGAGAATCAGTTTCCTTCTCCATACATGTCAACACAGTGCATTGTCACAGTTTTTGGAATGTCGACAGTTTGACAGATAAAAAATGGTATCTCATACTTTAAGTCACAGTTTTTCATTATGAGTAAGATTGACTATTGTACACAAGTGTGATAGCTTTATTGGGAACATTTTCTCCACTCTGTAGCTTTTCTTTTTCACTCTCTTTTGTTTATTTATTATCATTATTTTAAATTTATTTATTTTGAGAGAGACAGAGCAAGTGGGGGAGGGGCAGAGAGAGAGAATCCCAAGCAGGCTTTGCACAATTAGCACAGAGCCCAATGTGCGGCTTGAACTCACGAAATGTGAGTCCATGACCTGAGCTAAAACCAAGAGTTAGATGCTTAACTGACTGAGTCATACAGGTGCCCCTCTTTTTCACTCTCTTTTAGTCAACAAAAGTTCCTAATTTTACTTCAGTTCAATTTACCCATCTCTACCATCTCTATGCTTTCATTTTTAAGGATAAACATTTGATTGAGTGACAGCTTACTTGGGTTTAGATTATGAAGATACAATTTTATTCTTTTAAAAAATAGATGCAGTTTTCCCAACATGATTTAGTAAACAATCCATCTTTTCCTCCTCATTCAAAATGCCATCTTTATCATATACTGAATTTCTTTATGTGCCTTGTCTAGTTTTGGGTTTTTCGGTCTTTTATTTTGATAGATCTTTTTACTTTTTAATTATCATAGCTTTATAATACGGTTTAATATCTGGACATATTTCATTAGTTTTATTTTCCTGAATTTTCTTCACTATTCCTGCAAATTGATTTTTCCATATAAACTTTAGAATAAGTTTTTCTGGTTCACATTTTTTTCATTGGTATTTTTGCTTTAAATTTTTAGTATGAAACTGAAATCTGACATTTTTAATGGTGCATCTTCCTTTCCAATGATGTATAACGGTGTTCCCTTCTTGTACATTTCCTAGTAACATTTTAAAGTTACCTTTACATAAATACACGTTTCTCAAAAAGTTTATTCTTAAGTATTTATCATTTTTGTTGCTATTGTAAATGGTATATTTTCTTCCATTATGTCTTTTAGTTGGTTACTTTATATATGTGCCTATATTTTTTGCCGAATGATTTTTGTATATGAGTTTTATACCTGGCTACCTTACTGAATTCTTTCATCACAATGGTTTACCATCACAAATAAAAATATTTTTTCACTTCCTCAGTTCATAATCAAACTTATATCTGGAACAACGCAAACAATGGCTGTGATAAAGGGCATATTTAAGCAAATTTGCATGGCTAATGATGTATCTTTTCAACCCTTGGCTCGTCTGGACACCTTGGGCCACCAGCTCTTTTTCTCAAAGCTCTGCAGTGCCTGTTTGATGTAGTGTTAGAGTATTCTTTTCTTCCTTTATTATTTTTTTAAGTTTATGCTCACTATGATTATCTCAATCTTTGTTCTTTGTCACTAACTTCAGTGACATCTATTTTTTTCTTACTGTTTATGATATATTCATGAGTTCTGTAAAGATGCTATTTAGGTCCTTTATTGGATTCCTCAGGTGTGCAATTTTTCTTTGCAGTTCAATCTGTAGTTTTATCATTTTGTCTTTTAGTACTTATTTTATTGAATTTATTTCCTTAAGTTCTTCTATAGCATGAATCATGAGTAATTTATTTCTGTTCCTTGAATTATAGTTTGAGCTATTTGTCTTATTTCTTTCTTCCTTTTATTTGCATGTTATAAAGACTAAGATCACCTAGGGGTAATAGCACAAGTTCTGGAGCCAGACAATTTATACTGTCCCTGTCACTATATAATTCTTGGGAAATTATTGAATCTCATATCTGCATATGTATTAAAAGCAGCACACAGGAATTCTTACAAGGATGAATATATATATAACACTTAGAACATATAAGAAGTGCTATCCATATATAAGTACCTAACATATAATAAGTGCTTAATAAATTAGATTGTAATGATGATCTTTTTCATTTTGATTATAGTATGTTTACAGAGTTATTAAAATGTTTGCATCCTGCTCATGATTGGGTAGTTCAATTAGACACTATTTGTTCTGATATATGTGACTAGTTTACTTTTTTCATTTATGCCTATGAACATTTTGTTTTTCCTTCTGAGTTACAGTGGGGGATCTAGATATTTTGTGTTCTAATTGCTTCTGCACCTGGAGCAACAAATGGGGAAGCAGTTGGGGGAGGGCTCAGTAGAGGCTGTACTCAAGTGTGTCATTTTTCTTAGAACACCCAAATTCTCCTATCTTGGAGATTCTTGTTCAATGTTCTACACCAATGTAATGTACTTGGGTAATTTCTCTAATTCAGGGCGTGTTTACAGAATTTCCACTTCCAGCAGAGAATATCAGCTCTACTGCTCACTTTCCCCACTTTAGATACTCCCAGTGGTAAATTTCAACTACCCTTTGAAAAAGGCAAGGCTCAATGTGCTCTTCTCCAGATTTACTGGTATCAGCAAGAAGTCTCAGGATTTTGTCAGTCACCAACCTAGTTTCAGGAGGGGAATGGGAGTGGGGAAGGAGAATGGGAGCCTTTCTAAGCCTCTATACTACTGCTTCTGCCCTTTATCACAGTTTTTTAAGAGTATCATATTAAGCTGTGCTTCATTCCTTCTTTCGTCACTGTTAGAAAATAATTTTTTTGTTGTTAGTGATTTTCCTTACGTGTTATTCATTTTGTGAGTTATTGGAGGATAGAATTTCTGAGAACAAATAACATTAATCTGGTCTCATAACCTGGAAACTAGTTCTTTAATAATACATATATTCTGCTGCATGGAAAACTGTGCCTACAGATATTATTATTATTATTATTATTATTATATTTTGAAGCATAATTAAAATACAGTGTTATGTTAGATTCAGATGTAAAATATAATGATTAAAAAACAGGCATTACTTATATATTTATCTTTTTGTTATTTTTATTCTCAGTCTTTTCTTATATATGTGGGATTCACTTTCATATTTAGGTGAGCTGGGCAATACGTGTCCCTGCCAAATTCCATCCTGTTTCTAATTATCCTTCTATCCATCTATCTACCTTTAGGTCACCTATAATGGACACAAATGAGAAAAGGATACTAATATAGGGGATGGTTAAATTACTGTCAAGAATGATATCAACAGGTCTTGATGCTAGGCTCAGTCCAACAATTTTACATTTAATAAAGATAAATCTAAATTTATAAATTTATATAAAAATAAATTATTCTAAAATATAAAATAATATATATATATTAGCCAGTAGTTCATATAAAATACTTACATACCCAAATATATAATTTGGATAGAGCCAAAAAAAGAGTCTTAAAAACAAAGGTAATACAACTTTATATTAAATAAACAGAGTATAGAGCTCACATATTAAAACTCTATTCACCATGGGCTGTACACACAAACATATCAACGGATTTCTATATAAATTCTATATATTGTCACTTAGATGGGATATTGAAAAACTTGAGAAAATTTGTAGGATGCAAACAATAAAATAGAGGGTCTGAAAATCATGATGTATCAAGAATGGTTAATAAGTGAAGGTTCCTTAGTCTAAAGGAAAGAGGCCTAAATTGAGATTTGACAGTGGCCTACAAATAAATGAAGGGGTCTCCTTTGACGAGTTGTCTGTCATAGCTGGAGAGGGTAGAAATAAGATTAATAGACAATTTCAAAGGAATTACAGATTTCAGCTCAATTTTAGGAGGCGAGGGGAATCCAGTGAATGGGGTAGTCTCCCAAGTAAATAGCTATCACCAGTGTTGGAAGGCTGTTTTTTTCCCAGAGCATTAAAGCAGAAGTTGAAGTCTTGGTCAAGGCTTCCTTGTAAAAACCTGTGTATATATTTATCTGGTGGTACTATAATTATTATATATATGTATATTCCACACACTATACTGGGACCACTGTCTCCCTTGAGGGTACACCATGTCTCTATTTGCAACTTGTAGTCACATAATTAAAATGTGTTCAATTACTGTCTTGCTAAATACATGAATGAATGTATGTTCATTTTGAGAGATTAGAATATTTGACACTTAAGAATTATTACACATCAATATTATCATGATTTTTAAAAACTGGTAGGTACCACATTCAGTTTATTCAAATAAATGGATCTATGAAGGCTAAATTTTCCCATATGACTCAGCTACTCATGAATATTCACAAAATATTTTTGGGTTCCTGTGAAGCACCTGTTGAAGTCTTTCTTCTTAAGATTAATAGCCTATACCAAAGAAATTATATATACTTTCTTCATTCATTACTATAAGGGACTGACTCACTGAGTTAATGTGCCTCATTTGTTTCTTTCTTAGTTTTACTTTTTCCTTCTTCCTAACTTCTCTCTTTTTAGCCTTGACTGATAATTCTCAACTTTTCCTAATATCATCCTTATTGTGCAAATTTCCAACTTTCAGTGGATCCTTGCTAGGATATCAGAACTGGACAAACAATACATATTTCATGTTTACAAATCCCTAAGTTGGCATTTTTTACAGAGTTTAAAAGCAGGGATTTTATTTTTTATTTTCTATCAACTTTTCTGTAAGGGATAAAGTGTCCAAGGCATCTAGTTGCAATCGAATTATGCTCAGAGATAAAGTCCATGTAGTACAGGCTTTGGCTGACAGCTAATGGCACTTGGAGTCATGGTTCATGAATAAAAAATACCACAACCTTTAATTTTATTGAATCTCAATGTTCCATAGGAGGAGGAGATTTTAATGTATGCTGGTTGATGAGTTAGAGAACCAAAATGGATTTAGTTAGGGGACTGTGATGAATTTAGCATGAAGCTACTCCCAGACAAAAGAGGACTGTGTTATTGCAGTCTAGTCTTGTAATCTGAGAAGGTATTTGGGAGAAAAGCCAAAAACTTCTTTATTTACTGACATTCTTTTGATTCACCATTTTGAACTGGCTAGCTTAATAAATGGTTTTGAAATAAAGTATTGATTGAATGGAGATTATTTTCTTCATGTATTTGCTTCTTAAAAAAGTAAATAAGGAAGAAGAACACTTAAACTTTTTGGGCACTAAGATGTACCCAGGATCTCATTAAATTCTCACAATAACCAAGGCAGCTACTTAATATTCCCATTTAAGAGTTAGATAAAGAAAGGGTTTAAACTAAGGTGCTATTCAATCCTAATAAAATTGCTTTGCTACTGATCATAAATTGGAAAGATTTATGGTCACATTATTTACCATGGCAATGCATTTCTTTTGAAAACCTTAAAAAGTGCTATATAGGTAAATATTTACCTCAGCAAATATTCACAACTAGGTAAACAGTGTGTGCTGTGTATTATAAAACTTTTGAATGTCAAAAAATCAAAGCTACATCTACTACAATGCATTTTTGAAATCTGCAATTTTCAGGGTAAAATAATTTTGACTTTAAAGATTTTTTAAAGAGCCATTAATCATAAGTATCATTAAACATTCTGAACTAGATCTAAACAGCAAAGAAGTAAACTAAGAAAATAACCAGAGGCCACATGTTAGCCTCAAAGGGCAAATGAGAAGAGGGGCATAATTCCTTAATTTCCAAAAGAATTTAGCAAAAGTAATCAATTGTTTTACTCTCCTATAATATCAGAATATACACAATAAAAGTATTATAGTGGCAATATCTGTAGTTTGTTTTTTTCATGAATAGGTCATTTGCTAGAAGATTTCAGGAGAGAGCTTTTTTACAGATATCATTTTTAAGACTGACTAAATACTACCTTAGAGAGACTTCCCAATCCACAAGGACATACCTTTTATCCAGAAATATGTACAGACTCAAGAAATTCTACAGTAGGTGCTTGGGAACAAGGTGAACTCATTAAATGTTATTGTCCTTTGTCCAATTAAAAAAAAAAAGGATTTGTTCTTTTGGGAGACAAAGTGGTAATTTAGGCACAATATATTTCCAAGAAGACTATTTCTCTGGCTTAACACAAATAAGCATTTTCTCTTTGACTCTGAACATTATATTTCAATAAGAGGTTTCACTACACATACAGTCAGGCAAATCTCCCGGTGTACTCAAGGGAACAATTTTGGTAATTCAAAAGCACTGAAAAAATTTAGCAACAAAAGGAAAATGTAGTGTTTTGAGACCTCATGCCAAACATCTGAATTTGCTATTTGTGTTTATTAAGAATCAAACCATTATTCAGAATAGTCCTTCACCACAGATTGGTCTACCTGCCACTTAGCTCTCAGAGTCCAAGACATTGGCCTAAGTAAAGAGTAAACTTCATTTTGCATTCAGAGACATAACTTGCGTATGCATTAAAAATGAATATACATTATAATATACCCCATGGTAAGAAAGGGGGAATGTATGGTATCCCTTGATGCAGTGTATGCTTGGGTGCCAGTCCTCAAAGCAGCTGCATAAACTTTGTGTTCAGTTTTCATCCAGTGGTCTGGTGAACTGCTTGGGTATGAACAGCTCCATTCTGGACATCTGAAAACTTTGCTATCTTAATCATTTCTGAATTATTGTGGTCAGGTGATAGTAGTCCAAGTTGGTAGAAAACACCATGAGCAAAACTATCCATGGACAGAGTGAATAAAAAGAATGATTTCAGTGTAGGCAATTTCTGTACTATGTGTAAGGATGATGAATTTATTTTCAACTAAAGTCTTAGCTCATTTAAATATTCGATGGAACACTTATTGTATGCACAATACCTGCAGCTCTATGCCTATATACCAAATTCAAGTTATAGAATAATTTACCAAGTAACCATCTCTGAAAACTGTCAGAGGAGTTTCTCACATCAACTCTGAGGAAGTTCACTCCAGCCATGTTAGTATCAGAGAAAGAAGAGACAAGAGTAGATGGAGGAACAAGGACAGATTAAAAATATATTGAATATGCAGATAAGAGACATGCCAAAAACTTCATTCAGGTTAGATATTTGAGAAATTGTCTGTAATATCAGGTGCGTGCCACATTAATGTTCAACCAAGCTGGACAATAAATCTGTCAAGTAGGCTATTAAGAAAAAATAAAATAAAAATCATCAATAATTTGGAAACTGGTTTTCAATTAATCTGACTCTTAAGCAAAGTGCTAGATGCTTCATTTACTGTTTTGTCCCAGTCTCTTGAATAGATCATTACTGAAAAGTATGAAAAAATGGGCCAATGCAAGGGTCTTATTCATAAGGGACTCCTCCTGGCAATAAAATTATTCATCTTCCATCTTGGCCATTCCCTTTTCTGCTTGACATAGTGCTGCAACAGTCATGAACTGTTTTGGACTCCCCTCTATCTCTCCACCCCAATTCTTCCCACTTACTGCTCAGAGTTTGGTCACAGACTAACTCTAGGGCTTGTACTTTCCTTTTCAGTGTTCACTGAATGCTTTCAATTTAACACAATTTGGGGCAGAAATCATAACTAAGTGTCTTAAGTGTTAGAATTAGCAGTTTGCTTATCTCTTTAATTTAGGTTGCTGATGTCTATCCTTTCTATACCCTATGGGCTACTTGGATGGCCTGGTAACAAAAGAATGAACACAGAGAAAGGAATAGGCATTTATTTTAAAGTTTATTTATTTATTATGAGAGAAAGAGAGAGAGAGCGTGCTCATGTGTGTGTGTGGGGGGGGAGTGAAGAGAGAGGGATAGAGAGAATCCCAAGCAGGCTCCATACTGTCAGCCCAGAGTGATGTAGGGCTTAATTCTATGAACCATGAGATCATGACCTGAGCTGAAATCAAGAATCAGATGCTCAACTGATTGAGCCACCAGGCACCCCAGGAATAAAGCATTTTTGAAGTTCTTAGAAGAGAAAAACTGCCTCTAATTGGATCAAAATGGGATAATTTCATGAGGAGACAAAACTGAACTGGCTAGACTCTTGGGGAATGGCTATGATTTTGACAAGCAATGGTCATAGTGGCAAGGAAAGGCATTCCAAAGGTGGGAATGGGATGAGCAAAGCCCTAAAGGCAGGAGAGTATGGCCTGTGTTTAAGAAATTGTACAGAATCTAGCTTCCTTGGATGTGGAGATGCATGAATGACAGAAGTCAGAAGAGAAGGATGAAATGGAATTCTGTCCCTGGAAGACAGGGAGGACATAGGGGGCATGAAGTGCTATGGCAAAAAAATTTAGATTTTTTATCTAGTGGCAATGAACAACTACTAGAAACTTCTAAGCAGGAGAAAGCAATGACTAAAGCTGTGATTTTTATAAGATTTATCTAGGAAGGGCATGTAGCAGGGAGGGAGGGATTGACAATGAAATCTATTGCAGATCAGACAAGGCATGATGAAGATATGACACCACAATAATGGCAGTGGAGATTTTTAAGGAATAGACACTTCTCTAAAGAAGACATCCAGATGGCCAACAGGCACATGAAAAGATGCTCAACATCACTCCTCATCAGGGAAATACAAATCAAAATGAAACTGAGATATCACTTCATGCCAGTAAAAGTGGCTAAAATGAACAAATCAGGAGACTTGATTTCAGCAGTGATGCTGGAGAGGATGTGGAGAAACAGGAACCTTCTTGCACTGTTGGTGGGAATGCAAACTGGTGCAGCCACTCTGGAAAACAGTTTGGAGGTTCCTCAAAAAATTAAAAACAGATCTACCCTATGACCCAGCAATAGCACTGCTAGGAATTTACCCAAGGGGTAAAGGACAAGACTAGCTGTATTGGTGGAAACTTCCAAAGGACACAGTTCCTGATTTAATAAAAGTAGTGAAGAGAGAAGAATCAAAATAAAAGGATTCTTAGCTCTTTAAATTGGTGATGAGGATAACCTTTAACTGGAGAGGTCAGAAGCTAGAGAAGATTGCACTGGTGAAGGGCATGTGGTGAAGTTGGTGCTAAGGAGACATTATGAGGTCAGTTTCAACATGCTTGCAGATATTTCTACACATGGAGTCTACTGAAATATATGCCCATGCTAGGAAAACTAAGGGAAAATATATACATATAAACATATATGGATATGCCACATCATTAACTCAGACCCATTAGAAATAAATTTGTGTAGAACTAGAGAAAACACAGCTGCATATACAATATATGTGCACATATATATGCTAACACCAATATTTTGTGTGTGTGAAAGCATATGCATGCAGAAATCTGAGTTATCATACACAAAAAATATATATTGGCTCCATCTGGAATTGCTGAATATTAAGAACTTTTAATTAACTTTTTAAAAATGTTTTTATTTATTTATTTTGAGAGAGAGAGAGAGAGAGAGAGAGAGGAAGAGAGAGATAATGAGTGGGGGACGGGCAGAGAGAGAGAGGGAGAGAGAGAATCCCAAACAGGCTTTGTGCTGTCACACGTGGGGCTTGAACTCACAAGCTGAAACCATGACCTAAGCTGAGATCAAGAGTGGGATGCTTAACTGACTGAGCCACCCAGGTGCCCCTAATTAACTTTTAATTTATTAAGCCAACAGATAATACTTACTAAAAAACAAGGCTAAATAAAATACTAAAAGAGGCTCTTTTAAAGCACTGGGATGAGTATGTGCTTTGCTTTAATTCAAATTTGGGCCAATTATGATAATAAAGAGTAAAAATAGTATAAACATGTATTTAAAATTTATAATTGTTATGCTGAAAATAACATTATAAATTACACATTAGAATTGTATCTATTTGCAGATGAAGAAGGTGGGGCACAAAGCAGTTAAGACACTTGCTACTTAGAGGTGCCCAGGAGCCTCACAATGCCTATGTGGCTTTTCTAATGACTGAAGTATACACATTATAAATGGTTATTAGTATAATGACTTTTGTAGTCAGGGTATTTAATACTTAATTTTACTTCTTATACAAGACTGAGAGGTACAATCTTCACTGCATTTTTAGTTTATTAGACACCTATATAACTGCTATATATATGCATATATGTGTGTGAAAGAAAATAAAACGTATTTTAAAATACTTTTTAAAATAATAAAGAATTATAGAATTTTTTTCACTAGACTCTCAGTTTTTATTAAAAAATAAAGAGGCTAAAATAAGCAAGCAAGTGTACTTTTGGATATTAACAAAGTTATGGCCTTAACATTTTCAATCTTAGAACTTGGCCTTAAACTAACTGTATAATCCTTAAGCAATAAGAACATCTTAAAAGAAGACATTTCATTTCTTATATAGGTTTAGGCTTCCTTGGCTTAGGCCATAGAAGCAAATAAGTCTGCACATGTTTAATTATACAGCTCGTTAGAAATTACAATTTAGAATGTTCTTGGGAAAGTCACTAGAAAGACTTTTATTGTAAATTGTTTTCCTGGGAAACCATATGCCCACTTCAGATTTTGTTCCTTGAATATTTTTGGTTGCTTGACAAATTTAAATGAATTTGCTAATCGCTACTTCCTATACATGATTACCCATTTTTTTTTTTTTCTAAACTGTCCACAAACAGACACCCCAGCTGCTTGCAGTGACCAAATCTATAACTGAGGTTAGGGAAATTATTACATATTTTTAAAAATTTTTTTAGCATTTATTCATCTTTGAGAGACAAGAGTGTGAGCAGGGGAGGGACAGAGAGAGAGGGAGACACAGAATCTGAAGCTCAGGCTCCAGGCTCTGAGCTGTCAGCACAGAGCCCAATGCGGGGCTCGAACTCACAAACTGCGAGATCATGACCTGAGCTGAAGTCGGATGCTCAACCGACCGAGCCACCCAGGTGTCCCAAATTTTTACATATTGTTAATAAAAGACATTCTAAATTATTAGTGCATATTACCCAAATATTAATTACTAAAATAAATGGCCGTAAATCACCCAGTCAGATGATTTTAGTTGTATATTGGGAAGATCAGCACTGCTATTGAGACAGAATCACATACATCAAAAGTCATTTCAGTATTAGTAATTTGTACAATTATGGAATAAACATAAGGATATGGAATTAGAAAAGTATACATTTAACTCTATCACAAATTAGTTTTCAAGGATCCCTTAACATTGCATCGATATACAAAGAAGAAAAAAAAAAAACAAGAAAACCTCAAAAAACATAAACAAACAAACCAAAACCAAAACCAGAACCAATCCCAAAACACTAAGAACCTCTATAAAATATATTATTTTCATTATAACTGTTCAAAAATAGCTAATGTAGTACTATATTTGTGATTTTTATATTAAAGATTATTGATGAAAAGGGAAAAGTGAAGTATTCAGATATTTTCCCAACTCCAGATATTTGACAAGACATAGGGTAAATACAGAATATTAACCTGATAGAGATTTCAGACAGATATTTTCCAGTTCTGCCTCCTTGATCTCCTTTCCAAATGTATCACAAGCATCTCAACATGTCCAAAAGTGAATTCCTGATCTCCCCACAAGGGTTCCTCCCTAGTCTTCCCAATCTCACAAATGGCACCCGAATCCATTCAACTGCTCAATTAGAAAAGTGGGCCTCATCCTCAGACATGCCCCACATTTTAAGTGCCACTTATCAGTAAGTAGCATCAACTATACCTCCAACATATAGCTTAACTCCATCCACTGTTCTTTACCTTCACCAAGTAACATCTAACTGATCTCTGCTCCCACTCCTGCTCCTTCAATGCATTTTTTTCACAGCAGCCAAATGATCTTCTCAAAATGACTAATTTGATCATATCACTCCCAAGCTGAAAATTTTGTAATAACTTCTCATTGCACTTGAAATGAAATAACAAATCTTAAAATACAGTCAACAAGGCTGTGCATGATCTGGCCCTCTTAACCTTGTCAACATTATTTCACGTCACTCATTATCCTATCATTAAACACCAGTCACGATTGACTTCTTACATTTCCTAAAAGGTATCAAGATCTTTCCTATTTTAGAAACTTCATACACACATTTTACTTTTGTCTGGAGGCTCTCGTCCACTCTTTATGTGTCTAACTCTTATTTTTCTTCTTTCAAGGTTTATCTTAAGTGGCACTTCCTTAAAGGAGTCTTCTTTGACCCTTTAACTGGCCACTTTACAATCTTTTACATTCACATTAGCATATTTCCCAATTTAAATTATAGGTGTTTTCTAAATCAGGCTTTCATCTCTTTGAGCAAGAACTATTCCTACTTTTTTTGTGAATCTCCATTTTCACCCTCTGTGCCAGGAACATAACAAATACTTAATATTCTTTGAATTATTGAAAGACTAATGAACATATCTAGTTAGCTCTGTATTACACAAACATAATCAAGGCTAGTTAGCCCAGTTAGCAAGAGAGCTAATGCTGACTGTAGAGAGTGCCTACATGCTCAATGAAGGGCAGATAAGGACCTGTGAGCACGTGTCAAATTTTAAATGATCTGGGGTGCCTAGGTGGCTCAGTCAATTAAGCATCCAACTCTTGATTTCGGCTCAGGTCATGATCTCATTGTTTGTGAGATCCAGCCCCGAGTTGTGCTCGTGATGACAGCATTGAGCCTGCTTGTGATTCTCTCTCTTTCTCCCTCTCTCTCTCCCCCTTTCCTGATCTCTCTCTCTCTCTCTCAAAATAAATAAATAAACTTAAAAAAATATATGCTGTGGTGCCTGGGTGGCTTAGGCGGTTAAGCATCTGACTTCAGCTCAGGTCATGATCTCGCAGTTTGTGAGTTTAAAACACTTAAAAAAATAAATTTTTAAATGTTCTGGAGCATTTTGGCTCTCCTAGTTAAGTTGAATCATGACACAAGCTCAATAACAGGGCTGATTTCATTTTGCCTTGCATTAAAGTTACTTGAGTTTATGTCTTTTTCTCTCGTGAGAACTTTCTGATTCTTTCATGAATCACATCTGATTCATCTTCGTCTTCCCTTTCCACAGTATGAGTCAAACATTGGTAGAAATTAATTTTAAATACATCATCATTCAAAAGGAAAGAATTATAAGGTGCCAAGTGAAGTTAACATGGCAAAGTATCATCACCTTTAGTGCAGAACCTAATTTAATTATTCCATTTGCTGATTCAGCACTTCCAGTATTTTAGGCATTGGGAAAGGCATTAGGAATTTAAACACTGACTAAAACCATGTCTTTTTTTGTATGTCAGTAAATTTTGTATAGAAAAACAAATCTCCATCAGTGACCTCTGTATGGTGACAGTACAAAAATGTATGAGTGACTCAACATAATTTGAACAGGAACAACAGGCCCACAACCCTCTATAGGGATGTGGCAGAAGTCTGCTTTCTGGGATGTAAGGTTAGTTCTAATAGTTTCCTGGTTCTCCATGTCTGAGTAAACGAAACCTATCATTCACCTTTGGGTTATTGCCTGGGTATTCTTGGTGGATTATGCTCACCTGTTCCCATTTCCACCTTTCTATGTCCCAGGGCAATTCCTGCCCTACTCCGGGCTCACAGAAGAAAAAATTCAGACTGAGGAAGCCCGCCAGAGGGATTCCTAGTACCAAAGGTAAAGACCCCCAAAATCTGTTCCTGATAAAATTTAAGAGTTTTGGCCATGGATTCCCTAGAACCTTGAACTGCTCTGCTGAGCAGCTGGAGGTCATCTAGTGACTGGGCTAGCAGGAGGCCAGTTAATGGATGCTAATACTTTGCTGAGTGCTTCAAACGGTATTGGCTTTAGGGCTGTGCTAAATAATTGCTGTTAACTGAATTGTAGAAATACCTACCTGTTACTCATAAATAGTATATATTTTTAATAGAAATAGTGTAATGCTGAAATTATTTATCTTTAAAGCACCTTGCAAATATGATGTTAGTAAATGTGTAGGTTACAAAGTCTTTTCTTTCATACTGTTAGGATGTCCTTGGAACCACAGTAGAGGGGATGGCCATCTTGCCAGCTCAACCCAACGAAAAGCCCCTAGTAGTGTGCCAGAACGAATTGGAGGTCAACCAATCACCAAGCGACAGCACGACCTGATGGGAAAAAGGCCCATCTGGACCTAAACCCGGAACCACTGCAGCTTAAAAACCCCACCCCACCACACCTGGGAGCAACTTCCCTGACTCCTCTCTCTCTCTCTCTCTCCCTGAGTCACGGAACCTCGCCTGAGACCTTAGTTCCCGATAAAGCTTTTGACTCCTAAAATTTTTTAGCCTCTGACTCCTATCTTTACCCTGCCTTACGCCTGACCCTAACACATACCACCAGACATTGTGGTAAGCAAATGCCTTACTTCCCCCCCCCCGATTTAATTATATGATTTTAACGCATTTGAATTTAGCCCAAGAGTGATCTTTATTTTCATTACATTATCAAGCAATTATAGCAAAGGCTGAGGCCATCTGTAGTAAAGCATACTACAAATAGCATGCATTTATATAGGTAATATTTGTTTGGCAGTCAATGTGGGCCAGCCACTATTCTAAATATTTTACATGAAATGGTTCATCTAATCCTCACATTTCTACGGGCAAGTACTATTACTATCTGCATTTTGTAGATGAGAAAATTAAGGCTCAGAGAGGTTAAGTGATTCGCTTAAGGTCAAACAACTAGTGAGGTGCTTTGGTAGGTTCTAACCTAGACACTTTGACTCTGCAGGCTACACTCCACCAGCAAGGTTTAGTTAAATGTTAAATTCTCATAAACCCTGTGGGAACGATACTACCATTATGATCCCAATTTAATAATGAGGGGATTGTTCCAACCAATATCACTCTGCTAGTAAGTGGCTGAACCAGGCTTTTACACTCAGTCCCGTCTGATTCTTGGGTTTGAGATCTTAAATACCACCCACCAGTGCCGTTACTTATTTCCTTTTTAATCCCATTTAACATTAGAGATTAAGTAGATTTTAAGGGAAATAGAAATAATTACTCAAATAATATACTAACTATCCAGTCATAATATTCTAAAAATATTTAAAATACTGTTAAGCCAATTATTGGATTTTTATAAAATATTTGAAATACTGTTAAGCTAATATTAAATGTCATCATTCTGAAGAGAACCCAAATGACTATTCTTAAAAAAAATTAATATAATGATTCATCTCACTGTTTATGTGATTCCCCAGGGTAACTACAGTTATCTCAGGAGATTTGGGAGCCTTTAAAAAAATAAATTTTAACTTACTTTGACTATTTCAAAGATAAAATGTTATGTAGTATTTTTTGGGTATAACACATGGGAGTATTATAAATCAAAACAAATCACAACAGTATTATAAAAATATAATAACTTATTTCAGGATAGACCAGTTTAATCATTACCATTCATATTACTATTTTACTAAATGAAGAGTCACCATTTATATCTTAAAAATTAGAAAAAATTTATATGCCAGCCAAATCATGATGATTCAATAAGATTAAAAATTTATAGAAAAATATAAATGGTTTATCTTTTTAAGGCCATTGCTTATAAGGACATTCCTACATAAATTCTCTGAGTTCATATTAAGCGTATTGATTTCCTTGACCTTCTGTAAAAACCACTATTGCAGGACTTCAAATCTCTAGGTAAGCACTGAATGTCAGAACATAAAAGAAGAGACTACATCATAGGTGGATTATGGCATAAGTTTTAGTCAAATGGTGTCATATTGTGAGTCATTTATGTTTTTATTACCTTTAGGTCCTTTGAACAATTTGATTTCCACGACAGTCTCCAGAATGGGGCGTCTTCTACGCACGTACAGCCGGACAATAGAGCCCGCTTCTTTGAGGGCTTCCACGGCCTTACTGTGGGAAACCTCTGACACATCGACTTCGTTCACCCGCAAGATACAATCATTGACCCTGAAAGAAAGGGAAAGAGGCAAAAGTTAGGGGTGGCTAGGAGGATTTCTTAAAGAATATTGTCATTGTTAGCTACCCTTAAGAAGTGGGGGAGTGAATTAAGCAATTTTAAAATTTTATATTCAGAAGAAACAATTCAAATGAAATGAAGAACTCCCCAGCCTTCCAGGCATTTCCGAATGGACTGCACTATTGGTCAAACCCCATCTGGGATTCCAGTCCATTGGGACAGGGAGTGCATTGCACATGGTGCAGTGAGAAGGGCACATTTGAAGGCCTCTGTCAGTCATGTAATTATTTTGATTGGTTTTAACTGCATAACTGAGGGTTATGATTGCCGTGGTTCTCAGAACTTACTATGGACTATACAGACATAGCAAATGTAACCTTATAGATTAATTTTTCTTGAACTTTTAATTTGCTAGTTATACAGGTAATATGTAGTCATTTCTGAAAATGTGTAAAATGTAACAATGTAGAAAGAAGAAAATATATACATGACCCGATCATCTAAAACAAAACTATTAGCTTGCTGGTAAATTATATTCCGGTGTTTTTTCTTTCCCCCTCTAGTTTATAAAGCAGTATTATAGATATTAAAGTTCAAATTTCACAAAATTCAAAGAAAATCTCAGATAATCTTTACTTTAGGTATTTACTTTGAAAACCAAGCATTATGGTAAGTTCTGCACTAAACTCTCCTTTTTGCCATTTTCTCTTGGGAAGGAATAATTTGACTTTTCTATAAAGCTGTCCAATGTTTTATATTTACATGCCCATGGACTTCAAATCTCTTTTATAGTTATGATAATTAGTTTAAATGTTAACAATAGTTAAAAGTGTGAGGCTTGAGACTAGAAAGACTTCCTTCCTTTGTTCTGAATATCCATTCTAGCATTTCCCATCTCACTTTACCATGTTGCTAAGAGTAAAAAATATGGGCCTGCCCTTGCTTGACTTCCCTATCCTGTAACCACCACACATTCAGGTCTCCCTGCAAAGTATACCTGCATTGCATCCAGGTTTCTTCATCTGTACTGTTACCATCCCGGTTGAAGTCAACATCATCTCTCACCAAGATTATTTGTATGGCCTTCTACCTACTCTCCCTGGATCCTCTCTTCTCAATTTTTAATGCATTCTCTACATGGTAGCCAGGGTAAAGCGAACACGATTGGTTGCTTACCAACCTTCCATTCCCATTTCCTTCTTCCCCACAGTGCTTGATGTCTCAGGACATCTATTGCTTAGCAAATAGTTGTTAAAGCAATAAAATAAGAAGCCTAAGTTCAATTATTAGGCCTTCCATACCCTAAGTTTGTAAACACTGATAATTAGCCTCTCAGCTTCTATGTTCACATCTGTAAATAAATACACTAGTAATATCTACAATAAAGACTTTGGGGGTGATTAAATGAGATAATGTACATGTAAGTCTTTAGCACAGACTATGGTATGTAACCAGCACCTAATAAATGGTTACTGGTAGCACTGAAAATTTTGATTTGTAATATTTTAATTATTAGATCCTTTCCATAAACTTGTAGAATAAGACTTACCATCCACATTATAGAAATGAGAATTGTTCCAAGCGGCTCAAGTTCTTTGTCTAAAGCTGTCAGCAATTTGGGTAGACACTGGATATGATCTGAGGTATTCCTATTTCAAAAGTTGGGCTCTCTCCTCTCAGGATCACATTCACCTAATGTGATGAACAGTTTCATGTATACTGTGCACATCAATTCAAAATTATAACACGGTAGTGAAAATATGTAAAAAGTATGGGAAGAATTTTTCTATCATTTTTTCCCATAACTCTTCTATATGTGTTTGGGGAACTGAGTTATAGAGACTCTTGTCTCAATGAGAACCCTGATTAACCTCAAAATTCTGAGGTGTAACATTGCACTTATTAAGATTCAGTCATGTCATTTCATCATAACAGATGCTATGGCTTTAATAGGTTTGCACATACATTTCCTCTCTGCCAAAAAAAAAAAAAGGAAAAAAGGAAAATTACCAATTAAAATAGTTTTGAGAATGTAGGCAACATGGGTGCCAGCCGCTCTACAGCAGCTGGTCCTTTGAGAGTGGATAATTTTGTCATCCCATGATAATGCAAACACACAGTGTTTACCATCATCCTATGCTCAGAATATTAATCGTATCTTAAAACACTGCTTTCCATAGGAGGGAGGGGCTGGCATTTAAAAAAAATTCTGGATGCTCTATCTATTCAAACTGTACTAAATTTTTCCTTTCGTATATAGTGGAATCCTTAATTGTCAATTGCTGGGGTGAGGAAATCATAGCCTAAATTAGATGTTTTTTTTTCCTGAACATGTGGAGGAAGTAGGCAACTTTAGTGCAGTGAAAAGAGCATCAGAGTAGCCTTCAGAACACTTGGATTTGAGTCCCAGCTGGGTGACCATGGTCAAGTCGCTTCATCTCTTTGAACCTCAGTCTCCATGAAAAGAAAGTAAGTGTGCCCAGAGTTAATGGGTAGAGTAACCAGACAGACAATGCACATGGGCGTATGTGTGACCTGTAGTATACAGTACATATGAGAGCTGCCGCTATTGATCAGTGAGTCAAAGATGCTGTGCTCAAGGACTTACTGAAAGGTGAACAAGATGGATATGGAAATTTTTTAGAGAGAGGGCCTGCTATGTGCCATATCATTCTAGTCACTTCATTTATTTACTGGTACTTAACCCCAACCACTTATGAAATATTGATTCTCATTTTACAGACAATGAAATTTACTGACAAGGTCACAGTGTTGTTGAGGGCAGGGACATCATTCCCAACCTGGTTTTCCCCTTTTCTGAAGCCTATGCTGATACCAAGTTCCCAGAATTTATTGTTGTAAATTAAAAAAAAAAAACAAAAAACAAAAAAAACCCAAAAAGTGTGTGAGGGGCAGAGTTTATATATTCAAATTCTCAAAATAGAGAGGAATGAATATCAAGGAAAACTAGGGCACCCAACTTCCCTTCTTCCCCATCATTTGAAATAGCATCTGGCTAAAGAGTCATAGCTATTTAAAATTAATTTGCTTTTACTACTAGTAGATAACCTTTGTGAGTAAAGCCACCACTTGCATTCATTTTGAAACATACATATATCATTAACTTCAAATTCAAGTAATGCTTTGTCCAAATAAAAAGTACAGCTTTTATCACATTTCTGGTATGTGTTAGACAACATTTCCTCCCCACTCTACTCATGTAAATGAGTTGATGGTTTCATTTTTTCAGCGCTTGTTTCAAATATAAGTCTACAATATTCATTTCGTGAATGAAACTGTCCAAGATTGAAAGGCTAATTTTAATATTTTTCCTGTCTCATTTTCTTTAGAATTCTGGTGCATATCCTTGCAGAAAATGTCTTAGAAATAAACAGAACATTTCATCATTAACATGTCAACAGAATCACACCTAAATTTCCATTAAGCAATTAAGTATTCTGGAATATGACATAGGATCACTGAAAAGCAAACTAATACCTGACAAATTATGTTCCAGTTTAAGGATACAACTGAAATAACATGTGTTACTTACTCTTTCATGGGTATTAAAATGATGTTCTGTTGTAAAATGAGCTTAGTGACTTTATACATTTGTTTTAGAATGTCATTTCCTTAACAATGGTCACCAAATGCTTGTGTTAAAAGTAAAAATTCCTGTTCATTATGCATTTAAAAATAATGAAAGGAAAGATGAGTTTTTAGCTCTTGTTCCTTGTGGATGTAGATAGAGATTAAATATTTTTTTTTAATGTTTATTTATTTGTTTTTGAAAGAGAGAGTGTGAGTGGGGGAGGGGTAGAGAGAGAGAGGGAGGATCCAAAGCTGGCTCCTGTGTTGCAGACACAAAGCCTGATGCAGGGCTCCATGTAGGGCTCAAACTCATGAACTGTGAGATCATGACCTGATCAAGTCAGATGCTTAACCAACTGAGCCACCCAGGTGCACCAAGATTACTGATGTTTTAAAAAGCATATTTCTACTTTTGTGTTTCTTCCCAAGTTCTATAATGGACATATATCACAGCAGAGAATCTATGAGCAATGGGCTTGGGGGCCTTGCCACACTCTGATCCACCTGGGTCATGTCCCAGCTCTAGAACTTAGGAGCTATGTGGCTTTGGGCAAGTCACATGACATCTCAAAGGCTCAATTTCTTCATCTGGAAACAGGGATAATAAGATTGCTACATGGATTTAGATGAATAGTACTGTGAAATAGTACGGCGCCTGACAAACAGTAAGGTATTATACTCATAAAACAGGGATAAACGATTTGCCTAAGAAACGTAAGAAGTGATTATAGTGGAGGAAAGAAGCTACAAAAGGTAGAGGAAGGGACAGAACTACAGTCAAGATACTGAAAATGTTTTTGAAAAAAATTTTTTTTTTAATTTTTTTTCAACGTTTTTTATTTATTGTTGGGACAGAGAGAGACAGAGCATGAACGGGGGAGGGGCAGAGAGAGAGGGAGACACAGAATCGGAAACAGGCTCCAGGCTCCGAGCCATCAGCCCAGAGCCTGACGCGGGGCTCGAACTCACGGACCGCGAGATCGTGACCTGGCTGAAGTCGGACGCTTAACCGACTGCGCCACCCAGGCGCCCCTGTTTTTGAAAATTTTTACGAGAAAGGGAGGAAGAAATAAGATGAATGGGGTTTGGGGGGATGAAAAATGTGAAACAAACGGTTTTCAGTAAGTCTTATTTTATGAAATTTAATGTAATTCCCCTTTAATTTTAGTCCTCAGCTGCCCCCAAGAAAATAGTTGTTTTGATACAACCTATATCTTTATGGAAACTGTGGTGAAAGCTTCTAAAGATCAGCGCTTGGCAGATTTCCCACCACCTTGTGCCTCTCTGTCCTTGCTCCACTCCACACATCTAATGATACCCAGTCATACACAGACCCTCGCAAGACTTGATTCAAAAGTATGTTTTAAGTCACAGAGTCTGAAACTTAACTTTGCAGCAGTTATTTTTTTTTAAGTGTATTTTGAGGGAGAGAGAGCGTGCACACACATGAGTGGGGGTGGTGGGGTGGGGGACAGGGAGAGAGAAAGAGAAAGAGAGAGAGAGAGAGGGAGAGAGAAAGAATCCCAAGCAGGTTCTGCACTGTCATTGAGGAGCCTGACTTGGGGCTCGAACTCAGGAAATGTGAGATCATGACCTGAGTCAAAATTGAGTTGTAAACTTAACCAGCTGAGCCACCCCAGTTCCCCAGCTATTGGTTTTTAAGGGGTATTACTGACTTGGTTTATTCTTTAGTGTCTCCACTTGCTATTACCTTTTTTGGTCTAATAGATAAATTAATTACAGACCAAAGGGCCACACCATGAAGGAACCTGATCAATGTTTAATGTGTTGAAGGAAATATAATAAAACACTATCAAATGGAGAACACTAGCTAGGGAACTATACTATATGCACCTAAAGAGGACAATTGATCACTTAAACTCAGAATCTGTTTAAAAGGGATGACTCCATAGATTTCATGTAAACTATAAGGAAACCAGAAAAGCTCTGAAGGTTAAGGCAACAAAAAGGTCTTATTTTTCTTTTATTCCTAGAATCATTAAAGGTAGGTTAAAAACAAAATAATACTCAAAACTTTACTTTAAAAAAGACAGGAACTTTATGCCAGCAAAAAGAAAAATAAATACCACACACACACACACACACACACACACACACACACACACCCAGGCTGATCTGAATGGCTTCAAATCATTATGACCTTTCCTGAATTTACTTAGTTGTATCTGTCTGCTCTCCTCCTGCACCCTTTTATGAAGTGCACATGAGTGCTTGCTGAAAATCCTAAAAATCCACCATCAACTAAAATTAATGAAATTTCTCACCTTAAAAATTCAACTATTGGGGTGTCTGGGTGGTTCAGTTGGTTAATCAACTGACTCTTGATTTTGGCACAGGTCATGATCTCACGGTTTGTGGGTTTGAGCCCCATGTTGGGCTCTGTGTTGAAAGCCTGGAGCCTGCTTCAGATTCTCTCTCTCTCTCTCTCTCTCTCTCTCTTGCTCTCCCTCTCTCTCTTTCCCTCCGCCCTCTCTCCAGCCCTCCCTCTCATGCTCTCTCTCTCAAAAATAAATAAATGTTAAAATATTAACCTATTATATTGACCTCATTAGGTGCTATTAGTCCATTATAACTGAGAATAAAGAAATAAAAATCAGTTTATTTTAATAGTTTTCCAGGAAAGGAAAAGGATTAGTGTTTCAGAAGCATCAGCTATGTGCCAATGTGGTAATATCTGTTGGTAGTTTTTCTCCAACAAATATCCACATGGTTGCAAAAGTGTTAAGTTCATGTAGCTTGGATCATGGATCACTTGTCAGGTTTGGCCAGTTCCTCTTTTGGGGAATTTGGAACTGAAACCATGAGATTCAGATTTTATCTGAATAGAAAACAATAGTAGCCTGAGAGTTTAACATTGGGCAGCATTTTCTCCCATGTTGACTGAAATGGCAAAAGCTTGTCTGCAAGAAGATGGAGAATAAAGCAGATGTATGGACAGAAGCAAGGGCTTCAGACAGTTGGAGGGATCCTCCTGGGCTTCCCCATGATACTTCTGTCCATGGATGTCCTTCCCAGGGCTTTGTTGTCCAATTCATCCTGGAATCTGAGAAGATGCTTCATGTGTCTTTCAAATTCATTCCCCTTTTGAATTAAGTTAGTTCAGGTGGATGTGCACTACCTGCCAACAAAAATTTCTAATATAGACAGACTTTGTGACCAGCGCTTAACATGCATTATCTCTTTTAGCTGTTCCCTATTTTCTTTTTGTTTTTATTATTTTATTATTTTTTTCTTTTTTGAGAGGGGGTGGTAGAGAGAGAGAAAGAGAGAGAGGGAAAGTGGGGGAGGGGCAGAGAGAGAGAGGGAGAGAGAGAGAGAGAGGGAGAGAAAGTGGGGGAGGGGCAGACAGAGAGGGAGAGCGAATCTTAAAAACACTTGAGACAGGGCTCAATCTCACGACCAACTTGTGAAATCATGACCTGAGCCAAAACTAAGAGTCAGACACTTAACCGACTGAGTCCCCCAGGTGCCCGCCTATTTTCTTTTCAATACTTAACTCAAGTTCATCTTATATTCTGGGAAGTCATCCCTGGCTCACTTGGCTGGTCCAGTGTCCCTCCACAAGTTGCCAGTGCAACATATTAATAGGGTTAGCAGATTTAGCAAATAAAGAGTATAAAAGATCTCGTTAAATTTGGCTTTGAGATAAAACAATAATATTATTCAGAAAAACAAACACTTTTTTTTAGTGTAAGTATGTTCTATACCATGTTTGAGACTTACTAAAAGTTACTAGTATTTGATATTCAAATTTAACTGGGTATACTGTATTTGTAAAAATACAGTATTTATAAAAGCACTGAACTATGCTTATATATATGCTTATATATTTTACAACATAGATTGAAACTCAAACAGGTTTATAGTAACAGTAAGTCATGTCTAAATAATCTCAAAGGTCATGCACTCTATTGTCCACATTTTTCTGGTTTGTTAAAAAAAATTTTGGGACTGGTTTAAGAATGAATCCCAACTATTGACTGGCCATAAGTGGGGTCAAGGATCATACTGGCAAGCAGAAAAGCCAAGTAAAATCAAAATCTAGATCAATGGTTCTTAAACTTTGTTATGCATTAGTTATGTGGAGAGCTTGTTAAACCACAGATTTCTGGGCTCCACCCTGAGTCTGTGATTCAATAGGTCTGGAGTAGGAGAGAGGATTTGGGTTTCTAACAAAGTTCTAGGTGATGCTGGCCATGCTGGCCTGGGACCATACTCTGAATACCACTGTACTAGGTTTTGAGGGGTTACTCACTTGGCTTATATGCAGTTCATTCTAAAATGAACAGGAATATTCAATTTTATGTAGACCAAATTGACTGCGGTAAAAGTCCTGAGCTGAATCTGGACCCAATCCCCTCAGTGTTGCAGCTTTTCGTTCTCTGGAATGAAGTTTCTGAGGGAATTTGGGCCAGGAGACCTCAGCTGCCACACTGTGTGTCTGTGCAATATGTAAGCCATTTTCCAGCCCTCATTTTATATCTATTGGTCTTTCCCTCTTTTCCTCCAGCAAAGACCAAGTGATAGCCACTTCATTCTACATTTTAAAAATAGGTTTTCTGTTCTTGTCTCTAATTCTGGGTGAGAGTAACTCAGGTTTATGATGCATAGAAGCCATCCCCTACAGTGAATGTACTGTTTTTCTCTATTTGCCACTTCATTTCCCTTATATAAAATGTTTGCAGGATTCTCTGCAGCTGTCATCTGGGAAAGAGCAGAGCTTTACACAATGGGAGAAGAAATTGGCTATTTCAACATCAGTGATTGGTCTTTTTCGGCACTTTCCCAGAAAACCAGAGAGGCCAGCAACAAATCTTGAGCCAGGTAACTTAGTGAGCAAACATGGAAAAGAGGCATGAAATGGGAATTTCAAAAGGAAAAGATCGTAGGACTGGAGACCACTCAGACCAATAATCCGTCTACAGACAAAAGTGCACGTCGATTTTCGTGAAATGAGGTCCTGGTACCTCCCATCTGGATCACTACAGTAGCTTCCTAGCTGTTTTTCCCAGTTGCCAGGTTAAGTAGTCCCCTTCCACTTCATCCTGACACACAAGCCCAGCTTCAACTTTTTAAAGCATCTCTATCATCATTTCTTCTCCCTCGAAATTCAACATCAATCAATCAAAGTTACTTAACCCATATAAAATGAAAACCACTTATCTTTGCATTACTAATGTCTGGCACACAGTTATCACTTACAAACAAATGAACATCATTGAAAGGATTCTAACTCTGACCCCTCTTCAATCCCATTCTAGCTAATTCTTATAGGCATTGTTCTGAGAACATAAGGAGCTCATTCCTTGCTTCTGCATTTTATTTCATGATACTTTCTTCCTCGCGAAGACCTAATCAAGACCAAACTCATTCAAGGACAAGCTCATAATCCATAGCTTCATAAAATGTTTCCTAATCACTCAAATCCTCATTGCGCATATTGCTGAAAGTGTAAATACATGATAGATTCTTATTAAAGAGCTACAGATTGACTTGGTACCCCCCCCCCCACACAGAACCTAAAGCAAGTATACACATTAGGAAATATATTTTTAAACGTTAGATTTGATTTCCTGTTTTCCTCTACTCAAACCTGTTCCAATCCCAGAAGTTGATATGAATCAACTTATATGAACTTCATAATTATACATCTCATTCTAATTAGATGGGGTTTAATGATATTGATGATAATTTCAGTGAAAAGTTGAGAACTACAAAAAACATGGTATTTTGGGAAGAATATTGAGTTATAAATCAGATGTGAATTCTAATCCTGATTCTGCCACTTTCCAGTTAAGTAAGTCATTTCCCACCCCCCACCCCCACTCTCGTTTCAGTTGGGTTCAGTGATGCTACAATTCTCTTTTGGCTTGAGTTCTATAAATCTAGGTTCAAGGTCAGCTCATCCTGGCATCTATCTCTACTTGCAAGTCTGGAGTTCATGTCCAAATGGAGAGGAATGACAAATTATCCTCATCTTTTCCCAACAAACGACTCTGTATGTCATTTTTATTCTCTATCAAGGTAAATTATGCCATCACCAAAAGTGGGAAGTTCTGCTGTCTTAACCACACATCCAATATGTCACTTTTTGTTTGTTTGTTTAAGGTTTTTCTCTTTATCTTCAGTTATCCTATCTAAGATCTGGCCCTTTTTGTTAATCACCAGATTCTGGGGGAAAAAATCAACTAGTCTTCTTTCCAGATTTGCTCCCATAATCCATCTTCCAGTTTATTGACAGAATGGTGTTACTGAAAACACACCTGATTGCTTTATTCTATTTATTAGTCTTTAATTGCCCTCCATTCCCCACAGATTTTCAAATATTTTGAAAATCAAAGCAAAGAGGCCCTTTCTTCAAATGAAATCTTACTAAGTAGCCATATAATGTATACTTAAGCTTTTTGTATGTAACAAAAGCAGTTTCTGTAACTTCTGCATTGGGAAGGGATAGGTATCAAGTGCAGCTTGATGAAAGGCCCTCATTTGTTACCTCTCAGAGGTCTCTGAGGAATCCAGAGTCAGGGTACTGTATATGATTGAGCTAGTTAGTACTGAGAGAAATCCAGGGGAAGCCCTTTGTTCAAGTCAAGTGAGTGCCCTGGTGCTGGTCTGGGTCTGCTAAAGTGGGTATTTTTTTTCCTAATTTACATAAAGGCTTCCTGTGGGCCAGGGGTAGTGCTACTCCTGGAACTCTGTGAAACATAAATTGAGTCCACCTGCCTTTTTGGATAAAGCCCAAAGACCTTCACATAACAAACAGGTCTTTCTACAGTCTGGTTTCTATTCACCTACTCAGCACTGTCTGTTGTATCATTAATAGTTTCTTCAAACATCATGCAAGTTCATAGTTCAGGACTGTCCATCTGCCTGAATAGGCAACTTCAGACTTTACATTTGTCTGAAAACCTTACCCATTCTAAGACTAATGCCAATTCTGAAGCAGCTTTATGGTTTAAGAGGGAATATAGAAAAACAAGCTATTAAATTTCAGTATGTTAAGTGCTATGGCAACAGCAACAGAGGATGCTGGAGGGGCACATAATGAGAGAACATTATCTGGTGTAGGAAGGCCAAGGAAAACTTCTTGGAGCAACTGAGGTAGGTGAGACCTGAAGGCCAAATAGAAGTTAGCCAGGTGAATAGAGAGAGATGTGTTCCTGGAATAGCTTAGTGGCTAGTGAGTTGAGGAGCACACATGGAGTCTTGAAGGCCTCATAAAGCATGCTTAGGAACTGGACTTGAACCTAAAGGCAATGAAAGCCGTTGTAGTGCTTAGCTAGAATAGTGTTCTAGAGCAATTTCTCCAGGTACAGTGTGGAGATTATGGAGACTTGATTATATTTTGGAGATGGAGTTGGGGTAGAATAAAGCAAGGATTGTTTTAAGATGCTATTGTATTATCCTGATAAAGTTATGGTGGCCTGGATTAAACCAGTAGCAGAGGCAATCAGGATAGAGCTAAGAGAAGAGATGAGAGGGCTATTTCAAACCTACTAAGCATGCTGATGGGTTGGATGAGGGAGGTAAGGAAAAGGAGGAAGTGTTTTATTTAAACTTTTATCTCTAACTATAAATCATGAGTCACTTGAGGAGAGTAATTCTATCTTAAATTCATTTTTATAACTTTAGTATCTAGCATTGTGCCTGGCACAGAGCTGGCAGTGAATATATGTTTGATAAATAAATGAATGAATTTTAAAATCGGGGAAGTTAGTCAATGACATCTTTGCTGCCAGTATCCATACTTTTCCTCATCCTTTCCAGTGACCTTGTCCCATGAGAATGCTGTGTCTTATGTCCTCTTGTTTCTCCTCTATAAATATAATCAACTGAAATATAATCACTGTAAGAAACAAGCTATCATTCACAAGCATATTTGCATTAAAAAAAGAACTCTGGCAAGAGGGCAAGATACAAACAAATAAAAAAAAAGCAAGTAATCAAAGATAAAATCTCAAATATTAGTTGAGAGATGTAATATAATATGCACAAACATGCACGTTCATTCAACACTTACCGAGCATCTGCTACATAGGGCCAGGTATTGTGCAGGCACTAAGGACACAGTGGTGAATGAGAAAGGTATGGATGGCCCGTGACATGGGCGTGGAGAGAAGGAGACTGACAAGGAAACCCTAAATCACATCACAAGGACAACAGCCTGTATCTCTTAAATACAAGACTAGTTCTAGCTTAACTATGTCTTCCAAACTTTAGGTTTGAAGTTTTAATTTCAAGTTTTTGTTTACTATTCTTTTTAAAAAATATTTTTAATGTTTATTTATTATTTTGAGAGAGAGAGAGAGAGAGAGAGACAGAGAGAAAGAGAGAGAATGAGCAGAGGAGGCACAGAGAGAGAGAGGGAGACACAGAATCTGAAGCAGGCTCCAGTCTCTTAGCTGTCAGCACAGAATTGGACATGGGGCTCGAACTCACCCACCATGAGATCATGACCTGACCAGAAGTCAGATGCTTTACTTACTGTGCCACCCAGGTGCCCTGCTATTCTTATGATTATTATAATTCTTGGAGCTTAATTGATGGAATGAGGAGAATTGAACCCTAAGCAAGAATTCAAGTACATTATGTGGCAAACTGCTTGCAGTCTTGCCCCTTGTTTTGAACTGCTCTTCACTTACCATGAACATAAAAGCTGTGCCTTGATGTTCCCCCATGGGGTGTGTGCAGTAACTTATGAACCAGTTGATGTTCTATATACTACTACTTACACAGAGCAAATATACATTATCTGATGGTAAGTGATTTTGGCAGTTTATAAGATGCATAAAATATTTAAGAGGAAATTGTCAGGATCTTTAAAGATTCTTAAAACTGTAAATATTAAATCTCACAGTGAGTAAATCATTGTTAAAAAGAAACAATTTTCAGCATTTGTACAGTTCAATAACAAATAAGATACATGTCTAACTTAATTCATTTGTTTTCTTATCTATTAGATTTCTCCCCACTAGAACACAAGCTCTAGGAATGAAGAACTCTGGTCTCTACTGTTCTCTTTTTTATCACCAGTGGCTGGCATTGCCCCTCACACAATAAGCCTCCACTATCCACTCAGTTTTCCTTGTTCCTTTTCTCTCCTCACCTCTAACTCCAATCCGTCAGTAGAATCAATCTAACTCCAAAATAGATCCCAACTTACCCTTGTCTCTACATTTCCACTACTACTACCCAGTCCAAGTCACCACCACTTCTACCTGGACATATTAGCTCACTGGTTCTACTCCTGTTCTTTAGAATATGTTCTCTACATAGAAGCCAGAGTAGCTGACTTTTAAATTTAGATCAGATGCTATCACTCACCCCTTGCTTAAGCCCTCCAACCTCTTCTTATACCCTGTAAAATAAAATCCAAACCCCTTACCTGTCTTACATGCCTTACCTGGCTCCCATTTCTTCCTGTGCTCTCATCTTTTCCCTGGCTCCACCTTGTCCCCTTCACTCTAGCCACACTGATTCTATTTTATTTATTTATTTATTTATTTATTTATTTATTTATTTAAGTATGTGCTTAGCTTAACTCTGCCTTGGGACACTTGATCTTAGTGTTCCTTCAACTTTGAAAGTCTTGCCTCATAGTTGCTTGGATAGCTCCTTTTTGTCATTAAGATCTTAACTCAAGTGCCATCTTCTTAGAGAAGCCTTCATTGAGCACCCAATCTAAAGTAGCCACGTAGTACTCATTCTACATCACTCTGCTTTAGTCTTTTCATAGCACTTATTACTTGTGATATTTTGTATATTTATTTATTTTCTGCCCAACAGACAAAAATGTAAGTTCCTTAGAACAGGAACCTTGTCTTGTTGACCATTTTATTCTTAATGCTTAGGACAGTGCCAAGCCCTAGCAGTCACTCAAAAAATAGTTGAATAACAAATAAATTAATGAAGGGATGAATGAATAAACAGTAGTTCTACCTAACTTGGATTGGGTTTGTCAACAATAAAATATGTATAATCTTGCTATCCAGATTTGAACTCTAGCTCAAAGACCTTCTTAAATTCAAACCCATAATTATCAGAATTATTTAGTACTGGCAAAGGCTATGAGCAATTTTCTATACAGCACATAATGCTAAATTGCTCAGAGGTAGTAATTTTTGAGGGTAGATGATTAGTGATGCTGTTTTTGAACTTTTCTAAGTTGCAATAATCAGCTGTTATTGTTTATATGATTTCATAATACCCATACCCCTCATCTCTTCCTAGGATAAATCATATTTCATAAAGTAAATTCAAATTAATTTTGTGATGAAAACTAATGACACATTTTCAGACTGGTATTATTCTGTGATCCCATAAACCAGAAATAGCACTCCCTGATTTAATGGTTGAATTGGTATGTTTGCAAATGGTATGCTTAGTCCTTATACTTGTTCTCAACTATGAAGGTCAAACTCAGAGGCTTGGGATGGCAACCAGAAGGGCTAAGGGCACCGAGTAGGGTACCTTTGCTGGCAGATATCTTCTCTCTTTCAGTAAGTGGGTTTCATTTGAATTCATAATTTTCTCTTTGAAAATACAAGTAAACCAACTGCTATCTATCATTATGCATGACTCTCCATGCAGAAAATGGGACTTATTTTAGAGCACAGGAAGACTAGGGGACTCTATGAGGGGTAATTTTATGGAAGAATTTATTGAAGGAGACCATAGCCACCAGGGCAGCAGAGAAGAGGAGCTTCCAGAAGATGAAGGAGACCAGAAAGAGACCTAAAAGCAAAACTACGCATTTTCTGGGACTCCTATGACAACAGATGTAGTAACCTCCAGAAACAGTGTTTATAAAACACTTCAACAATATTACCTGTTTTTATTCTTAAAGGCTGGAAATATGCCATGCAAATATTTCTACATTTTCAAGTGGAAAAGTTAAGGCTTAGGCAAGTTAAGTAACCTTACTCAAATTCACACAGTAGATAAAATATGGAAATAAAAATTATACATTCATCTTATGGCTGCTGGTCTTATTTCCTTGCTATTTATCACTCCTGTTTATGCTGCTGTCACTTGGTCCTTCTGTTACAACTGTCTGGCAAAACTCCAATCCTGATTGAACCCAACCCTCCATCTCCCTCATTGCCTCTTCCAGAGCAGCTGAACACTGAAGTGCTGAAGAAAATCAATGAATTACATGAATCACTATACCTTCATGATTTCCAAACACCCTGGTCAGCTTGCTATCCCTTGTTGTGTAATGATCATCCCCGACTTTTTTTTTTTTTTCTCTTCTGTCACTTCCAGCACCTAAGTTTGTTTGATACTTCCAAGAGAGAAAAAGAAACTATCTGATGAAAAGTTCCTCAATTTATGATTCCGAATTTACCTGCTTTACTACATGCAAGGCCATGTTCTTCTGTTTCTTCCTATTACAGTGGAGAAAGTTCCTTTCTGATACCAAAGGTCCATCAACTCACTTGTTTTTTTTAAAGATCTCACCTGATCATTTAATCTCTTTATATCCTGTATCCTTAAACCCTATCTCTATATCTAACCCATTCTCTGAACATTCAAAATGTTTTGGTATCTCTTATCTTTTGAAAATGTTTTCATGAACTTGATATCTTGGCTACTCTCCTCTTTCCTCTTTACAAACCAAATTTATTAAATGAGCTGTTTACATATATTCTCTATTTCTTCCTTCCCATTCTTTCTTTATTCCCATTCTTTCTTTATTCAAATCTAGTCTCCTTGCAATGCCCTTACCAAGAAAAACAGAAAATATTCCTACTAAATTCACAAGTCATCTGTTTTTGGCCAAATGTAATACAATCTCTTTAGTCCTGATTTTAGTTGATCTTACACCAGTGTTGAAGCCAGTTGCTTACTCCTTCCTTAAAATATCTTCTCCTGTTTTCTGTGACCCTCCTGCTTATTTCCCTGCCTCTCTGATCACCCCTTTTTACATCCTCATTTTAGTTCTCTTCCAATCTATAGGTTTGTATACATGGAAAACAAAAGTAAAAACATAATTATGCTCTGTTTTGCATGCTTTAAGTTGATATCTATTTTTTCATCATAAGTTTAAATAATAGCAAATGATTTAATTTCTGGCCTATTTTGAATTGTAAACTTTTATTTTCAACTGTGACATCATTACTTCAAATTTATATACTGGATTGTAAATATATACTAATTTGAAATCCATGATCACAAATTTAAAATTTAAATTTATATGCACTTTTGGAGAAGTACATTTTCTTTCTTTTTTTCCCCTTGAACTGATGCTTTCATTTCATGTCCCTCAAATTTTATCCTATTATATTCTATGTTAGAACATCTTATGTGGATCACCCTAACATACTTATATAAAACAAAAATGCATGCACACATATAAATCCTATGTTTTTTTCAAACTTCTTGTGATATAAGCCTCTAAATGTTAAAAAAAATTCTGAATTTATAATGATAATTATTAATAATAAACAATTGATGAAAATAACCTAAATAAAGGGGCTCCTGGATGGCTCAGTTGTTTGAATGTCTAATTCCTGATTGTGGCTCAGGTCACGATCCCAGCATCATGGGATCGAGCCCCTCATTGGGCTCCACATTGAACATGGAGCCTGCTTGAGATTGTCTCTGTCTCCCTCGCCTCTTGTGTGTTCTCACTCTAAAATAAAATAGTAACAACAACAACAACAACAACAACAACAACAACAAGTAAAGAAAATAACCAAAATAGATTCTGAAGTTTCAATGTACAAATCTAAAACTGATAAAAATGCAATTGTACTTGGGATTCATTTCTTGATGGAGTAAATGAAGCACTTTAAAATTACCTCATGTTTCCATTGATGAATATAAATTAATGGTAGAATAAGACAAGATTCAGTTTTCCTATTTTTCATTTCTAAGAATTTAAGTGCTGAGAAAAACTTGCTCACAAAAACAAGTAGATGGGAATGGAATGAGAACTTTGAATTCCTTTCAAGTAAAATACCTCAAATCCCTTAATCTATCATTAAAACTATTTTAATAATCTGTCAGATAACAATCCCTTTCAATTTCATTAAGAGAAAAAAATGGGAAACCACATACCTTACATAATTAATGACCCAATTATTAACTTCATTGATTAAAGTCATTGATTTCCTCATCCTGAGCAACAATATTTCAGACTGTTTCTTTATATCTAGCAGTAAAATAATACTGTTAAATTAGTAGTGAAATAGTACTAAATAGTAAATAGAGCCAAAGTACGATTGGGGATGGGTAAGACATAGACCTTTCTTTTGTAAAATAGGAAAAAAGCAATTATAAATGGAAAGGTGGTAACAAAGAATCAGTATGAAGTGGCAGGCTACTTCCTAGGTGGTTACGTTTTGTCATTCTGTACATATTCAAGGCAATCTCTTAATTCCTTGGTCTCAAAGATTCACAGTTAATGTTCCCAGCCAGATCTCTCAGAGTTTCCAATCTGTATGTTCAACTGTCTATGTGATATGTCGACTGGAATTCCCTGTAGGCATCTTAAATGTAATACTGTTCAAAATGGAACTATTAAACGTATCTTCCAACTTTGCCTCTCCACTAGCCTTTACCAATTCTCATGTTCCCTACCTCAAAGTCATTCCAATAATTCTACTAGATGGTAAACTTAATGAAAATAAGGATGCTGTGCACACAGCACATGATATGGGGTCCCAGACAGAGAAGGCACTTTTATTTTGGAGGAATACAGTTTTTTTCTCACATCCAACTCCCATTAGTCATTAAGCTTTATCAAATTTACTCCTTAAGTATATTTCAGAATCTGTCTACTTTGCTCTTTTTGTGAGCATCTTAGTCCAAACTCTTACCATTCATCACCTGAATTACTGTAATAGCTTCCTAAGCTGTTCTCCCTGCATGTACTCTTGTCAGCCGAGCCAGACCTCCACAGCAATCAGAGTAATGGTTATAGCTAACAATTTAGTTCAGCCATTGTCTCATCAAAACATTCAAAGTTTCATGATGCTTTTAGAAGGATAAGAACAAATTACTAAGGCATCAAGACTCTATCTGCCTGATTTCTCATGTGCACTTCTTTATTTTCATCTTGGGCCTGTCTTCCCTCTCTCACCAGCTCTAGTGCCAGTGGCCTCTACCCTGTTCCCCTTCAGGCCTTTGGACATGGACCTGTTCTCTCTGCCTGAAGACTGTACTCCTTCTATCTTGGCTAGCACTCACTTGTCAAGTCTCGGATTACATACCTCGTCTCTGCAAGGCTTCCACTGGATACCCTAGACTATGTTAGGTCATATGCCACTACAGCCTTTCAAGCTTATGAACGTCCTTATAATAACACTTAATTTTGGCTCTATGTTTACTGTGATAGAGTACCGAAAGCACAGATCCTGCTTTTCTTGTTTCCTGCTTTATCCCAGCTCCAAGTGTCTGATATATAGCAGAATACTCAGTAAATACTTATAAGGACAAGCAGATAACAAAAGTCTGGGAGTAAAATGGAAGGCTCAGTGTCAGTGTAATAAATATTTGCTTTACTCCTTACATTAGTCACTTCACTCAATTTCCCAACTTCAGTGAGTGTCATTGGAGTTGATGACAGTGGTTAGCAGCTCACTCAAGATCCCTCACTCCCCTACACTGAAAATCTGGAGGCTACCTCCTCCCATTCCCCACATTCATACAAAAATGGCTCTGCCCACATTCTTTTCTAACTCAGATCTGCATGTTGGGTGGCCCAATCTGAATGTCAGAGAACTGGGAATGCAAGGACATGAGTTTATGGCACATAAAGCAACTATGCTGTTCTCACACCCAGCACAACAGATTAGTCACTAGGGTACCTTCCAATGAAGCTTGAAAATATATGTAATTTTATAATAATACATACCTGGGATAATGAATATTAAAGTTCATTTATGCTTTAGCAAAGACATAAACAAAGGAACCAGCTAACAATTCCTTCTTTAATTTATTGTTTTCTGAAAGGAAGAATTGACTGTTTTTTGTTTTTGTTTTTTTTTTTTTGCCCCCTAATGGTCCTGCCTTTCTCTTTAGTAACTTACTACTAAATTACACTGTAATATTTAAAGGAGTTAATGGAGGGTAGGAATAGAAGGGAAATAATACCAACATTTTAATTAGTAACAGGTATTATAGATTATAAATTATGTCCCTGATGTCTGTGTTCTAAATACCAGACTAACTTGCATAATTCAAAATGATTTGGGCCCAAATCCTGGGTCTTTACCAATCAATTCAAGGTCACCTGAGGTTGACTTGTAAATTGTCTTAGCTCAGAGTATTACAGTGATACTGAAGCTGGATGTTAATACCTCTCCAGAAGCTTGGTTTTACCCAGTAAAAACTGTTGTTCCTAACTCATTCAGCTATAATGTAAAAGAAAACTTCTGGTCTATGATTTAAAACAAAAAACAAAACAAAACAAAACAAAACTATAATAAGGAATACTAGAGCCAGTTTTCAAACATTTCAAACCCAGAAATACGTGATAACTATGAACCTAAGAATAGTTAACCTGTTTTTTTCTAGTATCTGCCAGATTTTTAACTCCCTTCTACAAGGATGTTCACTACAATGTAATAAACAATTTAAATATCCAAAACATGGTAAAAATAAAATAATATTACACCTATATGGCATGAAACTATGCACCTATCTAAAATAATGTTTGTAAAGTATTTTTTCATGCAAGGAAATGCCTATGTTATGATAGTAAATGAAAAAGGAGGGATAAAAAGTTCAACTATATAAAAGTATGTACTGAATATGAAGGAATATAAAAAATTGATCCTTTTGGTGATAGGATCATGAATAATTCTAATTTATTTTATAAATATCTATATTTCCCAAATTTTCTATTGTAAGCATGCATTATTTCCAAATCAGAGAACTACATTATCTTCAAAATAAAAATTATTTCATCTTTACCATGTTCCTTTTATAAAGAATTGCATAATGACTAGACCTCCGATCCAATCCAATCAGCCATTTTCTGAAGAGCCTAAAGAATCTGGGTGTCACTTAGGTATGTTTGCACTTTTAACTTTTGACACTATAACTAATGGGATATTGAATGGCTCTGTGTTCATAAACTCTTAACGATATGTTCAGTTTTTCATCTGCAGATAATTGCAGTCATGTGCTGTGGAAGGAAGAACATGGATTTTGGAGGACAGACTGTTAGAATTTTGGCTTGGCCACTTGTAACTTAATCTCTTTGAGCCTACATAAACTCATGGAATAGGCTTAATAAATGGCAGCCCTTATTAGTTCCAAGTGTTTATTATGGGTAAGGGATAGTGTTAGATGTAATAGGAAACTGAACATTGAATAGGTAACATGAGATTTCAGACATATAGAAGGGTGGGATTTTAAGGTGGTTTAGAGATTCCCATGTTTTCTTTTTTCAAATCTAGTTATCAAGAAAATAACTAAGTCATCTAAAGCAAATAAATGTTCTATCATTAAGACAAAGCAAAACGTATTCTCTGTAAAATGGGGTGGAGGCCAACAGCCACTTCTAAAAAACTTAATATGAGATATCCTAAAAGCCAAGAACTCTACCAATATACATATCCTGTTCATTTTATTTTTACTGGGCCCCAAAATTCAGTAACATGTTTCCATTATTGTATCTGCCAACTAACTTTTAAGAAATTAATATCCACTAATGATCACCTCATGGGGAGTTCATAAGGCCTAGGGAAGGTGACCACTTAGGATAGACTTCCCTTCTCCCACAAGAGACATACCCTAGAATTCCTTGACTCCAGCCCACTTTAGAGTGGCTGCAGAAATCACTTTCCAAGTTCAAGTTCCTAAGGACTGATGGTATAGCCTTCGTGCACAACCTTAGACCGAAAAGCAGTGGAAGGATGACTATTTGCAGGAGATGTGGATGAAGCTTGGATGTGCAAAGTGTAGTGTCACAGACATATCCCCACCTTCCTTTTGGTACAGCATGAGCTGGCAGCAGGAAGAGAAAAGGCCAGTGAGGGGCTTCAAACTGGGGCCTGCTTGCCCTATGTGGATTTCCTGGGGCAGAACTCTGAGTCTTACATTCTAAACTCTAACCTGGTTTCCCAGCTTCCTCTGGGAAACTAAAATGTGCAGAGGTGGGTAGATGGAGGGGGTGGGAACGTGGAGGGATATCTTGTCAGTATATGTTGCCCAGCGTGGACCGCAGAGCTGGAGAAATAAACCTCACTCGGGTGACGATACATACGTCTCCATTTGACTGTTACCATATTTCCTGCATAGGAGCTAAATGAATATTAAGCAGCTCTAACATCTTAATGACTTTGGCATCTAAGTGTTAATCTAATGTGTAATAACTTGATGCTTGCAAAAGCTTACCACATTATTAGGCCTTTCCAAATAATGTAATTTGTAACTGTTCAGAAAAACTATTCTTGAAAATTACTGCTGTACTAGGAACGAGGGGTTAGTTGGAGTGCCTTGCCCACCTCACCCTAAACTATTTTGTTTTGGTCTAGATCCCAAATAGCTATTTACTAAAATCAATATCAAATATAGTTTCCGAATATTAGAATGACAACACGCCTTCTTGGGAGACTATTAGGAATAAATAATAACAAGTACTTTATCAGCATTTAAAGTTGTGACCAGCTCTTTGCTTTCAGAATGTAATAAAGATTGCGTGTTCTCAGATCTACAGATTTAATCAAAACAAAGGGTTGATTTTCTGACCATTATAACAGCATTTTGAATGTCTCAGTCAAAAAAAGTCAAACGATAAAAATTTGACTTTGAAACAGAAAATTCCCAAAGAGCTTCTATTATACTAGTTTAAGGGAGAAAGATGCTGAGATCATGAAGATTATGTACCATTCTCAAGGTCTCCCAGCAAGTTAGTGGCAGAGATCCCCAGGTCTGTCTCTGTCCTTCACTAGAGCAGTGCATCTTGTTAACTTTCAGTCTGAACTGGGTGTTTGAGTCTAGATCTACAAACAGTGCCAGAAATTGCTTTCTATAAACAAAGCAGGGACTAGAATTACATCAGAATATTTAGAGCCTCATGGAGCTAGTCTTAAGGGATGTGAACCATCACATCTATGTTTTAACAATACTATTGTTCCTTTGCCAGGATCAATAAGGTTTTTTCTTCCAAAAGTATATTTGGATAACTGAACTTTATAAAACTCAGTCTAAATTAATCGTCCTAAATTTTAAAGCACTTAGTGATTTGTTTGTGGCTTCTGAAAATAAAACCTTTATTTGTCACATAATTTTTCGGAAGTGTTGATGTTTTAGCAGCTGGCACAGAAGGTCAAATATCGGTTAGTTTTGTTAGGAAATGGAAACATGGTGTGATATTTGCCTATTTTAGAGATTACTTTGACCATACAGGCATGGAGCCCAAACCACAGGTACTCTCTCTTTGGTGAAGAGATTATTTCCTAAAAGAACTTTCCTAAATCATGGAACCTCAAATGAATTATTTCTGTATCTTGATAGCAATGTGAAGAAGTCGTGAGCTTGCTAAAACTAGAAGAAAAAAACTTCATATTTGTAAATAATAGATATTTTATGCTAGAAAATAAGGACTGGATATTTTAAGTAAAAGCTTTATTGAGATATAATCCCCATATTTTAAAATATGGATTTTTAAAGTGTACAATTCACTGATTTTTAGTATAATCATATAGTTGTACAATCATTAGCACTATCTAATTTTAAAACATTTTCATCATACCCCAAAAATCCCGTATCAGCCCCTGGCAATCATTAATCTACTTTCTACCTATATCAATTTCTCTATTCTACACTTCATAGAAATAAAAAGTGTCCAATATGTGGCCTTTGGTATCAGGCTTCCTTCACACAGAATACTGTTTTCAAGTTTCATCTATGATATGGTATGTAACAGTACTTTATTCCTTATCATGGCAGAATAATATCCCTTGCATGGGTATACCAAACTTATTTCTCTATCATTTAGTACTAGATATTTGAGTTGTTTATACTTTATGAATATTATAAAAAAGGTTTTTGTGTGGACATAAATTTCAATTCTTTTCAGATATATACTTAGGAGTAGAATTGCCATTCATGTGGTAACTGTTAACTTTTGAGGAACTGACAGACTATTTTCCAAAGTGGCTGTACCATTTTGCCTTCTTACCCACAGTGCATGGAGGTTCTGATTTCTCTGTATCCTGGCTAACATGTGTTATTATCTATCTTTTTTGATTATAGCCATTCTACTGGGTGTAAAGTGGTATCTCACTGTAGTTCTGATTTGCAGTTCCCTAATGAATAATGTTTCACATCTTTTTATGTGCTCATTTGCCATTTGTATATCTTCTTTAAAGAAATAATCTGTTCAAATTTATGGTAGGCAGAATAATCCCATTCCCTATAAAAAAGTTCAAGACCTAATATCTTAACTGGGAATGCATTGTTATAGATCAAAGAAACTTACAGATTTGATTCAATTAAGGATCTTAAGACAGGGAGATTATCTTGGATTATCTGGGTGAATCAAATGCGATCACAAGAGTTCTTATACGAAGGAGGCAGTAGTGTTAGACAAGAGATATATGATGACAAAAGCAAAGACTGGACTGATGCTCTTGGAAGATGGAGGAACGTGTTAAGAGCCATGGACCTTAAAAAGGTGGGAAAAGACAAGAAAATGGATTCTCCCAATTATCCTCTGGAGCTTCCCTGCAACACCTTGAGTTTATTTCAGTGAGTCTGATTTTGGATATCTGACCTCCAGCACTGTAATATAGTAAATTTGCATTATTTTAAGATACTAAGTTTATGATAATCTGTTAGAGCAGAAATAGGAGGGGGCGCCTGGTTGGCTCAGTGGGTTAAGCATCTGACTTTGGCTCAGGTCATGATCTCGCAGTCAGTGAGTTTGAGCCCCACATCGGGCTCTGTGCTGACAGCTCAGAGTCTGAAGCCTGCTTCAGATTCTGTCTCCTTCTCTCCCTGCCCCTCCTCCACTCATGCTCTGTCTCTCTCTCTCAAAAATAAATAAACATTAAAAAAAAAAGGAATGGGAAACTAACACAAAATTCTTTACTGATTTTTTAATTAGGTTATTTGTGTATTGTTGACATAAAATTTCTTCATACATTCTGGATACAAATCCCTTATCAAATGTACTATTACAAATATTTTTCTCATTCTATGGGTTTCTTGGTGATGTTATTTGAAGCACAAAAGTTTTTAATATTGATGAAATCCAACTTATCTGTTTTTTTTCTTAAGTTGCTTTTGTTATCATATTAAGAAACCACTGCCTAATTCAAGGTCACCCATTAATATTTACTCTTGTGATCCACATAGTGTTAATTTTTATGTGTGGTATAAGGTAGAGGTCTAACTTAATTCTTTTGCTTGTGGATAGCTAGAAGAGTTGGCACAATTTGTTTAAAAAAAAAGTGGGGGAGGTATGTTTACCATAAAACCATTTCATTTAGCCAGTTGAAGGATTTCTCTTATTAGGTTACATAACAGTTGACCAAAACAGGAAAATTGTTGGAGATGCTGTTCCAGCTATGAAAGACTATATATGGGTACCTGGTGTTCAACCAATTATGTAGCTAAAATTATTCTTGCTTAGAAATGTTCCTGTGTAGTTCTAAATTGTTGGGGACTTGTCATTACCAGTCACCATGGAACCACTTGCTAGGTGATTGTTTTTTTATTGTCTAAGCAGGTTGTCAAAATACATTCAGGGCTGATAATATTGATAAAGTCAAAGGACACAGGGATGTTGCATCTCACACCTATTTATTCCTACAGGAAGATATGAAAGGAAATAATCCATAAAAATGAGTCCACTGAGGTCTTCTTCCCCCCATATTTCTTTCTAAGGAGGGTGCTGGTATCATTTGGACTAAATAATGATGCTTTTCTTCTAATGAAGATGTTCAGGGTAACAGTTGGATTTATGTCCTGCTTTACCCCCAAAGCAATAATGAAAGAAGAGTTTATATAGTTTTGAAGACACTGAGAATCTTTGTCTTTGAAAAATGTAGCTTCGTCATAGTCATTGCATGCAATAATCAATTGGGTTATGTGGTGGTGGGAATTGATGGTGGACTTGCATGAGGTCTTAATCTGCAATCATCCAAAATCTTGAAAGTTCACTGGTACTCTAAAAATTTAGCAATCTCTTATGCAGTTTTACTCACTGGAAGTCTTCTATTTCCTTAATCTAAAAGTGGGTCTTGGGTGTAATTATGCTTGGAGGTTGCTCTCTTTCTTCTGCTTGGTGTTTTTCAATTGCACAGAAATTAAGTTTAGCTTTGTCTTTTCCACTTACAGGGTTATATGTTGTCCTCAGCTCCTGGTGATCACCATTTTTTTTTCTTTTTTTTTTTTTTTCCTTCCCTTTGCTCCTTTCTTCCCTTTCCTCTCTTTTTCTCATTTTCTTATTTTAAAATCACCAGTGAGTTAATGGATATGAATTAATGAAAAAAATCAGAGAGTAAATTACCAAATGACAGCCAAAAGGACAATGCTGTAGTTTATACACAGGAGTTGTATTCTTGAAACACTGATCCTCAACCTCTGAACTTTGGTCAATATAGTCAAACCTCAATGTGATCAATATTATTCTTTCTTGAAATCAGCACATATGTTGTCTTGGATTTTATAAAGACAAAGCCAACCTTAACAAAAAACAGACATGGAAGGAACAAATGAAGAAATGATTTAAAGAAAACTTTTTTTTTTTCGTCTTGTCTGGGAATAGGAATTATTGTGCTAAGGGCTGAGAGATTAAATTGTGTCACTTGTCAGGAAACTGGCAAGCAGCCATCCTTTCTGCCTGCTACTACATGCTGCTTTTGTGCTGTAGATGGGTTTAATAAATGCACTGTTGTGTAAAATGTCATTGCTGCATCGCCAAACGGTGGCTGTCATGTGATAGTTCTTCCCTAGGATGACAGATCAATATTGGTCTGCAGCAATCCAGGGACTTGAAGCCACACAAAGGGCATCTTTATGGTTCAGAAACAAAAGTAGAAATAAAAATCATTCCCCAAAGCATGGAGATATATTTATTTTTCTCTGGAAGAAAACTTAACGTTCTTTCTAAAATATTCTTACTTTAAAGATAAGTAATGTTATCCAATTTGAATCACTACTTCTAGAAGAAAAAATACAAATGACTAATAACATTTTTGAAAAGTTCAATCTTACTGTTAACTGTCAAATAAATGCAAAGTAAAGCAAGCAAATATACCATTGTTTGCCTTGGCAAACAGCCCAGAATTATATATGTGTAAGCGCATACAATACCAACAACATATCATAAAATAGGCCTTCTTCAATGTTGCTGGTAGAAGTAAAATTTAGTACAATCTCTCTGGAAAGAAATTTAGCAATATGTGTCAAAATTCTTTAAAATGCTCATAAGTTTTTGGTCCTGAAATTCTACTAGAAATACATCCTAAGGAAAGTATAAAAAACAAGGTCAACAATGTCTTCTAAAAGATCTCCAGTTGTTTAAAATGCTGAGAAACTGAAAATCAATTCTTAATAATGTGCATGGTAAATATATTATTAAATAGAAATTAAAATATTTGTAAAGGTTTTTAAAAATTATCTAGGGAGAGGTTTATGAAAGAAGGTTATGTGAAGTTAAATGCTAAATATATAGAGCATGATCTGAACAAAATTAAAAAAAAAACAAAACACAAAAAAAACCCCAGAAATAAATGTATAAAACATGTTAACAGTAATTTACTTTGTGTTGTGTAAAAGTGAGTGTGCTGTTTTAATTTTTGTCTACTCTTCTGCATTTTATACATATTCCACAAAGGACAGCAATCTTATCCATAAACACATATACACTATAAGTTATATTTAAAAAGAAATTGCATGGGGAAAAGATCATTGTCCACAGAAATTAATCTAAACCACTACATGCTCTCTTGCATTGCCTCTTAACTTAGCTCTCATTCCCCATTTTCCCCATAGCTCTGACTCTCTCCCTCTCACTCCAGCTCAGAGGCACATCTCCAGCCATCAGAGGAAACACATTTCTGCTGTCTCTTCCCTTGGGGGACTGGTTTCTTCCCCATTTCTGATCTCCATTCATCCCTTGTTTCTCATTGTGCCTTTTGCCTCTTTCCTCCAGGGGTGGGAAGAGCCTGAGGCAAGCTATGAGGCCTGATCAGTGTTTCTGGAGTTCAGAGTGGGGTCGTGCTGGCAGAGGCCTGCAATGGGCAAGCCACTCTGCAGCCCTGCCACAAGGGAATTTCAGAGTCCAGAATTCCCTAGCATTCCTATCAGTTTTCTATTGCTGTGTAATAAATTACCACAACTTTTGAAGTTGAAAACAACATACATTTATTATCTCAGGCTCCAGTGGGTCAGGAGTCTGAGTACACCTTAGTGAAGTCATTCGCTCTGGGTCCCCCAAGGCTGCAGTCAAGGTGTCAAGGTCTGCTTTGTTTATTTTGTCATCTGGATGTCATCCCTTTCAGGACCATGGGGTTCTCTTCCAGGCTCATGTATCTATTGTCAGAATTCAGCCATATTCCTGAAATCGTCCTTTTTGCTAGCTATAGGCCAGGGACCACTCTCAACTCCTATCAGCTGCCCTCAGTTACTTGCCACATGACCTCTTCCAAAGATCCTCTTACAACATGGAATTTTCTTTGTCCAGGTGGCAGTACAGTCTCTTGGCTCATATAATGAGGTCAGGCAGACATGATATAATCTCTCTTTTGATTACTTCAAAGTCAACTGATTAGGGGCCTCAATTACATTTGTGAAATCTCTTCTGTCACATACAGCAGTATTATCATGGAAGTGAAATCCCATCATACTCACAGATTCTGCCCACACTCAAGGGGAAGCGACTACATAGGATGCGGGTCACTGGGAGTTATTTTAGACTTCTACCATAAGTGTTCCTTACTGGATGTCACAGACTTATGGCTCAAGTTCAGGATGCCGTTAAATGGCTGGCTTGGCAGAACGAGCTGTGTTGAGGACCTTGAATTTTACATGATTCCTTCACATTCAATGTTTCATTTAATCCTTACTACAGCTTCCTGAGATCTATGTTCCTATCTCCAATTTATCAGTAAGGGAACTGGAGCACAGAGAGCTTAAAAAGATCCCCATGGTCACACAGCTAGAAAGGCAGAACTTGAAACCCAGGTCCTCCAACTCCAAATAGTATGTTCTTTCTCCTACATCTCTCTTCTGGGGTAACCCCTGAGACCTGAGCTCAATTTGGAGTATAATCTCACAAGGCAGAGAATCACCTCTTATTTCATCTGTGTCTCAAGCCTGCACACTCACTTCATCTTGAGTGTGACTGAGCTCATGCAGGAAGATTTTGTAACCATGAACCTAGAATTCCTAGAATGATGTATATGTTAGTGTTCCATTGCTCCTTAGATGATTACCAAAAATTTAACAGCATAAAACAACATGCATTTATTAGCTCACTCTTTTCATAGATCAAAAGTCTGGTGCAGTGTGGCTGGAATGCTCAGGTTCTCACAGGCTGAAATCCAGATATCAGCCCACCAACAGTCTCATCTGGGGGCTTAGGGACTTTTTCCAAGCTCACATGGTCGTTGTAGGACTCCGTTTCTTGCAAGTGTGGAACAGAAGTCCCTGCTTCCTTGTTGGCTGTCCACTTGAAGACCCTCTGCTTCTAGAGGCCACTCACATTCTTTCTCACATGGCCTCCTCCCTCTGTCTTGCAACCGGCAACAGTCTCAAGTACTTCACCCATTTTGAATCTCTGACTTTTGCCAATGGTCAGAGAAAGTTCTCCACTTTTAAAACTAATGATTAGATCAGGCTCACTTGAATACTCTCCCTATATTAAGGTCAACTGTGCCATATAACATAACATAATGATAGGAGTGATATGATAGTCACAGGCTCTATGGATTACGGTGTGGAATGCTGAGGAGTGGCATTTTCAGAACGTTACCTCCTACAGTGTATCTTTAAGTGTCTCCCCTTTCTCCTGAGAATAACTTAGAATGTAAAGCCATGGACATTGGAGCCAGACTTCCTGGGTTCAAATTCCGGCTCCAACATTTCCTAGCCATGCAATATTGTGCAAGTTACTCAATCTCTCAGTTCTTTGATTTAATTCTCTGAAAAATGGCGGTAATAAAAGTGTGGGTTTCAATGAGTTGTTGTACACTTTAAATGAGTTAATGTGCCAGAAGAGTACTTAGCACACTGAAGCACTATGTGGGTCTTTGCTATTATTATTGTTGATATGATTATAATATATCCACTAATGTAGAATCTAGATTTCTACTCTTCGAGGAGCAGACCCATTACTGCACTTTTCTCTATGCCACCTTCTCTATAAGTTTTAGTGTTATTTGTTAAAAATATAATTCATAATATGGAAAAACACACTTAAAAATAGTGTTTAACTCACATGAAAGAACAAAGATTTTTCAAATAAAAGATAATCACGTTTAGTTTGTAAACTTATTTTTTAAGTGGGGGAAACATAGCAGATTCAGTTGACTATATTATAAACTCAAGAACAGAAATATAGAAACTTTTTTGGTACCATACTTGTTTCTAAATGGGCTCTAATTCCATGTAATAACTAGGAACAAAAGGAGTACAAGCAGATGGGAATAGGAAGTTTAGGGAAAGATGTGGAAGCTGAAAAGAGACTGAAAGAAATACAGAAGGAATGAGATGAAAGGGAATAGAAAACCAATGAGAAAGAGAAAAAAAAACAGGCAAGAGCAGAGGAAAGACCACTGAGAGATAGAGAGGGCAGGTAAGGAAAAGGGGGAGACACTGATAAAATTTATTGGGCATCTAATATATGTCTGACTTAGCTAGGGACATGGGTTTTCTCACTGAATCCACAGAACAACTCAATGGAGTCAGTATTATTGTCATCATTTTACAGAAAAGAAAACAGTGACTGAAAGAGTCTAATTTTCCAAGACCAATTATGTTAGTATACAGATTAGAACCTACATCTTCCCAGAGCTCATTGTAACATGCTGCTCTCTTGTCCAAAGGACTAATGGTGAGATTGAAAGTATTCATCACAGCTTGTTGGTCCATCTCTGAACAGTGTGCCTGTTAGGTGGGCTTGGGTGTTACTATCCCTTAACACTACCTTATGGTGTTAATTACTTGAGTCAAAACATTTGGATTCTATTTAAAGTAGAGCTTCCAAAGATTTATACCTCAGGATAAGTCATCCTACTGAGCCTCAGTTTCCTCTGTAAAATAAAGGCTTTGAAATAAATAGATTGCCAAATTCTAAAAATCTACACTTAATGTCATGCTGCCAGGTTTCAATCAATTATTCTTGATCTCTTAGATGTCTCCCGGACATTCCAATTCAGGGCAGGAAGCAGTAAGGGGGGAAACAATCTCCGTGGGAGTAGCAAGGATTTATCGAAGTGAAATAGAGATCCAATCAATAGCGGTCTTCACATAGCAAAAGGCTGCAATGTGGATTGGAGAGTAGGTATTTTTAGTTGCTCAAGTTAGGACCACTATTCAGTTTTCCAAGTTGTTTACTACACAACCTTAAGAGGCAGTATTTACATATGCAGTCATAGGCTGTAGCCCTGGCTCCAGGAAGCCAGAACAAGACCCATGGGTAGAGGACAGAATAAAAAAAAATGTGACTCAATAGAAAAATAACAAACTTTGTAATGTTTAGATTTGCCCCTTAACATTGTGAAAAATTTTGCCTTTAGGAGTTTCTATGAAGGAACCACATGAGGTAGAAGATTCTACTCTTGAATTAGAACTTAAGAGAGTACATAAGTGATATTCAGGATTAATTTTTGGATGTATTCAAAGCTAGCTTGATGATCATCCGAGTTGTGAAGACTTAATTTCATGAGTTGATATTATGGCCAAATAATGGTATCTACCTCATATGGCTGCTGCAAGTATAAAGATGACTGCATATATTCATATTCCTTTCTTAATTTCTTTCTTTCTTTCTTTCTTTCTTTCTTTCTTTCTTCCTTCCTTCCTTCCTTCCTTCCTTCCTCCTTTCCTTCTTTCTTTCATCTATCTTTTGATCTATCATCTATTTATCTATCTTAGCACAATTCCCCACACATAATAAAATCTCAACAAATTTTAGCTAGCATTATGATTATTCTATTTACAATTATTCAATGCTGCTTCTAGCAGAATTTCCTTTTACCTCTGCAGGCATGAGATTGCTCCCTATATTTGCAGTCAAACAGTGGTAGCACGGTCACTTTTCATTCCTAACAGTGGGGATAGGCACTCAACATAAAGTCTATTGTATCCCAAACCTTAGAGTCAGAATTTGGCTAAGAGATGGAAATTCCCCTATTTCTAGGCAGAGTAGTATGAGATAATGGTTGTGGGCTATCAATTTCAGAACCATCTTCCAACAACTCTGTTCTTAAACTTTGAAAATGGCACTTCACCAGCATCCAGTATTAGCAAACCCAGTCCCCACTATGACTCATGAGAATTACACAGTATCTATTTCAAATTGTTCACTCTGTAGCATGGATATTTCTGTACTCTGAAATTAATCTCATCAATTCAGCCTGAAAATTCTATTGTCAAAAAGCATGTGTTTCCTGTGGGAGTGTCACTCATGTTTTTTTGTCTTGAAAGGAGATGCAGATGCACCTGAAAAAAAAAAAAAGCCTGTGATTCTCTTCCACAAGCTGTCGTAAGTAATCACTGCATTGAAACAAGCGAATAGGAAACAGAGTGTCCTTGGCTGCTTTATAAGAAAAATAGTAAACTAGCTTACTTATGTTTAATGAGAAAAACAGACAAGGAAAGGCTACATGGCTTACATGTATGATACTTAGGTCACAGTCCTCATTGTGGCCCCATGCAAGCTAAAGTCATTCTTTTTTTTTTTTTTTAATTTTTTCAACATTTATTTATTTTTGAGAGAAAGAGACAGAATGGGAGTGGGAAAGGAGCAGAGAGAGAGGGAGGCACAGAATCCGAAGCAGGATCCAGGCTCTGAGCTGTCAGCACAGAGCCCAGTGTGGGGTTCAAACTCACAAACCATGAGATCATGACCTGAACCAAAGTCAGACACTTAACTGACTGAGCCACCCAAGTGCCCCATAAGCTAAAGTCGTTCTTACCTATAAGACTTTGCTTGTGCTACCTTCTCTCCCCCTACTCATTAGTTTAACTTCTTTTTCCATCTCCTTTAATGAATTCATTAATTCAAAAACTCACTCATTCACTCAGCAAGAATTTGTTGGTTCACTTCTATATGTAACTTCTTGGCCTGAGGGAATTCACAGTCTAGTAGAAGCATAAAATTAACACTGGGATATGTTTTTCTCCCAAGGGAAATCTCTTTTAATTGTTCCAATCTACAATGCCTGTTAGCTAGTGCTTTGATCTCTGATAGAATTTTATATTATTTACTGATTGTCCTGTGTGCCTCTTAGTTGCCCAAATAATCTTCGGTTCTTTAAAGAGCAAGGGTCCTGATTCAAACAGCTATTAGTCTATTCTGTGCATTATGTGACTCCACTCCATCTGCCTACTCAAGCTCACCTTGTGGTCCTCATCCAGTCAACCTCATCCAGTTGGCTTCTCTCTTGGTTGGGATAACTTGTTCTTTCTCCTTCTATGTTCTAATTCAGATTTGTGGGGTTAGTGAAATCTTAATTAGTTTTAGACCCAGAATAGAATCTTCCTATGGAATAGTTTTAGATTCTCTGTTCAAACTCCTACAGAAAGCCCTTATAAATGGACTAAAAAAAATAAATCTATGAATACATACAGTGTCTATACCATTGCCCTATCTGCTAATACTACTTACAGTATATTGTTTTCTATACATTTTATTATTTGCTCATCAGCTCTGAGTATTCTTCCTTCCAACTAAACTGAAGGCCCCATGGAACAAGAGATTTATCTGCATACCCTCCTCATGGTGCCATGCTGAATGTTGAATGTAGTGCCCTTCAACAAACACAAATTAAATACTAGTTGAAATTTAGTAAGTAATAAGAAATCTGCAAAGTCATTACAGAAAGCTTGCTTTGACAGCTGTGTCTTTCAAGTACAGCCTTGTAAAATTATTATTCTGCAAAGGTATAAATGTGTCTCATTGATGTGGCAGATTTACTTTCCAAATAATTCTAACGTTTCAGAGCTTTACCTGAGTCTGCCATCCTCTGCTGCAGCACCACCCGGTATAATCTTCGTAATAAATATGCCAGGGTCATCTCCAATGTGGGGATTATCTGTCCCTCCAGCAATACTGAATCCCAGGCCAGAATTCCCCTGGAGAAACAATAAGTAGACATTAAATGATATGGCTGTCACCTAAACCTAGTTCCCCTTGCATCCTGTGTTATCATCTTACTACTCAAATGGAAATCAGGTGATAACAGTCTTCTATGCAAAGCTATAAAGTGCACTGTCAGCAGACAAAGGAAGGTCAGGAAAAACACTCAAGTTTGTCTCTGCATTGCAAGAGGTCTAAGGGGTCTTATATTTTTGTTTCTACAAAGGACCTCATATTTTCGCTTTTAAGAAATGTTTCTGTTACATAGCAATTAAAATAATCATTACACAGTAGGAAATACAAGCTTACAAATTGTGTTATATGCAAAACTGCAAAAACATTAGTGTCAGTTGTAAAAATTATACATACATGTGGAAAAGAATGGAAGGAAACCAGTTTCATGAAAATTGATTTGGTAGAGTAGTGAATTTGGCTGTTTTAATTTTGTTATTTCCAGCACAGTTATGCATCAAATAAATGTGTTCCTATGTAACAGGAAATGTTGACTTCAGAAGGCAGGTCTCTCTTCTACGGTTATAATAAATGTGAGATACTTTCCAGTAATAAACAGGTTTTAATTTGCAATAGACATAGGCAAGGAATGCATTACTACTGCAGAATATAAATTTGATAATTTATATTCTAATAAAGCTTTCATACTTACTCATGCAGATTATAGCAATTGACATCCAATATACATGTAACTTTCTAAAATCTGTATGTAAGACATAATTAAAAGTCTTCCCCAAATTCACAAACCATCTTACTTATTTATTATTTTTAATAATTTTTTAATCTCCATCTCCCTGGCTACATTATGTTTTCATATTATGTTTTCACATTATATTTTAAGCCATATTCATATACGTAGGTAGTGTTTATAATTATACATTTTAAATGGCTAAATATTTCATCAAGGTCATATATTAGCATGTATTTAACCAGTCCTCTGTCACTGGATATTTAATTTCTCTACAACCAATACAGCTCCCTAAAGTTACTATTACTTGATTAATTTCTGCTCTTGGATAAAAAATGATGAGGACTAAGAATTTAGTAGTTATCCAGAAAAATTAATTAGGACATTCAATTAGTCAGAAAAGTTCAATGTCAAGATAAGGTCAGCTGTAACCTGACTGTTATATCACTGCAAATATCAAGGTAATGTTTAGCAATTTTTATTGACTTAAATAATAAAAATTCCAGAAGGTTGTTTACACAATTGTACATTTATGTTGAAAGGCAGAAATTAATAATTCAACCATAACAACTGAAATCCCATGTCTTTATACTTCTGGCAGTTCTCTAATTCTGGTTTTCTTCGAAAAAATCCAAATCTCATTTAACAGAGATATTATTCAGTAGCAGTCATGTGGTCATAAATTTACTTAATATTCTTTAAACACCAGCTCTATGTCTGGCATTGGACTAAGTCCTGGAACTATAGCAGTGAACATCTCAGTTTATGAGGCACACGAAGCATAAGTTCAGGGTGTAGAAGTGGCTAACAAAAGAACAAAACCCAGGAACTTTCCCTGAAGGTGTAGAGCAGTTAACAACTTTTGAAGGGGTCAGAATGGGAACTGGGGATGAGGACAGAAGGTTCCAGGCAAAGGAAGAACATATGTAAAATCTCTGAGGTGAGAAATGGTACACTAGTTCCAAGACACAGACAAGAATTCTCAAATGAAGATAGCAAAATGAACCGGATGAGATAAGTATTTACCATGAATGCAAGTGACTCTATTCTTGATTTTAGGTACCTATTGATGCCAGATGAGTCTATCAGTTTTGTTAGAGTACGTATTATGTGACTTTAAGGCTACAGGGAAACTAAGGCTGCAGGGAAAAAAACCAGAAGATTTCTCCCTTCATGGAATTCGAGGAAGATCAGAAAAGGCAGTGATAAGCTGGCATCTGGTAATCAATACATTTTCACTGCAATGTCAACTACATTGTCATGTATATGGTTACCAGGACAGCATTTAGATGGCTTATGAGGCAGTTTCTCTAAGATCTTGGGGTTTGGGAAGAAAAGAAAGGGAGATGAGCATCTTCATTGCAATGTGGGTCTAGTTCCAAGAACATCAGTTGGGGTGTATTGGTTTTACAAGAGTTGGCACCTCAGAGATAATTTCTTGAGTAAGGGGATAGGGAAAGAGGCAAGCACAGACTTGGAGGTACTCAAATGCTTACTCCTGAGAGTATACATATTTTTGGAAAGGGCATTCAAAACTTTGCCATTTGAGAAAAAATATTCACTATCTGGCTCTTAACCTAATCTTCTTTATTTCTAGCTTTACACTTTTACCGCCAGGAATACCGAACTGAGCTGCAGGCTCTTTCCTGCAGAGTCCACACTATGACTTGTCTCCTGACCTTTACTCATGCTGTTTTCTCTACCAGAAATTTTCTATCTCCCTGGCTCAATTCTTTCCATTATCTAAGATAAGGCTCACATGCACCCCAATGTTTATAGTAGCACTATCAACCTTAGCCAAATGATGGAAAGAGCCCAAATGTCCATCGACTGGATAAAGAAGATGTGGTATATACAAAAAATGCAATACTACTTGGTGATCAAAAAGAATGAAATCTTGCCATTTGCAACAATGTGGATAAAACTAGAATGTATATGCTAAGCAAAATAAGTCAATCAGAGAAAGACAAATATAAGATTTCACTCATATGTAGAATTTAAGAAACACAACAGATGAAGAGGAAAAGATAAGACTGAGAATGCAAGTGCATAGAAAATATTAAATGGTCATCCCAAATCCACGTCTCTGGGTAATTTAGTACTCTTTTGAGTTTTCTGTGCTTATCTACACCATGCACTATGTTATTTTGATGTTATATACTTATGAGTCTATCCTTTTTTCAAACTAAGCTTGTAGAAGACAGGAACTGTGTAGCATTCATCTTTGTTTCTTGGTTCTTTCTCTGGCACATAGTATTATTCAATAAATAATTGATGAATGAATCAACAAATAAACTTACTGAGAGTATTCAAGAGCTAAAGGGAAGACTCAGAAAAGACACGGTGAAAGTCCACACTGTGTTAAGAAATACAATATAGAAGTATAAGCCATTTTATTCCATATAGCTACAAGAATAAAAATGGAAACTCAGGTATTCAAATTGTGGCTTAGCTGAAGGACGAATGATGAGACAAAACTGTCCAAACTTTGTCAAAACCGAGCAGGGGCTAAAAAATAAAATTATGTATTTTATTGGAAGGGAGGTAGGGGCCTTCTCCTACAGAGCAGCTGCTTAGTCACTGACCATGAGGGACCTGAGCATCTTCTGAGAGGTTAAACTGAATGACTTTAAAAGATTCTTCTGGATCTTTGGCTAGATTTGTAGTAAAACTACTCTTGGCAACAAAGAAAAAGGAATACTTTAGAGGTGAAAGTTGATCACTGTTGCATTTTTAAAACTTCCATTATTAATCAATAGATCTTTGAAGTAATAGCTATGATGACAATCTAGAAATATTTAACTACTGTTTTTGGAATTGACTCTAATATGGAGAATATGGTGGCTTTGGCATCTATTAATATACATTTTCCTGCCCTCAAATCTACTTTGAGGAAAAGAATGGGTCAGGGAATCCACCATGAAAAGAGGTAGGTAGAGGCAGAGTGTAACTGGACCTGTGTACCCAGTCTCAAGGATTTCCAAAAGCAAATTTTGTGTTTCAGTTAAAACCAGTCTGCCAGCTGGGCCTGGCCAGTCCCCTTGGTTTTTTAGAGGATGTTCATCTGAATTCAGCTAAGGAAATTATTTAAAGTGTTTTCCATCTCCCCTTATTGTTCTCTCCCAGCCGTCCTTTTCAGGCCTTTGCCACCAGCCAGCATTCAGTGGAGAGAGGGACAGATAAAAAGCAGCAGTGAAATTACTACCTGCTGTTCTCCATGGCTGAATCACTCCAGCCCCCTGATAATCATCACAGAGCCAGCCAGCTGCAGGGGCAGACCCCAGAACCTCTCTTTTCTGAGCAGCAATCTCTCCTTGTGAACAGGCAGACCCCTGGCTGACATCCTTAGATCCTGAGAATTGTGGCTAATTAACTGAGTGTTGAAACTTGACCCAGTCAATGGCAACCGTGAGGTGCCATGCTGGTGAGGGCAGTCCCTGTATAGGACTCTGGGTGGGCTGCTGTTCCCTTTCAGTTGGACAGATTCCATGATTGATGAATGTGGTTGGCACAAACCTTTCTTTCTCCTGGTTCCCAAACCTCCACATTTGTTGACTCTCCCCCAAGAGCACAAGCCCATTGCCTAGCCAAATGGCACTTCCTCCATCATGTACTATACTCCATCTCCTCTCAGAAAAGGAATCAACAAAGAGGAAAGACACTTTATCAATTAACTGATGGTTGCAAATATAAATACTATACCCTCAGAAAAGCTCCTCTTTCATTTGAAGTTATTCTTTACATGAAAATTACTCCCAAAAGGGGGTTACAAAAAAGAGAAAAATAAAATTATATCGTAATCATATGCATTTACAGAATGTTCTATTTACAAAGAATTACTTTGATTTTTTAGAAGTTCCTACTTTACAGTATTGTGTGATCTGGTAATTCAATTCTAGGCATTCATCCTAAAGGAATAATCAGCGATGTGTGCAAAGATTTGTATTCAAAGCTTCATGACAGTATTATGTTTTTAATGTTAAAACCAAAACAAAACAAAGAACAACTCACAACTGGAAACAAACATCCAAACAATAGAGAAATGGTTAAAAATACTGGGGTATATATATCTGAATGTGGGACTATTTTGGAGCCATTAAAATTGTGATAATGAAAACAGGAAATGCTCAGTATATAAATGTGAGAGGAAACAAAACATTTATGGAATTTTAATTATACTATGATCACCACTGAAAATATTCAAAGAAAATGACTTGTTTTTAACAAGAAATTAATTACTAATTAGCAATAGTAAAAGTACTTAATAATCCAAACTACCTAAGAAGGAGACTTTAAAAAAATTATAAACTAATAATATACAAAAATTACATAAATACTAAAAATTCCCTCAAGGGAACTGATATTTATTGCATATTTATTCGGTGCTACACACTGACCTAGGTGTTTTATAATCCCCCATTCAGTACATACCATTTCCCTCTTTTTATACATTAAAAAACAACAAAAAAAAAACAAACAAATGAAAAACCCTGAGGCTAAGAAGAGTGAGATAACATTCTAAACACAGAAAACAAGTCAACAGTAGAATTCAGATTCAAGTCATATTTGTTAGGCTCCAAATCTGATTTTCTTTCCATTATATCACATTGCCTTTCCTGGGTTAAAAAAAAAAAATTAATTTGATGGTAGGTAAGTAATAAAAAATGATAATAATAAACCATTTTCTAGATTTTTTAAAAAGTCTAAACCACTCTTCTTTTGGTAAAGATAATTTAGCTAAAAATTCTGAATGTGGGGAAAGGGATGCTTAGGTTGCAGTAGTCAAAATTGTGAGATAAATAAAAACTAGATAAAGACTCAAACTCTTTTAACTTTTATTTTCTATTTAATTTTTTAAATGTTTATTTTATTTTATATTTGAAATTTACTTTTTAATGTTTATTTTATTTTTGCACAGAGCACAAGTGGGGAGGGGGCAGAGAGAGAAGGAGACACAGAATCCAAAACAGGCTCTAGGCCCTGCACTGTCAGCACAGACTCTGACTCAGGGCTCAAACTCACAAACTGTGAGATCATGACCTGAGCGGAAGTCAGATGCTTAACTGACAGAGCCATGCAGGTGCCCTGTAAAACTCTTTTAACCTTTAAAAACCATGTCCTGTGTTGAATAATACTGAAATTTTACATAATCTCTTACCAACTCCAAGAGCCCTGTACATCCCCTTCATTCTAGGAAGAATCTATATGTTCTTTTAACTCTCTGCCCAGAATCATCAACATCCAAGTCTATTTTCTGCACAGCTACTCCAGCAAAGACATTTGTTTATTTTTATTTAATATCAGTTATACAGCAAAATTATATATATATATATATATATATATATACACACACACACACACACACACACACATATATATATGTGTGTGTGTATAAATATAAATATAAATATATACATATATATATATACACATATATATATATGTGTATATATATACAGTTTTTGGATATATAATCATACCTCAGCCTCTAATCTGCAAATTTGTGATATAAATCTAGATTGAAAATTCCTAGTGCAAAAATTGACTAGTGATTAACATATAGAATAGTGAACAATATAAGTAGATGGAGCACAGATATAAAAAAGGCTAAAACAGACAATAGCAAATTAAAATAATCCTCAAGCTATATACCAGAAGTAAAAATGTCACTTAATAGAAAGATACATGAGTTAGCAAATATCTTCTAAATTGTCCTGGATGATATTTTATTTTAGGCAGTAAATCTGAAATGGCACAAGGAATAAAAAGATGTCTTTTTCTCATAGACATTACTTGTTGAAAATCATTCAAAGTCTTTCTCATTTCCACAGGCCTATTCTTAGGGTATAAAGATATAAGTGTAATTCAGACATTTCTAACTATTGTTGCTTACAGTTAGCTACATAAAGATCTCCCACCAAAAAAAATCTTTTTAAACATGTCACCCAACAATCCATGTGTTTTTGAATATCATAATTCTTAGTCTAGGAATAAGAGATTCCTGTTTTCACTTACTTAAAACTTCTAGGAGTTGCATTTAGTATTTGCTGCCAAGGAGCTACCAGAGGTCTGTGTTTGGGGACTGGTAACTGTAGGAAAGTGTTTTCAGGGGTTGGGGGACTGTAGAGAGAAAGTGGTTTCAATAAGTAGGTATAAAGAAAATGCCAGTTTAAAATAGGCCCAAGAACTCATGATAAGTTAAAGGGTGATTACTATTTTTGTGAAAGTTTTGTTCTTAGGAGAGACATGTGGTAGAGTCTCATGAGAAGGAGGCAGGGAAGAGGCAAGGTTTTAGAGGATGACAGGGAGAGGACTCAAGCACCACTGGGAGCTAAGGGGATGAAGCCCCTGGAACTGGAGATTGAAGGTATGAAAGAGAAAGGGAGTCCATGGGAAGCAAAATCCTGATGAAGGAGGAGAATAGGGTCTAGAGTCCAGATTCTTGAGTCCCCACCATAGATACTGGTTAAATACATGTGGTAAAACCACAGCAAGGAATACAATGGTATCATCAGATGAATATATATTTACAATACATATTCAGGTAAAGTAGAATACAATATAAGATTTACATTTTATGGGGTGTCTGGGTGGCTCCGTTGGCTAGGCATCCGACTTCAGCTCAGGTCATGATCTCACAGTTTGTGGGTTTGAGCCCTGCGTTGGGCTCTGTGCTGACAGCTTAGAGCCTGGAGCCTGCTTCAGATTCTGTGTCTCCCTCTCTGTCTGCTCCTCCCCCACGCACACACACACTCGCTCTCTCAAATAAATAAATGAACATTAAAAAAGATTTACATTTTATAATATATATGCATAGAAAAGTTTGAAAGTATATTCACCAATATATTAAAGTTTCCAATGATGTCAGAATTATAGATCTTTGGACTTTGTCATTTTGAGCAAGTCCATCTTTAATTTTCCTTATAAATATATCTTACTATAAACAAAAACACACACACTCACACACGCGCTTTTATACTCACAAAATGTGATTAACCAAAGAACAGATGAGTTTGTTTTTTTGAGATAGCATACCTCAGCCTTGGGTAGGGGGAGGGATAATTTTCTATCTGGGATAAGAAGGACTAAATTCTTACAAAGTATTATTTTAAGGCAGAAGAGTTATAGGGTTATTTTAAGGTGGAGGAGTAAAAAGCTGAAGGTGGTCTTAACTGATAATGTCTTTGCTGATACATTTATATGTCAGGATACCAAAGGGAAAGTCTAGAATGAATTTGATGACTTACATAAAACAGTAAAGGGTTGGAATTGCACCTGTGAGGCAGGAGAAACACCTTAGGATGAGTAGAGGTCTGCTGAGCAGCACTGAGGTGGGGCATCATCAGCACGGTTATGGGATTTTCTCCCACAGCGATTAGTAATCATGAACAGTGAAAAGGAAAGGTTTGGTTGCTCTAGGGCTGAGATTTGAAAAGCAAATGTAGTTAACTCTCAAAGGAATGAGGAATGCAAATCAGAAAAGATAGAAAAGGAAGAGAATCAAGGAATGCATTCAGCCTGGAAGAAGAGAAGTGGGTAAAAAAGAATGAGATCATGACAAGGTCAAAGTACAGATTTAGGAGAACAGAGGATAGAAGAGGGAACAGCACTCTGTGGACACTGGGATTTCAGGACTCAAGATTTCAGAGATCAACTGGCACTCCCTGATAGTCATGTGAGTGTAGTAAAGGTCCCATGAATAATTAAAGTGATGATCAAATCAGAGTACTTTGTGGCTGATACTGAAGTCTCCTTGGAATACAAAAAGAGACAAGGAAAGAGAAGAAAAAAAATGGCCAAAAATGTTCAGTGAAAGTGAGCGAAGACCCAAGGTAGAGATAAGAAGACAGGTAGAATGTGAAGCAGTATGGCAGTTACAAGAATTACAAGTAGAAGAACGAGATGCACCAAGTCCTAAGAAGAAGAAAGTGCTTAACTTGTTCAAGGAACTAAAATGAAATAGCTGTAAACTGATTAGGTAAGAAAGGGGGAGAAGAGGTTAGAGAGGGTAGCAGGGGTCAGACACAGGGGGCTCAATAGGATGGTGTAGGTTTTGTGGGTCATGAAAATTTAAAACAGTGGAGTAACATGGTCTTGTTTAGTCAAAGATTACACTAATTGCTGTTTGAAAACTTTGGAGAGAGCAAAAGGTGGTGACAGAAAGACCAGTTAAAACAGCCCAGGTCATAAATTGATGGTGGCTAGATAGGCTGGAAGCAGTAGGGATAGCAAGATTTGAGACATGATCTGGAGGTAGAATTGACAGGATTTACTGTTGGTTGGAATATTCAAGGAAGGAGAAGAATCAAAGATTCTGGACAGAGATGCCATATATGAGATGTAGAGACTGTGATGTGGCTAGGGGAACTAGATTGCAAGAGGTAAATCAAGAGTTCAATTTGGATCCTTGTAAGTTTGAGAGATCTGTTGATGTCGCTGAAGTGGCAGAAAAAAAATACTGAGGTCTGGAGAAAGAATGATGATAATTGTTAGCACTCACTGAGTGCTTTCTACATGTCAGGCACTGTACTAGACCTTACAACTCCCCTTTTATGGATAGTTAAGATACTGGGAAGAAAATAAGGGAAGTAACTATAGGAATATCAGGAATAAGTTCCAGGCACAGTTAATTCCTTTGGTCCCCATAACAACTCTTTAAGGGTATATGCATATGTTTTGTGAGTGCCAGACCTAGGAGTACGGGCTTTCTTAGAGAAAGCAGGTATTCTTAGTAAGGAATGACCAGATAAATATGATATTTTACCATGATTAATTCAAGGACGGTGAACAGGCTAAGTTAAAAATAGGCTTGGTAGAATGAGTCAGAAAGCAAGGAGAGTAATTTGGGATCAAATACAATATTTAAGCTATGAATTCTTAAGATATGATTTAGAATGTTGTCAGTTACACTCACCTACAAAACTGCCAAGTATCATGTCTCTTGTGCCCTGCAATCATATCTAGCTGAAATGCCATTAGAAGCTAATATGCACTCCTCAACAGCTCCCAGAAAGAAATGTAGCTCACGAGTCACTTTTTTACCACGTCAAGGAATCTGAGAGTCATTCTTGACTCCTGCCTGCTCATCAGTCCTTATATTTTATTAAATATCATGTCTTGTTGATTCTACCCCTAAAATATCCTCAAATCCATCCAGTTCCTCCCAGTTTCTATTATCACTGTCCCAGCTTAGAATTTCATTTGTTGTCCTCATTGCTCTTCTGTTTTCCAGGCCTAACTAATTTCACACTATTTTCATGGTAAAATGTGCTCAAAATAGCAGATCTCAAATTCAAATAGCTATTAAGGCAGACAACATATATAGGAGAGTGAAATGGGCCCAGGAGAGGTAAAACAATAGAGCAGGAGTGTGGTTAAATGGCAACTGATCTCCATACTGGGAATAAAATAAGAAGTGGGGAATGAGCATATATTTTACCTAAAGGGAAGAGGTTCTCTTTAGCTCTTGAATTTCTGCCATGCTAGAATGGGGGTCTAATGTTGAAGGATTGTTCTCCCCTCCTTACAGAAATCAGGAATCAAATTTTCTTAAGTGAAATATCAAATTTTAAATGTTAGAGAATTATTAAATTGAAATACATATATATAGGTCTGGGTCAATTATGCTCCCTATAATTGGCAGTTCGTGAGGCACATTCCATAGTTGTCACACAGTTCAACCCAGTGACTAAAGGAATATATACACAAATGAGAGAGATGATCTAAGGGTAATTGCTTTTTAAATTGTTCACTACTTGTTTCTATATAGTCTTATATATCCCTTGGAAGCATATAAAGCAAAATGCCTGAAAGTAGGTCCCCACTATCCTCTTCATCCTCCTCTGTATTATTCTGTGCCTGGGTCACAATTTTATTATTACACATAGCACACTATATTATACTTGTTTACATGTTTACCTTTCCGGTTCTACTTTGAGCACCAATTCAAAGTATTAAAACTAAGTTATTCAATTCCTGTGCCAGAATAATATAGTACCTATATGTGAAAAGAATTGAATAAATTTTTGCATGAACTAAACTGACCTTCTTCCTCTGCCAAGAACACTTCTCTTCTTCTCTTGTTGAATTGCCATTGAAACATCAAAATTCATCTCAAATCCTATCTGATATTTTCTCCAATTGCTTCAGGCAGATGTGATTGCCCTTTCCTCTGTGATTCCACATGACTTCATTCAAATTGTAAGACCATAGAGTTATTTATATATGTGTCTATCTTCCTCTGAATTCCTAGCATCTGGAGGACAGGGGCCACACTATATTTGCATCTAGCTCTTAATCCAATTCCTGGTGACAGCAAATGCTCAATAAATGACTACTGAGTTAAACAAAATGGAAGAATACTTAAAATAATTTGTATGAATGAGCTAATAAGGAAAGGTTAGGCGAAAGGGGTTATTTGGTTTTAATGTAAGAGGGCTAAAGGTTGAGTTGCCTGATTAACTCTGGTATTTGAATGCCTACAACGTGCTCAACATTGTGTCAGATTGTGATAACAACAACAACAACAACAACAAAGATGCAATCCTTGTTTTCAAAGAGCTTACAGTCTAGTTGGGGAGATGTGCCACATACACAAGAACAGTGTGAGTGTGGCACAATATTTCAAATTTGTCTTTGTCTCTTTTCTCCCTGAACGTTGTCAACAATCATTTTCCAAGTTCTGTTGATTCTATCTCTTGAGTATCTTTTATTTTCACCTTTTATTTCTAGTCCCACTGCATCTATCCTAGTTAATTTCCTTATTTCCTATTTTCCAGAATATTGCAAAATGCCATGAATGATCACTTTATACACCATTTCTTTTGATTCATTGTACTTCAAAAGTGTAATTTTCCCATTTTCTCTGAAATCAACAATTTGCATGTTCTACTTTTTTCTATTCCACATCTTTGAAAAAACAATCTTATTCTTTTCATTCTTTACTGAATCATGAGAATTTTTTGTTAAAATGTTAAAAGGCTGATATATATCAATATATATAGATATAGATATATAGAGTGATATATAGTGATATATATACATAGAGTGATATATATATATATATACATATATATATATATATGTATATATATATAACGTATATATACATAGTGTCTATTATTTCCTGGCAGTATGGTAGGTGCTCACTTGTTACAGCCATATAACTCTCCTTTGAAATAACTTGGAAATAACCGATTATAACTCTGACAAAACAAGCCTTCAACCTATACCCCTACCTCTACCTGTACCAATCTTGACGAGGTCAAGAGGGATGGAAATGAGCACTTGCTATCATCTATGGGCATCACTGTCTTGGAATAGATTAAGAAAACAAGCTCTAGAATCATTCCTATTATGTTTAGATCCTAGTTCTGCCACTTCTTACCTGTCATCCTGAGCAATTCTCTGAAGTTCTCTCATTTATATTTATTCACTAGAAAAAAAGGAATAATAATACCTTTGGACTGGTTATACTAGGAATACTCAAATGTTCTCAAGATTAAAAACATTTTTACAATAATAAAATGTTATTTTCCTTTCTCCATGTGTTTACTTTGCACTGATGGTGCAAAAGCAATGGGGGTAAAACTATTCAGGCCTTAGCACAAATTAAGGCAGTGGCACCAAAATGTACTAGTAATCATTGAATTCTTTCTTAACTGTATGCTCATAACAAAAATTGTTAGTTTTAATTAAGAATATCTTTGATGAAACAGTGAAAATTATTATTATTATTAATTTATTTTTAAAAAGATCTTGACTTTTGAGTGCATAAAGTTGTGATATTCTGCATGATGAAATGAGAGAGATGCCTCTGTGGTGTGTTGCATAGAGTTTTCCCAGGGGAAAAAAAAAGATTGTATGATGTATTTAAGTTGCAAGTAAGCTAACCACATTTTCATTGAATATCATGTTTACTTGAGAGAATAACTGATAAACAAGCTATGATTATTTAGTCTTGGATATTTGGCAAAATGTTTTGAAAACTAAGGAAGTGACCTTGTTTCTTCAGGGAAACATCTGATGGTATTTGTTATCAACAATAAAATTCAACTTTTCAACCAAATATTAGAATTTGGAAACCTTGCGTCCATCACCATGAGCATGACAACTTTCCAAACATCAAAGACTTTTCTGATGAGATGGGTGTTAATATTAACAAATAGGATTCTTTTGATATTGCACAATGAAAAAGTCAACATTTGGAGGGTCTGTATGAATATGACATTATAAACCCATATTTGTGGTAAAAGGTCTATTTAAAGTATAAGACAGATGAATAAATTTCAGAACAACATTGTACAAAAAGTTTATCAAAATGGTTTCAGATTCCACATTGAAATTAACCTTTAAAAAATTTTCCTTTGCCAAGTCTTAGTGTAGTGTCAAAGAATATCCACAATTATTTGAAAAGGCTATAAAAACATTTCACTTTTCTCCATTCATGTATCTGTGAAATCACATTTTCCTCATTTACTTCAACTAAAACAACATGCATATCGATTAAACACAGATGAAAGATAACGAATATAGATGCTAGATTAAGCCAGATATAAAAGAAATTTGAAAAGTGTAAAATAATGCTAATCTTCCTGATAATTCTTTTTGCTTTGAAAAACATGGCTATTTTTAATAAAAAGCTACTATGTTTACATGTAACACGTTATTACTTATAAATTACCTAATATATATTTAAAAAATTTTCAGTTTTAATGTCTAATATAATACATATTGATAGTTAAAATGCATATAAACAATATAGGAGTCACCAACTCCAGTGAAAGGGGTCATAAAACAAAACGTTTATTAAGAACTGCTGTTGTACACTGTTGGTGGGAATGCAAACTGGTGCAGCCACTCTGGAAAACAGTGTGGAGGTTCCTCAAAAAATTAAAAATGGATCTACCCTACGACTCAGCAATAGCACTACTAGGAATTTATCCAAAGGATACAGGAGTGCTGATTCATAGGGGCACATGTACCCCAATGTCTATAGCAGCACTTTCAACAGTAGCCAAATTATGGAAAGAGCCTAAATGTCCATCAGCTGATGAATGGATAAAGAAGATGTGGTTTACATATCCAATGGAATACCAGTTGGTAATGAGAAAGAATGAAATCCTGCCATTTGTAACTATGTGGATGGAAATGGAGGGTATTATGCTAAGTGAAGTAAGTCAGTCAGAGAAAGACATATCGTACCTTTTCAGTCATATGTAAAACTTGAGAAACTTTACAGACCATGGGGGAAGGGAAGGGGGAAAAAAGAGTTTCAAACAGAGATGGAGGCAAACCATAAAAACTCTTAAATACAGAGAACAAACTGAGGGTCATGGAAGGGCTTGGGGGAGAGGGGGAAATGGGTGATAGGCATTGAGGTGGGCACTTGTTGGAATGAACACTGGGTGTTGGATGTAAGCGATGAATCATGGGAAACTACCCCCAAAAGAACACACTATATACAATGTATGTTAGTCAACTTGGCAATAAATTATATTTTTTTAAGAAAGAACTGCTGTTGTAAACAGTCCATGAGATAATTCTCACAAAGAACTTAACATGGTACACTATAAGGGCTCCAAAATTGCCAATAAGCCTATCAGACACTGGGTGCTCAGTAAGTGTTAGCCGGGTTAATATCTAAATACTATAGCTTTTGTAGGGGGCAAAATAATCTTAAGTCATGAATATTTGTTTCCTCTTGATACACTCTTTTACTTTCATTCTCCCAACCATAAAGGTTCAAATTCAATTTCATTTCTTCCTTGGGGGTTTTGTGTTTGCTTTCATGTTTCCTTCCAGGATTCTTACATCTTTGTTATTCTTCAGAAGTCAGTTTACGTGTTACTACCTCAAAGGAGCCTTCCTTGACCACTAATAAACTCCTCACCACCACCACTATATAGCACTCTCCATCTATCACCCTGCTTTCTTCATACCATTTACCACCATCTGAATTTATTTTATTTGTTATTTATTAATTGTTTGGCTCGCCAACTAGAGTGTAAGCTGTAGAAGGCAGGGACTCTTCTGTTGTGTTCACCACTATTCTGTATTCTCAGTTCCTAGAATAGGGCCAGGCACATACACAACCATTCAAGAAATATATGTTCAAGAAACGAGTAACTGGGGCACTTGGGTGACTCAGTTGGTTAAGTGTCAGACTCTTGATTCAGATCAGGTCATAGTCTCATGGTCTGTGAGCTAGTGCCCTGTGTCAGGCTCTGTGTTGACAGCTCAGAGCCTGCTTTGGATTCTCTCTCTCTGTCCCTCCCCCTGCTCACGTGTGTGCTTTTCCCCTCTTTCTCTCAAAAACAAACAAACAAATAAACACACTTAAAAAAAAGAAATGAGTAATTCAAACAAACAATCAAACATTGTAATACAGTGGGAAGAGTACAAGTTTTAGAGCTGATAGACCTGGTTGGTCTCCTGACTTTATTTACTAAGTGTGCAACTTTGGGCTAGTTCTGTAATTCCTCTGGGTTTTAGTTTCCTCATTTCAAAACAGTGACTGTTAGACTGGTGCAAAGAATGTTTTCATGTGTAAGGCATCCACTATTGTTTGATACATAAAGTGTACTCAGTAAAAATTATATCCCTTCCCACCCAATCTGGATACTTGCTACGTGTAAGACAAGTAATGTTTAAGTCCTTGACACCACAGATTTTACAGTCTTGTGGGGAAATAGGATATACAGACATAAAATGACACTGAATGTCAGTGTATGTTAAGTAGCAAAGGAATACCAGAGGGAAAAAAGCAACTTCCATTGGCTCCCTACTGCCTGGACAATAAAGGCCAACTTCGTTTAGAATAGCATTCATGGCATTTCATGACTGGACTCTATCTTGCTTTTCAACCCTCATTTCTCACTATTGTCTTCCAGTTAGGAACCATCCTGATCAACTCTATTGCTCACTTTGCTTTGTATGGATGGTCGTGAGAAACCTTGTAGTTTTGCCTGCTGGCTCTCCCTGTCCTTATATTTAAATTCTGCCAACCCAGGGCCTGGAGCAATTGTTATTTGCTCTGGGACTGATCTCACACCAATCCACTCCTCACAATTGGAAGCAACTGTTCCCTCTTCTAAGGTCCCAGAGCAGGTGGTTAACCCCTCCTTAGGCATTTTCCACTCCCTACTTTGAGTTTGCAATGTGTGTATGTGTGTGTGTGTACATATTTGTTATATATATATACATATATATATATGTATATATATACATACATACACACACATATATACATATACTTATTTGTTAGCCTCACCTTCATGAACATGAGGTCAGCACTTGTTTCTGGTTTATCTTTGTCATCCCACATCATAAATGCCTCCAAAATAGTTAGAGATAGTGAGATATATGAACGATTGAATTTAAAATGAAGAAAAAAGAAGTGGAAGACTCTGTTTTCTACTGGGGTCCTTCATTTTAAGACTGTGCTCTTCCACTTAGATTATGTCTGTTTTACAGTGCTATAGATTAGCGATGGCAAATTGTTTTTATATCTTGTGCCAATCCCAATGGACTATGAAGCCTTCCTGGAGCATTGAGTTGAAAAAGCTCTTAAGGTATAATACTCATGCTGGCATGGAAAAGTCCACTAAAATTACACAAAAGTACACTATTTGCATGGTGTAATCACACATTACCTTTTATTGGCCAGGTTGTTTAATAATTTTTACTCTTTGTTTTTAAAGTTTATTTAATTATTTTGAGAGAGAGAGAGAGAGAGACTGAGAGAGAGAGAGAGAGAGAAAGAGAAGGGGAGGAGGAGAGAATCCCAAGCAGTCTCCACAAAGTCAGCACAGTGCCCAACTTGGGGCGTTGAACTCACAAATTGTGAGATCACGACCTGAGACAAAATCAGGAGTGGGATATTTAACTGACTGAGCCACCCAGGCATCCCTCATAACTTTTACTGTAACAGTATTGCTTTGAGCAGAGCTTTTTGAGAACCAAGTCCTGTATTACAAAGTGCTGAACATAATGGTTCTCCTTAGCTTTTGAATAATGTTTAACCTTCTTTACTCTGCCCACAGAAACCCTTTATGATCTGTCCTTAATTTCTTCTCGTCCCATCTCCCTCCATTCCTCCTCTCTCCCTTTATTCTTATACTCTCCCAAATACAACCATGCCTTTTCCATCTCCATGCCTTCCTCTGGCCCCTATTCATCTAAACTCAGCTCAAGCATCATCCTTCCTGTAAATCTTGTGTGACTCACCAGTTGGGTTTAGGTGGTAGGCTTTTCTTGTGCTCCCAGAGCACATTAATCTTATTTCTCCTGCCACAGTTATAACACTGTATCATAAACACTGGGTTCATAGGGAGGAAACTACATTAATTTTACTCATGGACACGAGGTAAATATGCAGTATTTGTTGAATAAGTGAATGAATGAGAGCTTTATTTTTATTGATCATTACTATGTTAAGCACTTTATGAGCTTTATCTTAGTTATGCCTTAAAATAGACTATTTAAATATCTGTTTATTTTATGTATTATACCAGTCACAAAAGATTAGGCAGTTTACCTTTTGAAGAAGAAGAAGAAAAAACTCATTCAGCCTCCTGCTGTATCGAGATGTGCAATAGAATAATAGTTTGCACAACAGAAGCCTGAAGGAACTAATTCACCTCCCTGGTTTCCCCATAACTCCCTAATCACAGGCAGAATCCAATCAGACTTTAAAAGAAAATGAGGCTTGAAATCTACTTCATATTCCTCTTAGAGTCTGTTCTCATCTATTAGAGTGAAGTTCTGCCTAAATCATTTTTCTCTAAAGAGCTCATATTTGACTAATAATTTAAGAACACAATATAAAATACTTAATTCTCAGTATCAATTCTAGAATATATCTACATCTGAAGGTAAAGTAAATAAATTGGAGTGCAACAGGGAGGTATATATTTCTTTTAGAAGGTACTTAACTAGAATATAAAAAAATCTCTTTGGTTCTTATTCTTTTAAAAGCAGAAGCAGAAAGATAGGGTGTTTACTTTCTCCTATTTTGCAGTGGAAATAAATTTTAATTTTATGATTTGGCAACAAAAAGTTACTTTTCATTCACTTCTCTGATTCCCTAAAAATATTTTTCAGAAACTGAAGTCCAAGGGTAAGTAGAGCTGACAAAACAAACAAACAAACAAACAAACAAACAAACAAACATTGGTCTATCGTTGTACTTTGGGCAGATTAATAATTCTCATTGAGGCATAAATATTACTTGTCACATTCTGCTACGTTCAATACTTTGTGAATATACTTCAAAAGCACAACGTGTTTATAAAGTCCTCTAATATCTGCCACATCACAATAAATGATGAACCAACTTCCAGAATATTGGCTTTGACCTCAAGCAAATTATGCAATAATGCTTCCTTGAAAGTTTGTGTGCACACAGCTCCTGTCTCCCAGAAGATACATCTAGCAGATGGCAAAAGTGACAACCTCAGAAAAAAATGAAAGCTGAGTTGAAAACAGCAGCTTCTTTAGAAGGTCAGGGCACAAATCTCTGATAACAAAGCACAGCACAGCATTTTAGAGAGAACCTTATTATCCAAATGCCGTCATTTCACAGCATTTAATGTTGGATGGGTGGTATGCCTGTCTGCCTAAGGGTATATTGCTCTCATCCTAGGATGAGGAAAATGATTTTAACTACCATGGCAGAACAGGGGCAGTTAAGGTCATATGCAGATAAAAGTTTTAGGATGTTACTACCAAATTATATACGTAATGTACGAATTCATATTCATTTAATAAATTTCACATAAACACATATATATTCACATATATGTATGCATGTATATATGTATTATACACATGCATGTACACAAATCACAGTGAAATACATACACACAAACCACAGTGAAATGCAGTCTCATGAATAACCCATTGAAATGCCACCTTGGGACATCTTAGAAGACTTCCCCCAAAAGGCACTAGTAGAGTTTTTTTACATAAGTGAAACATTTTCCTATAATCACTTCTCATGGCAAGTCTGGACGGTTCCCATTTGTAGGCCACAGCGTCCAGGACAACATCTGTATGAAAAACAGATTCTCAATTGTAGGCTAGAACATTCATTCATTCTTCCATTTGCTCATTTAAAAATACTGAACTTCGACTATAAATCAGGGTTGTATTTGGTATTTAGCTGATGGTCATATCTAGAATTAATTTAAGAACTGTTAAAGAAGTTACACACAAAAAAATCTTTTTTTTTGAAGATACGCTCTATTTCTACTTAATTTTTACCCAGCTCAAACAAACGCATATAACAAGTTTAATAAAATAATTTTACTAGAACAAACTATAAGCCTTTCACTTCTTAAAAATGCTCAGGAGCAGTATATGAATCTTTTTACATTTTGCATAAAGTATCTTAGAAGTTCACCTTTTAACAAGGCTTTACTTAGAACCTGAAGGATCATTTATTGAAAACTGTGGGTGTGGTTATGGACAAATCCAAGTGCAATGAAAGAAAAGAGAATTCATCTGGTATCAAAAACCTCCTACTGACTTTGTACTGGAACATTTGTTTCCTTTTGTGAGTAGGATACAGGCAGCATAATTTCCACTAACTGCTTTTTTTTTTTTTTTTTTGCTGGCATCATAGGACTAGGAAGAGAATTGGCTTGATGCCTGAATTCATTTCAATTTCAATTCATCTAAAGACAAAGGCAAGAATTGCCCAGTCTTTGGGTGAGGTGGATTCCTTTTTAATCCTTGAAAAAGTAAATAATTTTCAAATGTGCCTACTACCTACAGGCTTACCTATCTCTCTGCTATTTGTACACTATAAAACCTTCTCCACTGCCCATAAATTTCACTATGTTAAAAGATTTTCACACTCACATATCAGAATGCAACTTGAAAATAGGTAAACTGAGTATTACCAAATGAAATAGGAGTGGACACTTCAATGACTCCAGAAAGCTGCTAATTTTGTATAATCATTTATTTCCTTTAATCCTATGAGGGAAAAAAAGATAGAGAGTATTTGATTATGTGACTAGGGACATGTAGGTAATAACTTAATACCCATTCTTTAAAGTAGTTCCTCATAATGGCTCTGAGAAATGTTTGTACCATATCTCTACATCAAAGATAAGGAAAAAAAAAAGGTCCAGTTAAATTAATTGGTGGTATAAACAGGCTCACAAGGCAGGTCCACAAGAGAGGTGGGTAAGAATGCTAGATGACAGATACTGAGCCTGAAACCTTTTAGGTTACAAAGATCAAATATGTTTCCTTCATTAACAATTAATCGAAGAGTCCAGACTGGGTGGCTGGTATTAGGTCAGTATTTTGCACTTAGCTGGCAAGTTTTTATTATGGACAGTCATTAAAATCGAGCTAAAGGCATAAAAAGGAAGTTAAGATAGTCATGCTATGCAGATGCCGAATTAAAAATTTTGCACTGTGTTTAAAAGCATAACATACATCCTTTATTAGCATGCAGTTCCCAGTCTTCCAAATAACTACATCATCACATTTGGTTGCTACCTGTGTGGTGCTGGTGGTCAGTTAGGGATGCACATGGCAACAATGAATTTCAATTATCAATATTCCTCTGGCTTCTTATGTTTGCTTCTACTCCACCTGAACTCTTGTTCATTCATTTATTCACTTACTAACTTATTTGTTTAACAAATACTGAGTATCTACTCTTTGGCAAAAGGTGATGTGCTAGATGTATAGGAACATTCCAACTTCATGGGGCCCTCATTAATCAAAAAAAATTTATGGGTGAAAGTGATTCACAGCTATAATCTTAGGGAAGTTACTTAACTTCTCTGAGTCTCAGTTTCCATCTCCATAGGGTGGGTTTAATGATATCTTCCTTGTAGGGCTATTGTGTTTGTGTCTTACTCAAAGCTGCATACCCTAACTCCTTGGCATATAGTGCGCACTATATGTTTCTTACAGAGTCAGTGTATGCAGCAAAGGATGAAGATACTGATCGCTTAAACAGCACATTCAATGGTAGCTAATATTATGAATATTGTTTCTCCTCCTGTTGTAGATGTTTTCAGCAGTAAGTGTGACAACTTCTGTTTATCTGGCCTCCCACTCTTCTGCCCTTATTTTTAAAGACCACTTGTGCAAATTTCCATATTACATCTTTAAATAATACTGAGAGATAGAGTGGGACTTATTAGCTCCATTTTCCAATGAAGATGTAGAAACTTGGAGAGGTTGACTTTATTCAAACTAAAATAGTCAATCAGTAGTAAAAATAACTCTTGAGCCAAGATTTTCTCATTGGAAATTTGGTATAAGAAGAACATCTAAAGAGAGGACATTGCAATGTCCTGTAAAGCTAGAGACTCATAAATCAACTGATGACCAGGGATGCTTCTGTTCACTGAGATTTTTGCTCCTAATTTTGTCCAAAGAACCATGTGATCCAAGAGTTCACAACTCTAAATCCACTGTATACCAGACAGTATACATTGAAACCCTGTGATTCCAGGACAATTACAATAGATTTCAAGACTGTATTCTGGGACATACAGAACTAATTTTAAGCACATATTAGGCGCTTGTTTGTGAGCAAAAAATAAACGACTGTTCTTTTCACCAAAGCAGTTCTCTGATGTATTGCTTAAATGAGGTAGCATTAACCCCAAATTAAATTGAGAGTATTTTATAATTTTGTGGGAGACACAGAGACTAAACACACCCACACACATGTTAATTTGTAAGGAGGAGAAAGCAATTAATTTATGTACCTAAGGAGAGAAGAAGAATTATGGTTGTCAAGTCTAGGCACTTTGAAAAAGGTTATTAAAAAAAAAGACAATGATGAAAAAAAGAAAGAAATGGGTTATTGAAAGGAAAAGGTAACATTTTCTGGGATAAGACTATGGGACATGGATTGTACTAGGTGCTCTCTGTAATAAAGAATATGATTTTTGGTGTCAGACTTTGCACTCTTTTTTACTTCTTACTAAATGTATCATTTGTAAGATATTTACTTGCTCCTGAGTCAGTTTTGACATGTGTAAAATGGCTATATGTAATAGTACCTATCTCACAGAGTTTTTGTAATGATTAAAAATAGTTAAAATACATAAAGTATCTGCAACAGGCACTTCACATAGTAGGCATGCAATAAATTATACCTGTTTTATATTAATAACTTCATACAGTAAGTGAAAGAAACATTGCCTTATCAGATCTTGGTATAAGATGTTCTTATACCACGTGTTTTCTCCATAGAACACTAGGGTAAAAGTCCATTTTAAGTCTTGTCTACGTTGCTCTGGACAATCCCACATGATCACTTGCGATCCCTTATCAACCCTGGATCGTCCAGAGCTAGACCCTGGAATCATGCTATAAGGCTTCTCCTGCAGATTAAGCCACTTTAAATTTAGTCCTTTTAGCGAGTTTGGCCCCTAAGGTCCTGAATTTGGGGTACAGTAAGGACCCTGCTTAGAATCAATCCAACTGTGCAGTTACTAGGTGTTCAGAGGCTCCGGTATGAATGCTGGCCTCCTATTTCAGGTAAGTCTAAAATGTATTAAGCTACCAATATCTAAAGCTCTTCTCTTGCCTGAAATAGAGGCCCAAGAGGGAACTAAGTGGATACAGAGAGAGAGGCTAATTTACATCTTACTATATCTTTCCTGATTATTACTGTGAACACTCCCTAAGCGGTTTACTTACTACATCATTAGATATTTGAGAAATTATTTTCTGAAGTTGAGGCATGCATTCTAATTAGTGTAAAGTTCACAATATGGTTCTGAAAATGTATTCTACTCACTGAAAAGCAAGCCAGGAATTGCCAACATTATGTTTTGTGACTCATGAATATAAAAAGAAATTCTACTTTAGAATTATTTCACAATATTGAATTTAGCAAACTATCATTCAAAAGAACTCTCTCCTAAAAAATTCGTTTAATGAAAAATATTTCACTGTGAACCTCAGATGATATACAGTATGCTTAGGGCCCCAAAGCCTGTCTGGGTGGCATGGTTCCGGAGCTTGTCTTCAAAACATACTAACCATTCCTAGTGCATGTTATGTCCCCTTTGTTATAGGTTTAGCCAGAAAGGCTGTTTTGTTCAAGAATGGCATATAGAGTGGATATAAAATATAACCTCCATGTCCTCTGATGAAATAGGTCTCCCTATGAGTTGTCATTTTCCCCTGGCAATGGAGAAGAACAGGCTAGGGAAAGTCCTCAAATGTGTTATCTCCAGGAAGATCCCCTTAACTCACAGGTTGTAAGACTGCCTCCACTGAGATTCTACAGAAACTCATTCAGATACTTTTATCCTATTGGTAGCTACATGAGAAAAATAACTTATTTGTTGAATGTGTTTACCTCATTAATATCTCTAGTAAGGTAGAAAATGATTTTTATTCATCTCTAGATTCTTATTGTGGAACAAAGGTTTCTGCATGGTAGGTACTTAACAAATATTAAGTGAAGGTCTTTTTCCTTTCATCTTCTCCCTAGCTCTACCATAAACCTGACAGTAGCAGCCCCAAGGAATATCCATTGAAAAGGTCCTAGACTTTCATGGCCAAGGAACTCCTTGATTACTTAGCCTCTGAAGGATGTCCTATTTTGAAAGATTCAATGTTCCAAATAAACAACCTTGATTTCGTCTAGAAATGGTACCTAAATACCACTTTGATGTTCCTCCTAGGAAATATTATTTATTGAAAAATAATTTATTTTCACTTTCAATTAGTACAATATGTATATAAGTGCTAATCGAGGCCTCTGGTTAGCCTAAGATAACCAGTGTGATCACAATGCGTTGGCAGAATTAGAGGCAGAAACAAAGGAAATTGATGTTTGAAATAGTTGTGTGGTTTTATCTCCAATCAAATTTTAATTTTGTTAGGCTTCTAGAAATATGTATATGTATTTGTATACATATATATTATGTATATACATACACATACATACATAGGCATATACACAGACATACACGTGGTATGTATATATGCTTTTATGTACACTTGAGAATCAGTACACTAAAAGAATAATATACCATTACCAAGTAGAACTTATTCTAAGAATATAAAGTTAGATCAATATTAATATACTTTATCATATCAACTAAATGACCATCTTGAAAAATCATACGAAGGCTAACAAAATTTGGCAACCATTCCTAATTAAAAAACAGATTTCATAAATATTGTATATAATACACTTCACAGTCTAAAGCTAACATAAAACTCACTCTACCATTACAATTATTTACCATTATTCAAAATTTTCTAACAAAGCAATATGACAAAACAAGTAATTACAGGTATTGAGGAAACAATAGAGTTTGCAGATAATTTATCTGTGAGGCTGAAAACAGAAATAACTGAGTTAGAAAAAAAAAAAAAGAATCCATGGCAGAACTGAGTAAACTGAATAAAATACATTAAAAAAAAAACCACCTTCCTATGTATCAATTGTGACCAGTTAGAAAACATATTTAAACACGATCCTATCCACAGTATCAGCTTAAGTTTAAATAGGGACCAAGAAATAATAGGAAACAAGTAGGATTTACATGAATATAAAAAGCTATAAAGTTTTCTATGATATTCACTACACTTGATTATTCAATAAATATTTATTGAATACCTACTATGTGCAAAAAATTATGCTAAATTCTAGGAAAATAATGATAAACAAAATAGGGCAAGTCCCTACACTCATATCTTCTAGTGGCAGAAACCAGGAACAGATATTAACCAACTAGTTACATAGCAAATTATTTGACTTACCATGTCTCTAGGTGCTACAAAGGAGAAGAGAATATATGGGGAAACATAGCAAGAAGCCCTGGTAGTCAAGAAAGTCTTCTTTGAGAAAATGATATATCAAGTAGCAGAAACTGACTAGTTTGAGTATGAGGGCGAGCATCCTGAGCAGAGGGGAACAGTATGTGTGGTCTTTGAGGCAGGAAGGAGTCAGCATGATGAAAGAACCAAAGGAGTAGCCCAGTGTCTTGAGCACAGTGAGTGAAGTGGACTTTGGCAATGGATAAGACTAGAGAGGTAGGCAGGGGTCAGATCATGCTGGGCCTTATAGGCCATACTAAGAGTTTTGAACTCAATTCAAAACATTATAAGAAACCATGGAAAATTTTTAAATAAAATAGTTTTTTATAATAAGGATGATCATGATCATGATAATGGCAAATTCTTACATAGTTTTACTATGTGCCAAGCAATGTTCTGTATTACATGTGTTAACTCATTTAATTCTTTTTTTGTTTGTTTGTTTAAAAAAATTTTAAGTGTATTTATTCATTTTGAGAGAGTCAGAGACAGCACGAGCAGGGGAGGGGCAGAGACAGAGCGAGAGACAGAGAATCCCAAGCAGGCCCCGTGCTACCAGCAGAGAACTAGACACAGGACCTGAACTTATGAAACAGTGAGATCATCACCTAAGCCAAAATCAAGAATAAAATGCTCAATGGACTAAGTCACGCAGGTTCCCCTCATTTAATTCTTACATGAAGTAGGAATTGTTATTGTCCCTATTTTACAGAAAAGGGAACTGAAGTATAGAAAGATTAAGTAAGTCAAAGGATTGCAGTGACTCTGGCTACAATGGGAAGGAAAGGTTAATGGAGCAAAAAAGGGAAAGTAACAAGACTGATCAGGGGGCTACTATGTTAATGCCTAGTAGAAAATGAGGCAGCTTAGCTTAATTTGTTGGCAATTCAGATATAGGGAGTGAGTAGATTTGAGAGATGCTAAAAGGTAAAAATAAATAGGATTAGGTCATTGTTTGGATACAGCAATGAAGGAATCCAGCCTATAAAATTGTATGGTCTAAGTATTGAGATAGAGAATTCTGAGAAAAGTGAGTTTAGAGGATCAGATTAAGAGATCGATTCTGGATATGTTGAATTTGAGTCCCTGTAACACACGTTAATGGAAATGTTGAGTAGTCAATTAGATATACAAGACTGGAGCACAAGAAAATGTCTGGTCTAAAGATATATATTTGCAAATTAATTGCTTACAGATGGATTTAAAGCTATAAGAATGCTTAAGATGATCTATGGAGAGAGAGAGAGGAGAATAAAAAGACTCAGGACTAAGGCTGAAGCATCTCAGTTATTGGAAGTTGGGTAAAGAGGAACAGATAAGGTTGACTAAGAAAACTGACCAAATAGATTCATGCAAACCAAGAAAGGCTACTATCAAGAAAGACAAAATACATTATTTCAAGATAGGGAAGTAATAAGCAGTGTAAGAGACCAAAAAAAAAATGTCGATGACAAGCATAATATATTTAAAAATATTAAACTGATATAGTTCTTATTTTTCTTAAAGAATGCTGACCTGAGACTTCGTGTCCATTGGATCAGTAGTTCAGGGAAAGGTAATGACTCAAATAAGATATCCTTAAAGGAAGGAAGAAATCAAGATTCAAATGAGGGAAGATCCTGTCAAACAGGAATGGAAAGTACAAAGAGGAGGAGGGAAGGGCAAAGGATCAAACAGGTATTACCCTGATCCTTTCTCTAGGTCAAAATCCCAGGTGCTTGAGGTGGTAGTGAGTGGGGATATGTTGGAAACAACTGCATAGGTTTTGGGGAAAATCTCAGAACAATGGGGATTGTGTCTCATTAGCCTTTTGGTACTCTGAAAAAGGTTCTTCTTGAAGACTCTTATACAAGAGAATTGGAAGTGGTTGTATGGAGACAGAGGGGGAGTGGAGCAGAGACAAGTACTTATCCTACATATCCACAGTACTTATCCTCCCACCCACAGTTTCCTGGTTATGGCTTTCACGTGGTGGGGGAAATAACCAGAAGTTTCCATGTGCTTCTAATGGAATTTCAAAGGAAAGCAATGGAGAGCCAGTGGACTTCTTATGGCACTGTCATGCTGAAGAATGAGGTGACCCCAAGCAGGCATTTCTAAATAAACAACCTAAGCCAAGATCATTTAGAAGATGTGGTTATGATACTGAGGATCTCTGGAGTCAGAAAGCTCTAAGATGGGGGCAAGTACACCACAGAGGATTAGTGGGCTCTCACAATACCCGAAACATAGACCACAAGTTCTTCAGCTGCAGGCACAGATGCCAGCAGGATGTCCAATGGCCAGGAGACACAGCAAAACAGCCACAGCATTAAGCAAAGGCTCAGAGGACAGCACAAGTAACCACATGTAAAGCAGCTACAAGTTCTCATCACCATGAGCACATGTAAAATTTCTACTTCCAGGTGGTCTGCCCAAAGGGCCATGGAGATACATTGATATTTAAGAAATAGCTCTGATAACAAGTTTGCACTGTGAAATCAATTATTTATCCCATATGCTTATTAAATAATATACTGAAAATGACTGCTTTGAAGTAGAACAGACTGAGATACCTTTAATGGAAAGAATAAGATTTTCCTTTTTTTCAATAAACAGAATAAAATCATCTGCTTAAATAAAGAATACTGTGTTTTAACTTTTCCATCTCTGTGGATGTACAAATCCGTTTTAATAAATGATGTGGAGGGAGATGTCACCAAGAGTTTCAGTGCGACTCCCTAGGCATAGAAACCATAGGGGGCGTTGAGGAGTGACAAGAAGATGAGGTAATGGAGGCAGCAGCAAAAATGTGGCCATGAGGGATCTGTAGAGTTAGGATGCTTACATGGCAGTATGGATAAAAGCATTCCAGTATGTTGGTAAATAACCAACTATGTTTAAACATTGACGGGAGAGATCAAGAAAGAGAATGAAAATTCAAACAAAAGAAGGAAATTGATAGGGTATGTACAAGAGAAATACAAAAGGACAAAAATACAGGGCCACATCTGATTTCAGGGAGAAGATGGCCTTTATAAACATACTATGAAAGGAAGGCAAGTATATGAGAAATACAGAGCTGACTACTTGTATGCATCAGATATCATCTGATACAAAATTTAAAAGATAAAATATACATGGTTTTAATATATAACAGGATTTAAAAACTCAATATGAAAGTGTGTCAGCATGTGAGTTAAAAAATGGGCCAGAGACACACCGATAATTCAGAAAAAAATGCAACTCAATCAGTAGACTTGTAACACTATGTTCAACCTCCCTAGTAATCAAATGTAAATTGAAACAATAAGAAACAATCATGCCTATTAAATTGGCAAACACAAAAATGAGACCGTCTGTTTATTTCCTTAATAACACTTAAAACAGTTTATAACAATTTAATAAACTAGTCTGGTCATTTAGCCTCTTACTGGCCTACTAAACTGGATACTTAAAAAGGTGGTAAAAAGTGTGTCTAGCTAACTTTTGTATTTTCAATTTTTTGTACAATATTGGGCACATGATAGGTCCTCAATGAACAAATATTGAATGAATGAATGAATGAATGAATGTTGGTGAGGCAGCAAGACCCTTACATATTATGCTGAAGGGAGCAGAAAGTGGTACAAACTACCTGGAGAGAACCTTGAAAATATCTATCAAAGGTCAATGTTTTATATTCTTCAAATTAGCAATTATGTTTTTAAGGATTTATCTATAATAAATAATCAATATGTTACATAATTTAGGATGAAGATACTCACCAAAGAGTTATCTATATTGTGACTATAAGTTAATGGTTTAAATGCCCAGTGATAAATACCCGATTAAATAAATAATGGTTACATAAAAATAATTATATACTAAATAACCATTAGGATTAATATTTTAGAAACATTTTTAAGGCCTTGAAAAATGCTCAAATATACCACTAAATAAGAAAATTACATTTAAAATAATACACATGATATAACCTATTAAAAACAACTTTAGATGCATAAAATGAAAATAATATATAGACTTTATTTTCTTTGTTTTTTTCATGTTTTTCAAAATTTCTACATAGAACATGAAAAAATATTTTTAAAATAGCTTAAGAATTCTTTCCAGGACTCTTTTGAACTTAAAAAAAAACAAAAAAACCTAAATTTCTTCTCACCATGTTTGGAGGAAAGAAAACTGATGCTCTATTTTATAAATCTCAAATCATTCCTAATTACTCTGATTTTAATTCCAACCTTTAGCAACATTTGCACACAGAGCTTTCTTATATTTACAGAACTATACACATTTTTTACCTATTCTTTAAAAATTTCTGTTTTTAGAATTATCTTTTAAAAGTTACTTAAACCTAAGAGTATATTTAAGCCAAACTTAAAACTGATTAGATCTTCATCTAAAGGATTTAAGGCAGATATAAAAATGTAATATACTCATATTGATTATAGAACTTAATTACAGTCTCAAAATAGAATTGTGTATTTTTTATGCCTCCTGTGGCATTTATTAGTTAATAGAGTAATTTTGGTTTTGTAGTAAGTCATTTGTGCTATTTGCATTAGAATAAAGCCTCTCTGTTTACAAAGTTTCCCTTTTCAGAAGATAAACCACTTTTATTTCTGTTTCCAGTTCTAGAACAAGTGACCTAGTGCATACCCACAGGTGTTTTTAATGCATATTTCTAGCGTGGCAGTGATAGTGCTGATTTAAGTGGCAATAACGTTGTTAAGCAGGGCTTGGATATTTTGTTTGGAGAACACCATTGTCCCACTAAAATCCATGGCAGGTTGCATTTTTCTGCTGCTCTAATCCTGACATCATTTCCTCCACAAAATCCACAGCTTTTCTCATTTTGTCTGATGGTTCACAAGGGCAGCAGGACTAGTTCAAATCATTCTCTCATTTGTGCCTAAATCTACCTGTGGTGAAGATGAGGCAATGTAACCAACCAAATATGCATACTGTAGATCAGATAATGACAGGGCACACAGCCTCTGGTTTAGTTAATTACTGATGGAACTGTAAGAGTCTAGTCTGAACACTGAGCAACATATGGTACAAATAGGGACAATGGTAAACATTTGCTCAGTTCATGGATGATGGAGTAAATGAATAGCAGTGGATGGTTCTAGGAAGTGGAAAATGAGTGATGGAAAAGGGGTGGGTCTCAAAACTCTAAAAGATTCTCATATTTTCCCCTGTGTCTCAGTAGGGTTGCACCAGGCCCATGTTAGAGCTTGGTGTTAACAATTTTACATGCATGATTTCCTATGCTTTTCATAAGAACTCTGGAGTGGGCATCATTATTCTCCCCATTTTAGACATGGTGAAACTGAGGCACAGAAAGGATGAGTCAGTGGCTGCTGAAACCTGAACCTAGACTGCCTGACTCCACGGAGTATGCAAACCGTGATACTGATGGCTTACAGAGAAGCTCCAAATGATGAAGCCAGTTTTTAAGTCTAGGATTGAACACAGGAGGGTACCCACTTCTCATACAGAGTCCTATATTCCCTAGTGACCATAAGGTTCCCATTCACATTTAGCTCTGAACTACTAACCTTTTCATTCCTGCTTCTGCTAAAGCTCTATGTGATTGGGGTACCTGGGTGGCTCAGGGGGTTAAGCGTCTGGCTTCAGCTCAGGTCATGGTCTCAAGGCGCCTGAGTTTGAGCCCCATGTTGGGCTCTATGCTGACAGCTCAGAACTTAGATCCTGCTTCAGACTCTGCATCTCCCTCTCCTTCTGCCCCCCCCCCCAATCGTGCTTTGTCTCTTTCTCAAAAATAAACAAACATAAAAAAAAGCCCTAGGTGATCTTTTATCCCTCAAATAATTGTTTTATTTACTATTACTTGAATATAACAGAACTGACCAGTCTTGATGGTTTTACTCCTGTCAGTGGTCTGAAATGCCTTCCTTTGTTCTGAGGACTTACCCCATTTATACAATAGAGCAAATTCCATTGCCACCGAAAAGCCTTACTGTAATTCCCTAATCCTGTGCAACAGTTCCCTTTTCTGAATACCTAAAATTCTATACCTGCCACTTATTTTGAAATTGACATATGCCATCTTGTGTTATCTTGCAGAAAATATAAAATATGTACATAATATAAGTTAGAGACACAGTACAAATGGTATAGAAAATTAACATGAAACGCTACTTTACATATCTGTGCTTTCAGATTAGATCATGGGCACCTGGAAAGCAAGTGCCCAATTAGCTATGTATTCTCCTCCCAACAACCCAGGGCAGTGGCCGGCACTTTGTATGTGCCCAATGTCCTCATTGTTTCACTATTACATTAATTATAAATAACAATAACAAAGGCCATTGCCATAGGCAATGCTATGGTACTCTATACATGCTATATGTCACACTTAGTGTTTTGTCTGCATTATCTCATTGATTCCTCACAATAATCCTATGAGCTACTAACAGATGAGGACACAAAGACACAGATGGTTAAGTAAGTTGTCCCAAGGTCATACATCTTAGAGTAAGCTGTTCTCACTAACTTTGTTTTAGAAAAATATAGCTTTTTTTCCCCATAAAAGTACAATAATGTTAACATATGGTAGGCTTTCATCACTGTTTTTATATGGATTAATGAGTAGTTTTTAAGTTTCTTAGTTCTAATTTCCAAGTTGGGAAATGTCAATAGACATATGCCACATAAGCAAAAACTCTTTAGTGTCTTCAATAATTTTAAGCAATCCTGTGACCCAAGTATTTGAGAAGTACTACTTGTCCAAGACAATCTGACCTAATTTCTCTCTTGTCCCATTTTATACCACTTGCCACCTTGCATAGTCTCTGACCACTCCTCTCTTAGAAAATGCTGGTCTCCCTTGACCCTCAGTTATTTCACACGTGCTATTCTTTCTGATCATTTGCAGGGCTTATTCTCTTTCAAGTCTTTGCTCAAATGGCATCTTTTCAGGGATGTCTGACTACTTCACTTAAAAATTTCAACTTCTCCCATTCTGTACCTCCCCCCTTCCCTATTTGACTTTTCTCCTAAACACTAGTTTGCTAAGGCTGCTATAACAAAGCACCACAAATTGGATGACTTAACCGAAATTTATTATCTCATAGTTCTGGAGGCTGGAAATTGGAGATCAAGGTATTGGCAAGGTGGATTCCCTCTGAGGACTGAGAGGGAAAAATCTATTCCATACTTACCTCTTAGCTTCACATTCCTTGTTTTGTAGAGGCATCACCCTAATCTCTGTCTTTATCTACACACAGTATTCTTTGTATGTGTTTGTGTGTGTATAAGTGTGTGTATCTAAATTTCCTGTTTTTATAAGGACACCATTCATATTGAATTAGGGCCTATCTTAATGACCTCATCTTAACATGATCATCTATAGAGACCTTATTTTCAAATTAGGTCACATTCACAATTATTGAGATTTAGGACTCCATCATCATTTTTGGGGAAAGAGGGAGACGCAGTTCAAGCCAAAATAACCCTTAACATATTCTAACATACTGTAACACCTCTGTTTGCTTGTTTACTGTGATGTTTGTTCCATGGAACGTGAATATTTTGCTTATTCACTATTATATCCCCAGGGCAGGAAACTATGCCAGCACACTGTAGGTACTTTAAAAAAATGTGTGCAATGAATGAACTATAGTCATTTGGTGGGAGCAGAGAACTGGATAGGCAGGAGGAGAGTTTAAGATAATGTTAGGCCAGTAGTTGAGATCCAGATCAAAGAAGACCTTGTGTTATTGATACACTTAGAAATCTATGTAGTTAGTTATAGCTGTGTCTGCTTATAAAAAAGCTATCCTGCTTTACTGTGTGCTAAATGCTGTCAACGTGTATTTTATTTATTGGAACATTTCTCCCACTAATTCACTGCATTTTAGTAATAGGACACTTTTACATTATTGATTTCTCATACAATTGTGTATTTTACCCTCAGTCTATGCATTTATTACCACTTACAGATTTCAAAACAGCTGTACCATTTAGGGGTTTACTAGTACCAAAAACAACTCTTCCTGCCAGAGATATAGATAATTATATATGACCAGATAAATCCAACTGTTTTCATTTTCTCTTTCTCCATCAGATTCCTTATTAATTTTATCAGTCTGCACTGGAATTGACTCTAATATATTCAAGTTTTCCCCCTTAGTTGCACCATGAGTTAAGAAATTTTAGTTTTCGGCTAACTGGATCAATCAGGCATTGAAGGGCAATATCCATTTGAAATCATCAGCTGAGGCTGTGCAGCTAGTAAACCATAAACCGTGAGGGGAAAAAATTCAAGCAGCAGTATTTTAAGTTGGACAAACGTGTGTGGGTTTTAGAAGTACTTCTCCCAACTTCTGAGTTCCACATATGATTTGGAAAATCATTCACCTCCTTTTGTCATGTTCTGCTAGAGACTTCTAAAAGCTGTCAATCAGTGTTCTTAAAAGCAGTCTTTTTATTTTAGCTTAATGACCCTGAACTCAACCAGTCATTCAGTCTCTGGAAGATGAAAATGAAGTGAGAACGTATACCCTCTGGGTCATGAGGAAGTGTTTCAGGGACCTGAATATCAGGTTTTCTTTAACGGATTTTTTCCCCCAAAATGTTTGAAGAGAAAATATTTAGATATGATACAACAGACTCAGTCCTTCAGGACCAGAAGAAAACTTTTACATCTGGGAAGTACTAAGAGGTCGTGTAACTGAACTTCTCTACCCATTAACAGACTAAGACATCAAGGCCCAGAGAGTGAAGTGATTTCTCTAAGGTCCTTTGGCTTTGAGGATGGCAAAAGGAAGAAACTCTGGTACCTGGGAGGGCATTTGTGAGAGGCTTTAGCCTGCAATCTGAATTTTCCAAGATAGTCTCAATTTCAATGATGTAAGCTGTCCAGATCCCAAACTCCAATCCTGAGCTATATGTCTCAATACCTTTTGAATTTGAATGCTACACACTATTTCACTGTCAAATGATGTATTTACAAAGAAAGAGTGCATGATTGGAGTGAGCCTGCCATCCTGACTCAGAGCAGTCATGGCAGGTAGATGGGCATATGGTAGGACATGGAGTTTAGAGTTGCTCTTCCTGAGAAGGTAAACTCTGTGCTCCAAAGTTCAGTTTTCCTACAATTATTTGTGGTCTTTTCACATTCTGCTACAGAAACACTGAGGGGATAGTCCCAACCTTAAGTGTAAGGATTAAAGGGAATAAGAGCTATACTTTGTGACCATAGAGTCTTAAATATGAGTTTTATGCATTCTTTCTGTACTGTTCCCCAAAAGAAATTTCTTCAATTGAGTAACCAGTGAATTAGGTCTCAAAAAAAAAGCATATTCCCAGAAACATCTTTCTCCATCCCAAAGCTTAGAACTTTCATAAAATTATTCACATACAGAATACAGAACTTAGTACTATTTTAAATATTTAACAACTCTCACAAGTACTAACAAAAAGTACTAATATAATATTTAGTACTATACTAAGTACTTCATAATTTCACAAAAGTTCTAGCTTAAAAAGCTATTACCCAGCTCTATTAATTACCAAAAAAATGTTCTGGAAATAGCACAGAATGAGTACATTCCATGATACACAAAACAGCAGGACTAGACTGACATATCACAATCTCAAGGAGGGGGAGTATGAATCCAAAACTCTCTTCTAAACAAAAGTTAAATTTTTAAAAATATTTCAAAATGAGTCAACCTATGACAGTCTTAAAAATATCATTGCAACATTTTTGTTCTACATAGGAAGACAAGTTAAATACTCACTAATCCCCTAGGAAACAAGAGAAAAATCACACGTTCACGAACACCTACAATAGGCAAAGATTTATTTTAGGCATTGCCAAGGATAAAAAGAAATACAGGGCATAGTTGTTATACAGGGCAATCTCTACTCTGTAATAGCTTATCAGATATGTACAAGTAAAAATGTCATTACATATATTTACTAGAATGATCACTCTTAAGCAACTACTAGGGTAAAACAACCATGCACCATAGCTTCTTTAGTATTCCATTTGTGTCCGGCTTGTGACATAAACGGCTATAACAGCAGAAAAAAACACTCTCTTTGGAAATGGACAAAACCCCCAAAGCTAGAGTATAAAATACATGAAATTTGTAAACTTAGAATGGGCCCAACTGATTCTTCTCTTCAATTTGCTTTTAGGGAAGTGTCTCTGATTTCAAGTGGAACTATATGTTCTGAGAAGTAAAATCACACAGAGAAGAGAAAAGCTAAGGGGAAGGTCATCATTCAAAAGACAAACATATCAGAAAATACTGGGTCAAGATGGTGCGATCCTGATGTTGAAATCAGAAAACACTGCATATACATGTACTTTGTAAATAGGCAGGATGTGTTGTAGTACAACACATGCCCCCGATTATGGTAGCCTGAACCTGGGGATGTCTTCTTTGACTTAGGCTGGAAAGATATCATGGAGAAGATAAGTGGCAAAGCTTAGTTTGAAAGAGGAAAAGGATGAAGTTCCCATAGAGAAAGAAGGGAGCAATGGGGGGAGCATGGGTGTATTGAGGAATGGAAGAACAGTTGCTTAACACAGAGAAGCAGGAAAGAGAGAGGCGAGTGAAGAGGGAAATAACCCAGCTTATATTATTGAAACCTATGATAAAGTTCCAATCTTTATGATAAATATGCCTTAGTATTCCCCAAAGTAGATCTGAGCCCTTTAAATAGATTTGTGTGTGTATGTGTGTGTGTGTGTGTACATACAATAGATACTCATGCACACACACATACATAGATAAATGGGGTCTAGTTTTTCACATGGTTACTCTAAGCACTGAGGTTTTGACCCTCTTCTTTTGGGTTCCATAAAATTTCCTTCATTCAGCTATCTCAATGTTAAAATCAGAAAAACCCTGCATATACATGTATTTGTAAATGGGCAAGCATATGTGTGGTGGTATTTATGTATTATTTGTCACGTGTCTGCTCTCACAAGTACTGAGGCACTAGTATTATAATAATGAACCATATTTGGATGTAACCCAGCAGGTGTGAGGTAGAGGAGTCATGCACACAGATGGAAAGGTGAGTCAGGCATGATCATACTGGGCCATCTAGGCAAAGGTAAGGAGAAGGATTAGGGTTGAGAGACACATTATCAAGAAACAAAAAGAAGAAAAAAAAAGATAATTGTTCTGACATATACCAGTATTACTTCTTTAATTGATATTTCATGTGGAGTTTCCAATTCTTTCTGCATTCTAGATGCTGGTGTATATCAAAACAGGTCATGAACTGCTTCTGTCTTGGCTGTAACCCCTGGTCAAGGCTGTTAGTTACATGGCTGGAGGTGATTATCAAAGAGCTTAGCATAAGCACAGATTCTGCTAAGTGTTGGGATTTCGCACTGAATTACTCATGTAGGCAGAGAAGATTCACCAAGGTGTTATCAGGATATCTGATGTTTAGTGGTTTTGAGCTTGTACTTGCAGAATTCTGCCATGTGAAGGGGCGGTGATGGAGACGTTCTTAGAAAAGAACACAGGAAGCAAGATAAAATTACTTGACTCCCTCCCTTATGCTTCTTCCTCTCCCAGTTGGCAATGATTCCTGAACACACACATTGCTTATAAGAGTGAACACCAAAATAGTGGTACATTAGAAAGATAGAATTTTCATCTCTCCCTACTTATAAAAAGTTTTCTTTTAATATACCCCTTAATTTACCGAGAACCTGCCATGTATAAGGCACTGTTCTGTATGCCAAATAGTCACTGGTGAACCAAACGAAGATGCTCTCTGCTTTCATATAGTCTAATATGTAATGGTAGAGGCAGATGTTAAAAAGAGAAATAAGTAAGTACAAATAAATTCACATCTATTATGGGATAAAATAATAACAGGGGCTGGATAATTTAGATTTGAAGGTCAGAGACAACACCTTTAAGGAAGCAATAGTTAAATCATGACCTGAAGGACATCTGGCAGTTGCTAGGCAAAAAATGAGTGAAACAGCATTTCAGCTGATGAATTAGCATTTTTTAAATCTTGGATTTTTTAGGCTTGAAAGTATCTGTGAGTCTTAAATAGGAAGTGGGGAAAATAAATCAAAATTATCAGGAGGAAACAACCAGAATTATCTTTAAAGGAAAGCTATATTTACAGAAGTTAGGTCAGAAGATTATTGCCCTTGACCAAAGGTTATTGCAAATATATTGAAAAGCTGTAAAAATAAATAAATAAAATTTAAACAGTTTAGCTAAGGTTGGCATGCTGTCATACAGACAGCCAAGAAAGAAGTTTGAAGGAATATTTTTACCTCAAATGTTTCTCCTGTGAAGTAGTGATAATATGAAGTCATGAGAAGCATTTATATATCTCTATATATAGATATATATAAAATGTAAATACAAGAGAAATTCAAAAGTCAACTATCTTCAAAGGAACAGAATGAGCATTCCAATGCAAATAAGGGAGGAAAATATTCAGTTTTCTATTCTTGATGTTTTCAGTTCTGGAGGCATTACTGATGCCACATGATTTCTTAGGGTAGGGACAAAGAAATTGGTGAAATTATCATCACTGAATAGCCTATTTTGGCTACTGCAGATTGTACCTGCTGAATATTTTAAGCACTTTTAATTTCAAGCATTCTCTTTTACGTTGTAGTTGGGTCCAAAACACATGAAAAATACTGTGTTGCAAAATGCATACAGATAAACTGGAGGTGTCACTTTCTTATTTAAAAAGTACCTCACATTTTATTCATTTTATTCATCATGTTATGTTTTGAATGCTCAAAAGAGCATATGACTTATCAATTTATATCATAATAAGAAATTTTCTATCAGAGGAAGAAACAATACAGGTTGTATTTTTTTTTCCTAATAGTTTATTGTGTTGCTTTGGGTAAATCCTTACACCTCTGTGACTCCATTTTCCTCACCTATCAAAATCAATTATAGGGCTGAATTAGCTGTAAACCTTCTCCGGCTCCAATATTTTCTTATTCTATGATATAAATTCCCTATTTTGGTAGAAACCTATTCTTCCTTTCTTCCATCATGTATTTCTTACTAAGTACCTACACTCTGCTAGATACTTGGAATTCAGCAATGAATAAAACTGCCCTCACAGAAGATTAGCTCAGCAGAGGGATGGGATGAGGACTGACCATGAAAGAGGGATTCATGATATAGTGTGATATGTACCTGGGTGTTATAATAGCATCTAGAGTTCCTAGAGTTCCTGATCTAATCAAGGAAGTAGACAGAATCTTCCTGAGGAGGAAGAGATTCCTTTAGCAATTGTAGCTTTACAACAACTACACAGTACACTTCCTTGTACTATTCTCTTAGTTCCATAGAAAAGAGGCAGCTTTAATATGGGTTGAGATGTGCTAGGAAGTTTAGCTTGGGGAGTGGTGGGGACTCCAACCCCAAGTATACCAGGTCTTATTTCAGGCCTTGACAATGCTCAGCAGCACATTCATATTCAAAGATTAGCTTCTTATCTTCTGAATACCCACCAGGACACACCCACAATGCCTTTTGCCTGTTACAGTCATAGTCAACAGTGAAATAGGTTTGATTCCCAGCAACAAAATATTTGAAGGTAGCATCTGTTAGATAGAAATAGAGCTTTATCACATATAGTCTTATCCAAAACAACCTTTCCTGTTAGGTGTGTGTGTGTGTGTGTGTGTGTGTGTGTGTGTGTGTGTGATAGAGGCAGAGAGGAGAGAGAGAGACAGAGGTAGAGAGAGAAAGAACACAATGTGAGACAGTGACTCTTTTTAAGCCTGTTCCACTGATATATTTGTGGAATGCCCTTGATTCTTCTATAAGAGCAGTATCTGCTAACTCCATACTTACACTTTTCCAAAGGTGTCTGAAGTCCAACCAAGTAGGGAGGAAGGGGTTACCACACCACTCACCCATGTTAGTCAAGGGATGAAGGGCAATGACCATTTTGAATGGAAATTGTTATTTTAGGGGGAAACATGAAATAACTTTCATGTGTTTTGGTAACTAAGGTCAATACAAATCTGTTCTATCTTCTCCACAGAAATTCCTACCATCTAATACACTCTTCCTTTTACTTGTTTAGTTTACTTGAGCTCTCCTCCAGTAGAATATAAGCTCTCCAAGGGTAGAGATTATTTGTTTTGTTTACTGCTATATGCCCTGAAGCTAAAACAGAACATAACATGTAGTAGGCAATCAAAAAATCTTTAATGACTGGCTGAATGAATGCTGCTAAACCAACATCAACGTCTTGAGTCTACCTCATAAACTCAACATCTTGAGTGTATCTCTAGGTAGATTCTGGTAGGATGGAAAATTTGCACTTATGAATGGCTACGTAATTGTGGCAGAGGAGGCAACTAGGACACATTACTTGTTTTCTTAATCAAATACAGTAAAACCTTGGATTGTGAGTAACTTGTTCTGTGAGTGTTCTGCAAGAGGCACAAACATTTCTAATAAATTTTAACTTGATAAATGAGCGATGTCTTGCTATATGAGTAGGATGTGATACCGAAAGTCACATGACCCCAACTAAACCAATGGTTCTTGAATTTTGCGTTGATATAGGAGTGCTTTGGATTATAAGCATGTTTCCAGAATGAATTATGCTTGCAAGCCAAGGTTTTATTTTGTATGTACTCTTTTTTCAGCAGCTACCAAGGGAAGTCAACTCCTAAGTTCTGGAAAAGGGCCCATTAGTGTTCTTGACACAGGGATTTCAAATGGCTGGTAGAGGAGATAGTTATGGGGTGTGTCAGAGAAGGCTCCTAGAAGGAGAGAATGCCTAAGCTCACACAGGGAGTTTGAGTAAGCATTAATTAGGCAAAGCGGGTAGAGCAGGGAGAAGTATACTCACAGAAAAGAGGTGAGAAAAAGAATCCTATGAATTTGAGGAATTCTAAGTCATGTCATGTGGGTGGAGTCCAGATACAAGAAGGGAATAGTAAGGGATAAGCTGGAGGCTTAAGGGAGAGGCAGAACATAAAAGATCTTAGGTGTTGAGCCAAGGAGGTTGGATTTTACCTAAAAGCCAATGAGGAGTAAAGACTATCATAGTCTTGATTGATCTTGAGGAAGACCACAGTGGCCATGGTGTGAGTAACGTGCTGAAAGGTACTTAAGCCTGGGGCATGAAGACTAGTTAGGAGGCTGCTATAATCCTGGTGAGAAGTGATGGTGACCTGTAGAACAGAGTGTGTCTGGGGGGAAAACAGGTGGATTTGAGAGGGATTAGAGATGTGGAATTGATTCAGTGACTGGTTAGGTGTGAACAGTTAGGGCTATTCTCTGATTAAGCAGATGGTGATGTCAAGGTGAGAATATCAGAGGAGGAAGAATGCTCTAGAGATATACAGTCACATTACTTCCCTCTCCCCCTGGCTTTTCACACATGGTTTATACACTGGGTAAGTTACCAAACTATCTAGCCTCAGAGTCTCCATCTGAATAAGGGTTTTAATAACATCCGCCATATAAGTTTATAGCAAGAAACAGGACTTGGACAGATGTAATCAAAATAGCCAGGACTGAATTCTGGTCCCACTGTTTAATGGAAATATGATTTTATTTTATTTTTTAAAGTTTATTTATCTTGAGAGAGAGGGGGAGAGAGAGAGAGAGTGACTGACTGTATGGGAGGGGTAGAGAGAGTGGAGAGAGAGAGAGAATCTCAAGCAGGCTCCATACTCTCAGTGCAGAGCCCAATGTGGGGCTCGAACTCATGAACTGTGAGATCATGATCTGAGCCAAAATCAAGAGTCGGATGCTTAACTGGCTGAGCCACCCAGGTGCCCCAGAAATATGATTTTAAATCTAAGTTACTTAAGTACTAGAGTCTTCAGTTTTCCTATCTCTCAAATGAGGATAACTAAAGCTAAATGGTTGTTTGTTGTAGAGCTTAAATAAAACAATGGAGGCCTCAGCAGCACATCTCAACTATTCAGGAACTATTGTTACTATTATCATGGCATTTGTGTTTAAAGGAAGTGGAATATTATAAACTCTTCTGTTCATTTAGTGAACCTTTTTCTAAGAAGCAAAGGAAGTGGTATGCAGTCTTGGAAAGGACAATGAACAACATTTTCACAGTGAGCTCATGAAGCAAAGAGAACTAGAAAACAATTGGCTAGAACTGAGATTTTCAGCAATGTATATTAAGAAACATTGGGTCGGGATCTTCTCAGTTGGCTAAAAGTTAATTTGTGTTTGCAGTCAAGGCCAGGTCTCTGGAGAGTTCTATGTGGCAAGGGAAGTGGGTACTAACACTTGTTAAAACTTAGTGTGTTTCCATGGGGCACCTGGGTGGCTCAGTCGGTTAAGCGTCCAACTTCGGCTCAGGTCATGATCTCGCAGTTCGTGAGTTCAAGCCCCGCGTCAGGCTCTGTGCTGACAGCTCAGAGCCTGGAGCCTGTTTCAGATTCTGTGTCTCCCTCTCTCTCTCTCTGACCCTCCCCCATTCATGCTCTGTCTCACTCTGTCTCAAAAATAAATAAACGTTAAAAAAAATTAAAAAAAAAAAAAAACTTAGTGTGTTTCCATTCAGGCCCAATAAAACAGATTTCAAATTTCTGGGAGCTAAAAGTTCTAAAGCATGTATTACATTCATACAAAGCAGGAGGTGGAAATGTTTCACTGCATTCTTCTTTTGGAAATTCTACTAAGGATTCTGGTCTGTCCAAGGGAACCTCATGCCAATGGCAGAACTGAAGGAGTACAGCAGAAATAAAAACACTACAAAATATTCCATGGGCTCCTTCTAACCAGACTGTGGTCCCAGGCCATGCAAGGCAGGGACTGTGATGAGAATCACAGATTTTCCAGTATGGAGTATGTTTTTGGCTACAACTGTGAGTCCGTGGCAATTTACCAGACAGCAGGAAATTCTGTGGTGGTTTGGGGCCTGGCAATTCATTGGTAGCTTATAAAAGCTCAGAAGGTTCAATTTTCTCCTGAGGTTTTGAAACTATGCAGCTTTGACATGCTTCATATGAAACTGCCTAACTATGGTTATTTAATCTCCTTCTGTAGACTTTTTAAGAACTCACAACCATTGTAACTATTAAAAAAATAGCCCCGCATATTCACAGTGAAGCTGAGTTTTCTGTGAATGAGGTTACAGCAATGTTGGAGGACATAACTTTTGAGGTGACGTGACCATACTGTGTGTGTTTGTGTGTGTGTGTGTGTGTGTGTGTGTGTTTAAAATACTGTCTCCGCATCTTGTATTCCTTATTACAATAGACATTTTATAGCTCAAGCAAGTTTGGGAAGCACCAATTTGTTCTCAAGGTTATTGTCAACAGATGTTTTATTATTTTGATCATATACGACAAGTCGGTTAAAAGACCTGCTGTATGTGGGGCACCCAACATAAAATAATCTGAAAGAATGAAAGAATGTTTCCACCATATGGTTTAGTCTGCATGTGGCTATAAATTGTGCATTATGGATGTGAACTGCGTTAATATTCAATTTCCTTTCTCAGGATTCTAAGAATGATACACAGCCTTCTAAGACTAATTCATTAATTCAATAACCCTGAGATTTAAAAGGTAACTGATTTCACAGTCAGTGCTGCCTTCATTTAATGTCATTACTCTTCCTTCCCCACTGAGCACAAATGCAGACTCTACGCTCAAGTTAAGAAATATCCTTTGGGAACCAGAGGCTAAGAATTCTTCTATCAGCTGTTCAAATGCCAAGCTTTCCAAAGAGAAAATCCCCTCGCTATGTGAAACACCACAGTCAGCCCTGACGATGAGTGGAAAGAAAGACCCTGAAACTATAGCGCAAGTGGTTCTTTGTGGAATTTTAGATTTGAACAGTTTCAGTTCAGATTTTTACTCCACATGCAACCTTGGGCATGTCAATTTATCACCCAGTGTCTCAGTTTGAAAGATAGTATGATAATTACTTCAGAGAATTGGAGCAAGGAGGATTATAAAATGTAATGCAATTAATAAATGTAATCACAAAGTTCAGATGTCCTTAATATTTTCCCTTATATTTGAAAAAAATCCTCTTCTTATTCAGAAGAACAGACAGTTTGGAGTGATGCATAGGTTGTCCAGAGAGAGCAGAATACTGCATTTCAACTGCATTGTCAAGTGTTGGCAAAGGATTTGGTCAGTTCACCTAAGAACATCCTTGTAGGCTTAGCCAAATATGACAGACCACTCTGAAAAGCATGTATCATAGTTTCTGTCAAAACATCCCAGGCTCAAGACCATCTGTCCCTAAAGTAACATGCTTTAAGAGAAGGTGGTTAAATAACACTGACATGAGTTTAATTTTGAAGCAATAATAACAAACCCTCACAAAATATTTAGTTGCCTGTATATTTTATCATTGAATGCAGACACAGAAAAACATACCATAGACTAAGAAAAAGTTGCCAATGCAAAAGCCCAGGCTTTCCTTTTACCATAGCAAAATGAATAGGAGAGCATCTTTCTTTTCCTTTTTTTTTTTTTTTTTCAGGTTTATGTCATGGAACAAGAAGATGACAAGCCCGAATGACACGGTATGATAGTAGATCTCCCTGAAATAATGACTTATTCAGCAAGTCTGTCTTTCCTACTAGCCACTCAGCTCTGAGAGAAGAGGCTGTCTCATTCACTGCCTATTGACAATATCTAATACACCCATCACAGAAGAGGCGATCAATTCATGATTGTGGAGTGAACAAAACATGGACTCAGGCACCATGGTGGGAAGTCGATGCATATCTGCTGAATGAGAGAATATTTTAGCAAGAAAGGTAATACTCATTAGGAGCACTGCCAAAGGAAGGGCACCATATGAGGAATAATTAAAGGAATCGGGGAGTAGTGGTAATTCTTCAGGAGAAAAGTTTTAAGGGAGAAAGTGAACTCTGATTTCTTTTTGTAATAATTCAAGGCCTGTCACATGAGGAGCTAGACCAGTAATAATAATGACTAACTCTTGTATAGGACTCATTGGGGACAGGCACTGTTTCAAGCACTTTATTTTATTATGAACTCATTTAGTCCTCATAATAACCTTATGAGGCAGGTATTATTATCACCCCTAGTTTTGAGATGAGCATAGTGAGGGGCAGACAGATTAAGTGACTCGCTCACATTCACAAAGTTCCTAAGTGTTAAAGCCACAATTTACCCTCAGGCTAAATAGCCATAAAATCCACACTTGAAATATTTTGCTCTACTGGTAGCAATAGTGTAGTAGAAATTGCTAGAAGATAATTCAAATCAATGTAGGAAATGTTTCCATAATCTTCAAAATTTAGAAGGTGAAAGCCTTCCTGCCTTGGAGGTAAAAGATAAAAACTTGGTATGTAGAAATGCTTCTCAAGAGCCTAAACTTTTATGCTTGTTGCTTTAAGAAAACCAACTTTAGGGGTGCCTTGGTGGCTCAGTGGATTAAGCATCTGACTCTTGATGACTCTTGATTTTGGCTCATGACATGATGTCATGGTTCGAGAGATCAAGCCCCGTTTGGGCTCTGCACTGCTGTGGAGCCTGCTTGGGATCCTCTCGCTCCTGCTCTCTACCCCTCCCGTGCTCATTCTCCCTCCCTTCTTCTCTCTCTCTCTCTCTCTCTCTCTCTCTCTCTCTCTCTCTCTCAAGGTAAATAAATACACATGAAAAAAAAATAAATGTTTAAAAGAATAAAAGCGGGGCACCTGGGTGGCTTAGTTGGTTAACCATCCAACTTCGGCTCAGGTCATGATCTCGCAGTTCATGGGTTTGAGCCCCGCATCAGGCTCTGTGCTGACAGCTCAGAGCCTGGAGCCTGCTTCAGATTCTGTCTGTCTCTCTCTCTCTCTGCCCCTCCCCTGCTCATGCTCTGTCAAAAATAAATAAATGTTAAAAAAATTTTTAATATAAAAAAACAAAAGCAAGTTTAAATGATTTGGGGTGACTTAAAATCTAATTTGGTATGAGAAAAAGTTTTATTTTGATTTCAGCTTAGTTTGAGAAATCAATGACCACATTGTAATATTTTCAGTTTGTTCTACCTGAAGAAGAGGGTGATCATTTGGATTTGATATTAAACCCAAAAACAAAACAGTAAGATATGGAAGAAAAGGAGTGGGGCTGGAAGTTAAAGATGTGAAGTTTAGATTGGCCTTTGCTCTGCAGTGAGTGACTTTAAGGAACCTATGAAAACACTCTCTGAGCCTTTGTTTCCTCATTTGCAAATGAGGAGTGTCATGTTTTCTTTTTCCATTTCACAGAGAAGTATGAAGGATGAAATGAAATATCTGAAAAATATTCTGAAAGTCACAGTGATATTAAGATATGATAAAATATATTCATTATATCATACCATATGCATTAAATGCATTATAATATATACATTATATCACATGATGAAGCAAGAATACTGCATGTATAGTAGAGCTAACAACCTCATCAATTTTAGCTTCAGAAAACATGGGTATATTTTCATGAGGAAGATTTCAAAAACACAAGCGGAGCACTGGTTGAACTGGATTTCCTTTTTTTGAATTAGAAGAAGGCTAAATATGCAAGACGTGATGTCATTTTTGTTGCTGTTTTTCCCCAGAATTGAGTTGCATTACAGAGCTTTGAGCAGTTTAAGCAGATGCAGGGAGTGGGTGGAGGGATGAGCCTGGTTTATTTCTCAAATATTAAGATATAATCCTAAAGAAAAATAAATACATCTCTATTCACTGACTTTGTCTTCTGTTTTGTCTTTGTCTTTCTCTTGAAGCTGCTTTCAGAGCTAACCTGAGATCTTTTGCTTTTTGGCTAAATGTTTCCTTTTGATAAATGTATAAGCCTTAAAGGCAGTCTGAATATATTACTGCTGGTCAGAGAATATGTGTTTTACTCCAGAAAGCCTTCCATATTTTTCATGCTATGTGGTAGCACCACATATCACGGAAGAAATATCAACCAGCTCTGCCAAATGCTAGCTTTGTGACCATGGACAAATGTCTTAACTTCTTTGAACTACAATCTGCTTATTACAAAATGGAAGCTCTAAAACTTATGTAATGACCTAATTGTTAGGATATGACATAACCACCACAGAGAGACTAGCACGTAAGGTTCAAACTTTAAAAAATGATAGAAATTGATATATTTTTTTGTAGCAGCTATTGCTACAAGCACCAGAAAGAGCATTGAGCATTGGTCTCAGCTTACAAAGAGGATGCTATTTATCTACCTACAGACAAACATAAACACATAAATACATGAAAGAAATATATGTAATGTATATTATAAAGTATAGAATGTAAAATATAAAATATATATAAAAATCTGTACACATACAAGGTTTTTGTGTATATATATATACACACATGTACATATATATATACAAAAACCTTGTATGTGTACAGATTTTTATATATATTTGTATATATATATACACACATAAAAAAACCATGTATGTGTACATGTATATATACACAAAAAACCATGTATGTGTACATGTATACACAAAAACATGTATGTATATGTATATGTATATACATATATATGTATGTATATATATATGTGTGTATATATATATATATATACACACATATATATATAAAGGATACATATCCTTATCCTCTATCTCTTGTCAGAAGACTAAATAATTCTTCTAATGATTCAACTAGTGGTCTAGTAGTTCTTTCTAGTGATTCAAAACAGCCAGATTCCAAATAAAGAGGATTAAACCAAGAAACATTACAGCCTTTGAGGGCCTTGAAATTTACAAAGAAGGCAGACACAATATGAGCACAGGTGATAATGAGAAAGCCCTGAGGTGATAAAAAGGATGGGTAGGCTAACTATAACTGAGAGAATCTGACAAAGCTTTTCAGAGGAGGTAATACATGAACTGGGTTTTTAGGAAGAGCTTGTCAAGCAAAAATGGTAAGGGAGTGAAGAACAATTTTAGGATCAGTAAAGCCTTATTGGTGATCCTGAATTAAATGGAAGGCGACGTTCTTCTCAATGACTAAATGTGCATTGTTCAATTTATGCAGAGTCTATACAGCCTGAACATTTTAAGCTTAAAAACTAGGTAATACACTGCAGAGGTTCTGATGCCTATGAATATTTTTATAACATATGCATCCCTTTTCTCCAAGGGATAGATCATTTGAAAGTTTAAAAATGTATCAAGCTCATTAAGCTAAGTGGATAAAATATATACTTTTAAACCCACTGGTTATAATCATTTCTCAGATTTTTCAACTACCAGTTTTTCTCCTGTGCATCTCTGTTTTGAGATATTACTAGTGTTTTTGTTTTTGTTTCTTCTCCCTGTATTTTTCCTTTTGCTTTCTCTCCATTAAAACAAGTTTCATTGTAGGATGAGGTAAAGAGATGGAGGGTTGAAATCAGAAGGGGTGCCTCAAAGGTGGTTTGACTCAAGATGTTGCCAATACTGATACTTACCCATTTATCAACTCTGCCATCTAAAATCCTCTTTCAATCTGAAGCTGGAATCTTCTCATAGTCATAAATGGCTCCATGCTACTATCTGAGCTACAGACTTCCTCACTTCATGCCCATAGAATAGGGTGGGTTTCTGTCTCAGAATCCTAAGTAAGAATCATGGAATTCACTTCGCACTGGATCATCAAGCTGCATATCACCCAATGGAGGCCAGGGCAGTAGGATGTGCTAACGCACTTACATCAGTAAGAATCCACCCCTGGAGTTAAGATTCACCTTAGCTTCCATCAAACCACATGCACTGTGTGGCAGAGGTAGATATCTGAACTAAAATCTGGACATTTAGCAAAATGGGAAAGGTAAAGAGAATGAAATGGACAGCAACAAATGTCCAACCAACATTGGAAAGGTATAGCAGAAAAGGGTAATGGATGTTGTAGCAGTTACTTGTGCAGAAAACTAATGTAGTTAAAGGTTGTCTTGTCACTGTATAAGGACATAGAACTGTGGGATAATTCTGGAGATGGCTGAAGTGGCTGGGAAGAGAAGCACTAAGAATGACCGAGGTTATTGTTGCTGCTAGCCTAACAGTTGACCTACTGATACTTTATTTGTTGCTGCCCTAGCTATATCAGTTAGGGTTTGTTCAGTTGTGAGTACCATAAGACCTAGTTTTTTACCATTTCTCAAGATCTGTTATTTAGTGACCCACGTGTGGTTTCTGGTAGCCTGTATTGCTCCTTTGCTTTCCAGTACCTCCACCATACTCCTGAACAGTTGGGGCACCACAAGAGAGAGCTTTCCTTGCAAAATTTTCTTAACCATCCATATCTTGTTGATACAAGTCTTGGAGATGGATCTACTCTGGTTAGAAAACTAAACTTGGGAATAATAGAGTTTTGTCATTTCTGTGTAAGTCTTTCCATTGTGGATTCGGTGTAAAACATGTTAGGCTTAGAAGTACCATTACACTAGCATTAAATGTGCTTATAATAATCAGGGGCCATGTCAAAGAAAGATTGGAGGGGTAATAATAGCATAACAAGTGGTTCACAGAAGAAAATATATTGGCCACTTTAGACAATGTGAGGGCACTGAGGCCAGACTAATGAACTAGAAGGGAGCACTTGTTAATACTTTGGTCACAGAAGGTTTGTGAGGTGAAAGAAGGGAGATAACTCAGCTGGGAGTTTATAAAGAAAAATGGAGATGGTTGGAGTCAGCAGCTGAATTTCAGCTAAATGTAGTTTGTGCCGATTCATCTAAATCAGTCCTTTGAGGTATGTTTACCAGGAGCTCCTCAATCCCAAGACTTTGGTGCTTACATTTAAAGAAAAGTTAGATTAATGACCCCTCAAACGTCTGTAAACTATATTTCTAGCAGTTTTTTTTCTGACATCTGAGTCCAGTAGCTAATACTGCAAACCACTTTCCACATGTACTGAAGCTTACTCATTCCCAAATCAGAAAAATTTCTAGACAGTAGAAACCTAAATTCATAGACCTGTCACTGGCCATTCTTTTTACCTGCCACTTTTTTTATTGCTTTTTTATTTCTGGTAGTTGGAACACAGTAATGGGTTACTTTAAAGGAGATGGTATGTGCAAGCTTTGGGGTATTAAGGTTTACTGCAATCTGCCAGCACTATTTGAGTAGAGAGCTTTGCATTATGACTCTACCTTAGTGGCGAGAGACGGGACTAGAATTTAGAAAAGGTAAAGAATGAAAGCAAGGCAATATTTATTTTGATAATGGGCTATGGCCAGAGGAGCCTAGGCCATGACCTATGACCTACTCAATAACTTGAGCACAGTGATAGCTGAACTATAAGTGAAGACTCAGTTAGCCATTGGATAGGGAATGGAGTCTTTGTCTTTAGGACCGACCTAAATTGGAGGCTACCAGTTTATTTGTTCTCTCTCTCCTCCCTCCCTTCCTTCCTCCCTCCCTTCCTTCCTTCCTTCCTTCTCCCTCTATTGTCCCCTCTCCCTCTTCCTCTCTCTCTTACCCTCCTTCTCTCTCTCTCTTTCTTCTGTCTCTAGCTTTCTCTCAGGAATCCTCCTTTTCTCAGATAAGCCTACTCTACACCCCAGGAAGCCCAGAGGGCAACTGGCCACTCATCTGCCTCTTATTTCCCAGCTTTAGTCCACAGTTGTACTGCAGCACACCCCTCCATACTCCACACTCTAGTGTGAAAAATCCTGAGGAGCACATTTATTGGCTCAGTTTGGTTCAGGTGTCAACCCCTCAACTGTGCATGAAATTACTCAGAATGCTTTCAAAATAAAGATGTCCCATGTTCTACCCTGCCAAGGTTCTTACTCATTTAGCCTAGGGTAGGGCTCAGGTACCAGTATTGTTTTTTTACTGGCTCACCAGGTAATTCCAATTCATAGCTCTAGACCAATCAACTGTGTGGTAGTTGTCCCCAGACAACTGGCAGTTGTGCCCAGAACAACATGGTTAGAATGGGGAAAGGAGCCGTTTCCCTAAAGGAAGTTGTTCCTTCTGTCAGCTCTTTTGGATGCAACAATAGCTGCCCACTTTATCACATGTAGAGATTGGAAGTAGGGGATTATGGGAATGCAAGATTTTGTGGAGGTATCAAAACATCTGTAGCAAATATCATAATCTGAAGATATTGAAAACAAAAGAATACACTGTAACTGCTTGTCTAGCCTGGACTAAATTCTTGTTAGTTAACAAAGAACTGAGCTACAAACAGTACTGTGTTATTCTACAGGAAGCTATGGCTGCAAACTTAAAGGCAGGCTCCATTTATGTGCTTGATGTGCTTGAAGAATACAGGGATAATTGGATATATGTACATTTGGGGGATCACTTAAGAAGCTTATCATTTACCATAAATGCAGTCACACACATACAGGGGAAAGAGGAAGCATGCATTTGTCACTTGACCTAGCCTCAGAATCATAGCCTGAACTTACATGAACAGTGACATTTTAGAAAAAAAAAAAATGGGGGCATCTGGGTGGCTCACTTGGTTAAGCATCCAAATTTGGCTCAGGTCATGATATCACAGTTCATGAATTCAAGCCCTGCATTCGGGCTTTCTACTGTTAGCACAGAGCCCACTTCAGATCCTGTCTCCCTTTCCCTCTGCCCCCCCCCCTCTCTCTCTCTCTCTCTCTCTCTCTCAAAAATAAACAAACAATTTAGAAAAAACAATGAAGCCTACATAAGTGTGTATGTGTGCATGTCACATTTTATAATAGCAAATAATATTGAGCACCTATGATGTTCCATTAACTCTTTTATGCATTATACATATATTATTTCTATTTTTCACAACATGCTATATGATAGATATTAGTATCTTACTCATTAGGGAGAAAACTGAGGCTTTAATAGGTTAAGTAACTTGCTCAAGGTCACATAGGAAGTGGCTGATCCTGGATTCAAAGTAAGGTCTGAGTAGAAAGACTGTGTTCCTTTCCAGTGCTTATATAAACCTACTCTGTTCCATAAATCTTGTGATATTTTCCACCAAGCCAATAAAGGTCTGATCAAAATTCATACATATTAAGTAAATATTTTTGTTTATAACTAAATACACATTTATGTTTAAATGGTTTCTATGCACATACTATTTGTATACACTGTGCCTTATATTTCAAACACACTTAAAATATACACTGATAATTGAATATATAAAATTTGTAATTCATTTAAGAAATGTACCTATTATTAAAAATTATTTAACTAGACTAGAATAAGACTGTGCTACAGATGACTATATATATACAGATGACAAATATCATTGGGACTCTGGCTTTTTATTCCTGTTATGTCAAATTAGAGAAAGTTGCAGAGACACAGAAAAAAATCAGGAATTTAGAAACCCACAGCTTCCATGTTATTTGAAGTAATTAGATCCTTAATTCTATTTGAATTTGGTATTCTTCATCTTCATTAAAATTCAAACATTTGAGAGAAATTTATTTGGCCTAAGTGATTCAGACATCCAATGATTTTCCAATTCATTTGATACCTGGATGAATCTAGAGGGTCCATCAGTTGTTGTCCATTAGACAACTCTTAATGGGTTTTACCCAGCAGTTCACAAATACTGTTTTCAGAATCCCCACCCACCTTATACCCAAATTCTATAGGAATTTGGAGGGTACAGTAAATCAGTCACTTTACTCTGCCCTACAAATTGCTGTACATTTAGGAAGATAGCTCAGATCTTTTGATTTCTTTTTAATTGCAAAAGAATATCCCTGACTCATCAGATGGAACATTCAAATAATATCCCATGATCATACATCCTGCGGCTGTCAGGACAGTACTCCAAATGATATTTGTTTTTGTTTTTGTTTTTGGAGGCTGGGGGCAGGGGTCAGAGGAGATGGCAGATAGTCATATAGTCACTTCAATATCTCTGCTAAATTGTAGTCATGCATGATGGTTAGGGTTATAAATCCATGATGAATCTATTATCCATGCCGGGTAAACTAGCCTCTCTTGATATAAGTCATACTGGGGGTACATAACCTATTAACTTCATGCATGAATAATGGATAAATCACTCAGAGGCATAGACTTTATACTCAGCTACAAAAGTAGCTGAGTATACTGTCGTAAGAGCCCATGGTGTCAGAAAGATATGAAATATCACAGGTGGCCAATGCTGAGAAACCCAGATTGTGCTACTGAAAGGAATTTGTTGGATTATAATCTAGGTATCCTTGATTTTTCTGCTCTTTCTGGCATTTCCCATATTAAAAAGCATTAGAATATGTTCTTTTAACATCCTTAACATATTGTTTAAAAATTTTAAATGTTTATTTATCTTTGAGAGAGAGAGAACACAGGCGGGGAAGGGGCAGAGAGAGAGGGAGACACAGAATCTGAAGAAGGCTCCAGGGTTCGAGCTGTCAGCACAGAGCCCAACACGGGGCTCAAACTCAAGGACCACGAGATCATGACCTGAGTTGAAGTTGGACGCTTAATTGACTGAACCACCCAGGTGCTTCTTCACATATTTTGAATATGTTATCACCATATTCATCACCATTGGCAGAATTTAGCTGTTAAATTATATGTCTTAAATGGCACTATCTCCTGAATTATCTCCTGCATCCTATGAAATGTACACCCAACAACACAGCCAAAGTAATCTTTTTAAAACACAAATATGATTTTGTTACTTCTCTGTTTAAAATTATTCAAACGTTCTCCAGTGCCTTTGGGATAAAATTTAAAGCCCTCTGTATATTATCTAAAGTATCTATGTTCTCAGCCTCTCCCACACTCCAGCCTGGTCTCTCCCTCTAAGCCCTACCTCAATGTGAGTGCCTTGAGGACTCAACTGGACTACTGGACTGGACTACTTGCAGTGCCTTGAGGACGTTATTTTTCCAGGGGTCCTTGAACATTTGCATCTGCTGTTCCCTGTCTGAGAGACCTTCTTCTTCCTTTCCCTTTTCCATGGCTTGCTTCTTCTCCTCTTTCCTAAGTAAGCTCAGGTATAAAGCCTCAAGGAAGTACTCCATTCTGGGCCAGGTATCCACAGCACTCTGCTATTCTTCATGGTTTTTGCCTATTTACTTCTTTGTGTTTTCTACCAGGCTGTAAAATTCTATGAAACAAGGACAATGCCCAGGACTGTGCTTGACAACTAAATGAACATTAGACATTTGTGGAATTCATTATGTGTGGCAAGTGGCCAATGCACTGAACAATGATGCTGTAGAGGAAGAGGAGTCATCAACTTGTCCCGAAATTGTTCAGTAACTTCCCTTTTACTTTTTAAATCATCATGCTAATATAAAGAACACTATAATGAAATTCCTTCTATCAAGGAATTCATAGGTCAGTGGAAAAGACATATTTTATTCATCATTTAGTGTGAGAAGTTCTCTACTTGTATTAATTTATAATAAGGGGACCTTGCCCAAGAGGGAAAGTCAAGAAATGCTTCTTGGAGGAAATGACACTTGAACTTAATTTTGAGGGCAATCTAACTCAGTGGCAATGAGTTTAGGTTCTGGTATCTGTTGGGCATAGGTCTGAATCCTACCTCCATCCCTTACTAACATTGTGACTTTTAAGAAGTTATTTAATTTCGGAGCGTCGGTGTCCTAATATGTAAAATGGAGTTGGCAATATCCACTTCATAGAGATGTATGTATCCACTTCATAGAGGTGTCACATAAATGTGACTAGTTTGTTACTAAATTAAATGTTAGATTTAAATGGAGAAAAAGTAGAAGCTGTAAGTTCTTATAGCAAGATCCATAACTTCTTAATCATTGGATGTCTGATATTTAACAAAGTAACTGGAAAAAAACTGATATGAGAGAAATTCTTATTAATGAGACTTGTTAGATCACTGAGACTAGTAGGCTATGTTTTTATTAAGCTTCCTTCCTGATCCTAATAAATAACATTTATGAGAACTACCATATTAGCACAAAGGAAATGCTAAGAATAGCAACTATACATGCTGTCCTAAACCTTTATATTAACTCATTTAATCATCACAAAGACCTTAGGAGAAAATTATAAACACTTTAGTTTCATTTTCAGGTATGAATATTAAAGCCCAGAAAAGTTAAGCATTCAGCTCAAAGTAACTCAACCAGTAAGTAATAGAGCCAAAATTCAAATGCAGGCCATGTGTCTTTACTTCACTGCATTTGCAGTGCTAGAGCATTGGCGTAATCCATTCATACATCAAATATTCAGAGTACATACTATATTCCAGACAGTGTTCTAGGCAAATTGGATACAGAAATGACTATGTATTTGCATACAGCATATATTTAGGAAGGGGGATAGATATTAACAAAGTGAGCAATAAAGTAATAACATAAATCTCAGATATTGGTAAGTGCAATTAAAAAAGTAATAAAGCGGGCACGTGGGTGGCTCAGTTGGTTAGGCATCCAACTCTTGATTTCATCTCAGGTCATGATCTTACAGTTAGAACCTCACGTCTGACTCTGCAGTTCATAGTGCCGAGCCTGCTTGGAATTCTCTCTCTCTCTCTCTCTCTCTCTCTGCCCCTACCCCACTTGTACACGTTCTCTCTCTCTCTCTCTCTCTCTCTCTCTCTCTCTCTCTCTCTCTCTCACACACACACACACACACACACACACACACATAATAAATAAATAAACATTTAAAAAAGTAATAAAGCTATGAAAATGGGAAAAAAAGTGTAAGGGGGATGCTGGTACTAACTTAAATGGGGTGTGCAAGGAAGACTTTTCTGAGACATTTGAGCACATATTTAAATGGTGAAAAGAGCAAGTCATGTAAAGATCCAAGGGGAGGTTATTTCAAGAAGACAGAATAACATATTTAAAGACCTTGAGGTACAAAAAGCCTGACTTTGGGGAGGAATGACAAGAAAGTGCATATGGCTACAGTGAAATGTTATAGGAGTTGGTGGTGAGGGCATAATGTCAGAGAGAGAAGCAGGGGTCAGAGTGTATAAGGTTTTGCAGGTGATGATAATGAGTGGAATTTTAAGAAAAGAAGTGGTATATCTGGCTTATTCTTTTGAAAAAGATTACTCTGGCTGCTTTGAGGAGGAGTGGGCGAAAGTGGAAACTACTGAAGTGGTCCAGGCATGGGATGATATTAGTTTGGACTTGAATTCAGCAGGGTCAGTGGTAAAATTTGATTGATTTTGAAATATATTTTTATGGTAGCACTGGTAGGACTTGCTCTGGATGCCAAGGGAAAAAGAGCAATTAAGCAAGACTCCTAGAGGATTGGGGGGGGGTGGTGAATAATAAGGAAAATGATAGAACCAATTAGCTAAGATAGGGAATATTAGTTTAGAAGTCGTTTTTGCCCCAAGGGTAGGGAGTGCAGGGAAATCATGAATTCTGTTAGGAATATACTAAGTTTAGAAGACCTTCTTGATATTCAGCAGAGATGCCAACTGGACAGTTAGCTGTTTACATTTGGAATGCAGGAGAGAGGTCATGACTCAGATTTGGGAATCATCAGTTGACAATTGGTATTTAAAGCCATGCATGTGGATGAGATCACTAGGGAATGAGGAGAGATTGAGAAGAGGTCTGTCCACTGGGTTTCTGGAATGCTCCAATATTTATAGGCGGAGCTAACAAGGAGACTAAGGGTACCAATGAGATGGTGAATAAGTAGGAGAAATGTTTTATTATGCAAGGCAAGAAATTATCATCTTGAGGGAAGGAGGCAGTGACAGCTGCATCAAATGCTACTGAGAACTCAGGACAGAGAACTGCTGCTTGCATTTAACAAGATGGAACCTGTCAAGACTTTGATAAAGATGGTTTTAGGGCCACTGAGGGGATGAAAACATGAACTAGTTTAAAATAGGAAAATGAAGTAATGAAGTGGAGTTATTGAAGACAGACAACTTTCCTCTATTTTTGGTAAAGAAAAATAAAATCATGAAACAATAGAAGGAGAACATTGGGGAAAGTGACATTTTGTTTTGTTTTGCTTTTTCTTTTAGGACTCCATTGCTAGAGGACTCCTCTCTTTTAATGAGAGAGATTACATCATGTCTGTATTATGTTTATCCAGGAAAACATAGAGAGCAACGGATATTGCAGGAGAGAGAGAGGAGAAAACTATAGAAGCAAAGTCCTTCAATGGACAAGAGGTTATGGAGTGCAGGTCACAAGTGAAGGGCTGGCCTAGTAAAGGAGCAGGGGACATTCTCCCATTGTAACAGGGAGAGCACACTAACAGACCTGGTGGTAGGAAAGTAAGATGGTCTTCTTTGATTGCTTAGATTTTCTCAAGGACACAGGGAGAGAGGTCAACAGCTGAGACTGAGTATGAGGGAGAGGTGTTTGAGATTTGAGGAGACCAAGTAAGTTGTGAACCTATTGTTCCAGAGAATGAGAAAGTGATTTTTCTAAAAACGTATAGGAATTATTAGGATGCTTTGAAGGTTCACTTGAAATCAATAGCTGTATGTTTCAAGTGAGATGAAGGAGTGCTTCTGTGGACCCATTCTTTGCCCAGGTGCTGAGAATGGAGGACTGAGGCTTTGCTGGGTGAACACAGAAAGGGAGAGAGGAGATGAAATGTTAAAAGTGTGTGACAGGAAGACTTGGAGTATGGTAGGTGGGGTAGGGGTGGGCATACAAAAGATGAAACCTGGAGAAAACTGGAGAGGAAAGGTAAAATCTATGATTTGAGGTCCCAAGGGAGTTGGAAGAAGTTCTGAGGTGGGGGTATTGGAATAGATGATAAGAACGGAGAGGAGGTGGTGTTCAACGAAGACAGTGCTTGACAGAGCTTTTTGGGAGGGAGTGCTGTTAATGGCAGTGACAAGGTTCAGAGTGACTGAGATGAGATGACACACTAGGTCATGAAGCAAGGAAGTGTCAAAATGTAGACTAGAACACACAGCTGTCTGACTCCCACTGAATGTTCTACCTCACACCAAAGTTAGCTTTGATTTTCTAACCTATAAAACCAGGGTAACAAAATGATGTCATATTTAGTGTCGGGGTGTGGGGAGAGAGAAGGGTTGACTCTGTGAGTGAGAGATCTTTGCAAACAGGGTCCTGCATTTAAGAAGGGTCACATGGCATTTAATGTTGGGCTCTTACTATCTTTTTTGATTCTTAATAATTTTTAAACAAGGGCTCCACATTTACATTTTACACTGTGCTTTGCAAATTATATAGCCAGTCCTAGGGAGAAGATTAGTGATTTAGTAGGAGAAATGTGTTCTTTTTTTTTCATTTGGGTTAATTTTCCTTAAGCCTCATTTTTCTTCATTTAGCATGTCATTAAAATTTAACCAAAGTTCATAATGGAAGTTTTAAAGAACACATCTGTCAAACACTTAACTTTTAATGTAAATTTCCTTTTGAAACCACTCATGCTCAATAAAAATTAGGCTAAGAATGAAAGATTCCCTGACTCAGGAAAGTGCATAATCAGTAAACTTAAAAGAAGATATAAATTTAAGTGCAGGTCTAGAGTCTAAATTGATACTTGAATGATAAAGCTTAGAAAAATACTTACATTTTTATTTTTTATTATAAGCAAATTATATGTTTATTGTGGAATGTGTAGGAAAAAATATAAACAAGAGGAAGAAACTAAAAATTATCCAAAATCCTTAATAAGAGTTAACATTTTGGCACATATCCTTCCAGGCTTTATGTATATTCTTATGAACACAAATTATTCATGTTCGTGCTTATAGGATTATACTTTAAACACCATTATGAAATGTAATTTTTTTTAATTTAATAAGATAACCTAGTTAGGCTTTCCATTCTTGTAGTTAAATATTCTTAAAAAATACTATTATAATGCAATTTAATATAATTTTCTATTATTTGGACATATAATAATGTATTACTAAACACTTGTCTTTTTCAATCTGCAATGTTATAAACAATACCAATATGAATATTCTTTGTGTCTTTCGGCATTCTTATAATTTCTGAGTCAAAAAGGGTGCTCATTTTAAAGCTTTTGATCCATTTGTCCAAATAGCTTTTTTTAATGGTTGTAACAATTTCCAGGCCCACTCCGTGGCAATGAGTATTAACCTTCCTTTAAAATTTTGCCAGTTGGACAGACAAAAATCAGTTAGCATCATTGTTTTCTTTGTTTATTAATAAGTTTGAACAAGTTTCATATGTTATTGGTCTTTTCTTTTTTGATGAATGTCCTATTAATGCTTTTGGTAATTTTTTTCTGGGCGGTTTTAGGCCTTATTCTTACTGTTTTGTAAACTATCTTTATATATTAGGGTTGTTACACAGAATTTTGCTTATTTGTCAAATCCTGCCAAGGACCTAATAACAAATTTGCAGAGGTCTGAAGGATTGCTGCATTTTTTTTCCATGGGGGAGGTGGTTTTAAAATGCACTGCTTGTTTTTTTAAACTAAAAAATGCATGGTAATGGTAGTTATGAGATAGCATTACTAATGTATAAATGAAAATTTTTGTAATGTATCTAAAAATGTATAGCAAAACATTAATAATGGAAACGATAGGAAAAAGTGCTATACTAGCTCACTGAATATTTCTGTCATTCTCATTAATTTCTCCATATCTTGGCAATGCCATTTACATATGGAACATTCTGGTGATGTGGTCTGTCTCTGTGCCCTCCACTGCAAGCATTTCATTAATATTTTTGTTTTGAGTCCTGTTGGAAACTTCCAAGGTAAAATACACAATTGTGTGATTTCACAAAACAATCCATTAGGATGCAGAATGTTGAATGCAAGACTGAGGTTTTCAATTATTCGATTTTTCTTACCCTTTCCAATGTAATTTCTTCAAACTCATATTCAATTTCTGTCCCATTGACCTGTAAATAAGAAAAAAAGAAAGAATGTTAAATACATGTTGAGGGGGAGATGGCTGCATTTTTATAATGTTTGGGGTTAAGTTTCATACTGGCTAAGAATAAACCACACTTTCTTAATGTCTGTGATTTTATGTTTTCATCCAAATAAAATATAGTCTAAGGTATTATAAAATATATGAGCAGAACTACAAAGATAATCAAAGCTTATTGCATTCCTTAGAATTTGTGATATTTACGGCAGAGGGAACAATACAAAATAGGCATTGTGAGGTTACAAAGAATAAACAACCTAGGGGCAATGTTACAGTTACAAGAAAATAATTCCCTAATACCTTTTAAAATTTCCATGAATGAACACTAAAATACAACCTTAAAAAGTCAGTGGAGAAGGCAGTATAACCATATATCATATTTTGCCAAAGAAAAGCATTAAGAAGAACCATATCAGATAAGAAATACTTTTTATTTATTTATTTATTTTTTTTACTGGCTCAAGCTCAGGTAATTCATCCCCATTATCCTCATTATATTTATTAGGAAGCCCTGGACCATGTAATTATGTCCATATACCTTAGTAGCAACAAGAAAAAAATGAAGTAGGAAATGTGTGAAATTCCTAGTGAGAAAGTTTAACAACATCTAAACTCTTACATTGACATGAATTTACAAAGAAAAATACTTAAACATAGCAATGTATAATATATGCCTTACGCATCAACAGGTGTGTATAAACAATAGATGAAGAGTTGCTTTAAAATAACCTAACAGATATTCAATTGCCATTGTTATCACAGAGTCCTTTTCAGCCAGGCAAAAACCTCTGCATGAGAAAATTCTCAGCTGTCTGTGTCTTTTTTCTTACATGCGTCTCGGCAACATCATTAGTATTTAGGGATTGTCTAGAAAGACTAATTTTTAACTACCATGATTTTAAACCATCATTTTGGCAGGGTTTTAACCAGTTGACTTTCCTTCCTTAGAAGAGTTTAACATAGTTCTTGCAGACTGAGAGCTCTATAAAGATAAGGACCAGAAGCACTATTGGTTAACAGAGCCTGGAAAGAAAGAATTGATGAAGGGGAAAAACAAACAAACAAAAAAAAGGAGTGACAGAATGACCGACTGAACTAAGTATTAATTTATTTAATCTTATTTGTAAACACAGATATTTGTGGATTCTTTTCCATAAGGAATTTGGATGCAGTCTCATCAACTGAAGGTGTGGTTATAATCAGCAACTATAAAGAACGACAATAGACTTTACTTATGTGTGTCCACCAGCCACTTAGAGCATATTGTTGATTTTCTAATTACATGAGCTAATTGGTGAATCACATTTTACTGTGTTACTACATTATCAAACAGCCTTAAACCAAATTTGATTTTCTGGGCTTCAGCAAGTTAATGACTCATTGAAGAGGACTTGATGATGCTAGAAAGCTTTCGCAGCTTTATGGAGGTTTTTGTTCTTCATGTGCAAAAGTATAAAATAAAACTCCAGCTCCCTGTATGTGTGTGTTTCCATATTAATTCTTTTTTTGTTTGTTTTTATAACTTTCTTTAGTTGATGGAAGACAGAAAGGAAGGATGAATTAATGTGATATGTTTTAATTCTCTCAGTATGGTTCTGTGAAGCTTTTCTTTGCTTCAGTGACTTCTCTAGAGTGAAGCCCTTCACATTATCAAAGTGCTGCAAAGTGAGGAGAAAAAAAAAAAAACTTCAAAGAAAGGAAAACAAGTCTCTGATAATACAATCTAAAGGCTCAGGCTGAAAGAAATTCTGTTAGGAAGTACTTAAAAGACAAAAATCCTTTAGTGGCATAAAAGTGCCTAGTCATTCATAGTCTACCAGAATCTTTGCCTAACAATTCTGTGATCATGTATGCTGATTTGAGTTCCAACATTCACTATAGATACATATCCTAATTGCTATTCAAAAGATCCCTGGTCAGCTAGATGAACTTTTGGAGGCTTAAAGACTCTATGGGTCTTCAGTTTTCAACCCAAGAAAGTAATGTAATTTGCTTAATTCACTAGTATCCATAATGTCTTCATAAGAAGAGATGATGCCATCTAGATTGGGATGTCAGCTTGCTTTTAAAAGAATACCATATGATTTCACTCATATGTGAAATCTAAAAATCAAAACAAATGAACAAACAAAAAGAAGAATGAAAGCTATAAATACAGACAATAGACTGATGGCTGCCAGAGAGAAAGGGAGGGGAAAGGATGGGCCAAGTGCATGAAGGGAAGTGGGAGATACAGGCTTCCAGTTATGAAATGAATAAATTATGGGGATAAAAGGTACAGCACAGAGAATATAGCCAAAGGTATTATAATAGCACTGTATGGTGACAGATGGTAGCTACACCTGTGGCGAGCATAGCATAACAGAGTTGTTGAATTATTATGTTGTACACCTGAAACTAATGTAACATTGTGTTTCAACTATTTTCAAAAAAAGCAAAGAAACATCTTATGACTCTAACAGGATTTGGTAAAATTATAAAGGAATGAAACGTTTTTGGAAGAGCTGAGGCAGTATTTCCACCATGAATGGAGAACATTTAAGACATGTTATCATAAGAGCCAGTGTGGGGAGTTCAGGAAAGCCATTAAGAGTTGTCTATTTTCTCATCACTAGAAGAGTGTGATCTATGTTCTGCTTCAAGACCCCTGAGACAAGAAATCCCACAATTTCACTTGACAAAGACCTTGGGCTAAAGGATAGAAGGCACAACTAAGTATACTTCCATTTTAATCAGAGGTACGTAAGAGAGGGTTGTGACGTTCGTGAAAATTTAGCAACTTTTCAAATGCGTGCACCAATACAGTATTTTTAAATATTTTTTTCCCCACATTTATTTAGAGGAGTGGTTGCTTGCTAAAGAGACAAGAAGTATAAACAGTAATTTCTCCCATCCATAATTTTATGTATTCCCAGGAAAAAACAAAACAAATGAACAAAAAACTATGCTGTGAATGGGCTTCCATTATCCTCTGGAGGAGCTTAAAGACAATTTATTGTCGGAACTTGCGTTGGTGGTCTCCCTCTCTGCCCAGTCAGTTTACCAATATATGTCTTTCAATTCATAAAACTCTTTTCCTGGAAAGAATTCTGTTACATGCGTTTTTTTGTTGTTGCTATTCTTGACCGGTAATACTTCCTGTGATATTTAAGCACCCAGGTTATGTTTTATGTACCTGATAGTTCAGGGCCTGGACAGCTACATAGATTGGGTTCTGGCATTGACCATCACTTAAAGTCTCCTCTCACCTTGAAGACTAGGAAAGTGAGAGGATTGGCACTTTTGTAGATATAGAGGGAATTTCGCTATATTGAAAAATCTGGTTTTTTTTTTTTCAGATAGTTCATTTTCCTGAACCTAATGGCTCTGTGGTGACAGCTGGTAGGTTTCTATGGGGGCTAGAAAATCAAATTGATGCCACACATTGTCCTGACTGATCCGGGCATGTAGCCTTCTTGGCATCACACAGAAGAGAGTGACCCGTTCAAATTCAAACTTGGTATTTAAAGTTATAATTTCATAAACTTTGAGTGCTCTCTCACTGCCCTTTTCCCCCTTCAGTGCTACTTCAACCAACTGTCCACATGATCAGATAATTTAAATGCAGTGTTTTTTAATCTTCTGAAAAGAGGTCTAACACACATGAACTATTCCACATTTTAATGTGATTTAATTTGTATCTTAAGAAATGATTTCTCCAATTATTTTGTTCCTTGCCACATGTGTAATTTAATTAAAGCTAACAACATATTAAAATCTTGGATAAGTAAAGTTTTATACAACCCCATATCACATATTATAAAAAGTGCTTACAGAGTAATATCAAAGTGTTGGCTTCTTAAAAACTAAACATAATTCCACATAATAAAAAATACTTGAGCATGTGTCATGTGCCAAGTGCTGTGACAGGTATTGAAAAAAATAGAGATTTAAAATATGATCCCTATTCTCAATAAACACATGGTCCTTAAAGTGGCACCAAACATACTAAGGCCCCAGAGAAGTGTGATACCCAATATATGAAACATAAAGGCGGACTAGAACCACAGCTCCACTCTTGCCACATGTGAGGGCTGTTTGCTGTTTACATAGATTTTATTTCTTAGTAGGATATAATGTGATGGATGATGAACTAATCTGCCCTTTATTAAAAGTAATTATGACATAGTAAGCAAGACTTATATCTAAGTATTATGGTTTTGCATATAAAGCTGTTGCTTTGGGAGAGGATGTGATGATCATGGAGACTAGAGCAGCTGGTTTTCATACCCTCTTGCCATTCCCAGAGCAAGACAGAGCCCCAGTCACTCTGCTTCATCTGCAGCTGCAGCAAACATGTCACAATGCTTTATGGCTCCTTACACTTGAATCTCCTATGTACCTTCTATTATTTTCAGTAGGTAACATCATGATTTCAAGAGTGGGGGAAGAAAAAGACACCTCTTTGAATCCTAGTTCCAGTATTAATGAGATATGTGAATATAGCCAATTTCCTTGATCTCTCTAACCCTTAATACCCCCGTGTAGAATGGTACTAACAAGTACTTCCCTAATATGATTATTGTGAACATTAACTTAGATAATTAATGTAAAATGCTTGACACATATCGTAAGTGATAAAGAAATTATAGTTAGCTATAATACCATACAATTCTCTTCATGAAGTTGTTGGGAGCAATAAGTAAGATTACACAGGTTAATGGTAGGTCTTTGGTAGGTATTCAGTAGTGAGAGCTATTTTACCTAGCTGTGGATTAATAATCTACAAGCTTCACAAGGTTTATATGATCAATTATTGAATGTTTGTTAATTTCCCCCAGTAACATAAAATATAATTTAATAAGCAAATAAACGTGTTTTCTTCTACAAAATCCACTAAAACCTTTTTTAACGTAAACATCTCTTTCCTGAACCCATCTAAGATGTACTGTCTTGAGGAGAAGAATCATCTGAGCTTTCCCTCTCAGATCAGGTCATTGTAGCCTTCACTCAGAATATTACCTGAACTGGACTTTTTTCCAATCTGTGTCTGCTCCCTCTTGCATTTTCTTTTTAACATTGTCTTGCTCAGTCTTGATCTTTACATTACTCTGCTGTTGGCATTCACTTTCCTAAGGCTTTCCCATGGTATCCCTTACAGAGCCATGTTCATTAGGATATCAATGATATCTTACTCATGATTGCACCACTGTAGCTTCTGGCATCATGCCTTATTCATAGTTGGTCTCCAGAAAACTCTAGAACCAAGTCACCTGAGAACTCTGAAAACTGAACAGTCATTGAACGCTTCTCCATCTTTAAGTAAATATAGGGAGCCCTTAACACATACTTTATTTTCCTATAAAATATGGCTTTCATTTACCTCTCTATCTCAGGAAATTTTTAATACACATGCATTGCTAATTTCTAATTTAAATACTGTACACATGAATTAAAACATAATCTGACACAACCCATTGTGTGCTGGGCATGATGATATGCCCTAGAGATACAAAGATGGATGATACATGGCTCCTGCCTCAAAGACCTCTCTCTGATAGAGGGAGATGAATACTAACATGCAACACAGTGATATGGCTGCTGTGTAGATGCCCGTAGACCGTAGCAGCAGAGGTGGCATAGAGGAGGGACCAGGCAATTGCACCTGGAGGGAATCAGAAAAGACTTCATAGAGGAGGTGGTATAAACTGAATGTGTTAACAGGTAAGTGTCATGAGAATGAATAGGGAAGAGATGGGTTTACCAAGGAAGAGGGAGCAAGATGGACCACTTCTTCAGAGTGTTCTTCTGGAGACTGCACTGTCCTCAGAGTCAAAAGACCTGTATTACAGCCTTGATTCTGTGATTTAACATGCTGAGTAACCCTGAGAAGGTCATGGTGCTTGAATTTTCTCATGCAGACAAATGATCCCTGAGGTTCCTCCCTGCTCTGACCTCCTAGCATCAGGACTTTACTCTCTAGTCATATTCCTTTCTGTCACTTTGGGCAAGGTGTACCTGACAAACTTTAATATGGGTTTTTCAATTACTCTCTACTTTGAAGATCCCAATTGGCAACCTATAATCCTACCAGCGGATTGTTGTCTGACCTCCATGTATCCCTGCCATGTCCTTTCTCCTTAACCTGTAAGGTTCCCCATCAGGGAGGAAACTAAATGGTAGTATCATCAGCTCTACTTACATCTATTCAAGACTGTTACCATCAGAACCTTCCCATTTCTTCTCCTCAAAGACCCTGAGACTTTTGGAAGAAATAAAACATAGCTTTTTCTCTTTGAAAAAGGGGGGGGGGCAAGACGAAGGAGTTTTGTTCCACCTCAATCTAAAAGAAAGAACCATCTTCATCTTTTCATCACATTTGACTTTAAGTGTCTCTGCTGAATGGATGAAAAACAATCAGGTACTGAAAAAGTGAGAGTCCATCTACCAACATGGAAGCTCTAACCAGAATAAGAACATCATTAGACACAGTGGCACACAACTAAGCTGTCCATTACTTCCTTTAACTAATATTCCTTCTCCTATACGATCTCCACTGTTTCAAATTGTGCCCTCCATTTACATTAAGAGGAATTATCACATAGAAATAAAAAGCTCTGATTCTGGGATCCAAAAGACTTGAATTCTAATGCCAGTTTTGCCACTTACAAGCTGTTAGAATTCATCTTTTTTCGTGTTATACACACTTGTGTAAGTGTCAATATCGGTTAAAAACTTAGTAAGCAATTTTTTAACCTATGTAGAGCATCTGTTTTAATCTAAGGTGTGGGCCTGGTTATTTTAGAAATACTATTCAATTATAATGAGAACAGTTTAAAAAACACATTTTGAAAAGAGGCGAATCATAGTACTTCTTACTTTTAATAAACATAGGCTGTAAAAATAATTATTGATATTCTTAGTCAAGATTCTAATTTTGGTAAGACCACCATTCCTATTAGTTACCTGAATGTATTCTATCAGTTAACGCTGTTTTCATGTTAAAACTTCTAATCTTAATTAAATTTCTGAGCTCAGTGAACTGCTAAATTATAACATCCACCAAATAGAAAAAAAATCAGTATCCTATAATATGTTCCATTCTTAAAATTTTTTCCTTTGTTTTTGTTATCTCCTCTGCCTTTTTATTAATCTTTTATAATACAGAACTTTGAGTCTAGAAAAGTGATCTTACATTCAATAATTACTGTGTGTTTTTCATTTAATTAGAAACCACAGGTTTTTGAAAATTATTATTATTAAATACCTTATTATCTGTAAAAAAAATGTTATAAACTTTCCCGGTATTTTTGTGAAAAGAAGTTAAGGAAAATAGCTAGGGTTCTTACATTTATGAAAAGTATATATATGTGTGTATGTGTGTGTATGTGCATGCATCTATATATCTATATCCATATCTATATCTATATCTATATCTATATCTATATCTATATCTATATCTGTATCTATATATCTATATCTATATATCTATATCTATATCTCTATATATCTATATCTATATCTATATCTATCTATATCTATATCTATATCTATATCATCTATATCTATAAAACGTTGTCTTCTGTAATGAAAGAAATGAAGGAAAAATAGTACTTAGTAAGTTCAGAACTGGATTTACCTCTGATTTGGAAATGGCACATTTCTTCTCAGCTTTGCTCCCTTGCTTTGCACCATATGCTGAATGGAGTAGCAATAGGTGATTTTAATGCTTTCACTTTGCTCCAGTTTAATGGATACTGTTTTGTTTTTGGAGGTTTAAATATCCTATAAGTTAAAACATGCTCTTTGAGAGCAGTAAATGGTGTTAAGAACACAATCGATCAATGGTTATAAAGTCATTATGATATACCAGGTTTTTGTTCCATCAGGCTCACTTTATTATCCCCATATACAAACCACTTGGTCAACTATAAGCAATGTCCAAGAGAATCAAGAGCTCAAAGCATATGCCAAACGATTTAGAGAAACAAAAAGAGAGTCCTGAACTGTAAGTTGAGACTTGACAAAGCTGATAATGTGAGCAGATAGCAAAGACTATTTTCTCTTTCTCTTAGGTATAATCCAACTATAGTAAAAGGTAGAATACCAATTCACCCAGTTCTTTACCCTCAATTTCTCTCCTCAGTCTTGCCATCTTCTATGTATTCCACCATCATACAAAAGTAGAGGATCCACAAATACTTTCCCACATTGGAATACAGTTATCTTTTCCCAGTCTTCATCCTCTCTGCTTTGCTGCAGTATTTGACACTCTGGAGTGACCACCACTTGAAACTCCCCTTTTCTTGTGTCAAGTGGTTGATATCCTTCCTGGTTTCCTCACTACTGCTCTGTCCACTCCATTTATCTGTTTGCTTTCTTTTTGCCAGATATGAGCATTTGCCAAGGTCTGTCCCTTTTGGTTACACAATCTCACTCAACTTTTATTTCCTAAGTAAATGCCCTAGTGTCACCCTAGTCTTAATAAGTTTGAGACAGGAATAATCATGCCTAATTATAATCATCATTTCCTCCAGTCTATTCTCTGTATCTTTAAGGGAATTCTCTTTTTCATATATGTCCCTTATATTTGTTATCGACACCTAACCAACATCCCATTTCAAGTCATAAACTATTACTTTCTTACGATCAACAACATAATTTCCTAAAAATATTTCTGTCTGTATCATATTTCAGTATCAATTGATTCTTCATATCCTTTGAGAGTTATCTTTCTAAAAAACAATGTTTTTATCATGTAATTATGCTGTACAAGTAGCTTTAAGTAATTTTTCTTTATCCTTAAAGAACACTTCAGAACATCCACCAGCTGTTCGCAATCTACTTTTCTAGATACAAACTTTACTTCTTATCTCTGAAAACATTTTTGAGTCAAATAATTGTGCTGAAGCTTATATAGTCATCTCTTTTCTTGATGCTTATTTATTTTGAGAGAGACAGAGTGTGCACAATGAGCAGGGAAGGGACAGAGAGAGACATGGGGAGAGAGAATCCAAGTTCTGGGCTTACAGAACAGAGCCCAATGCAAGGCTTGATCCCATGAACTGGGAGATCATGACCTGAGCCCAAACCAAGAGGTGGATGCTCAACCAACTGTGCTACCCAGGTGCCCCTGTGCTGAAGCTTCTATAAAGCAACTTTTCTCTTTGGTATCTTCATTAATGTCATATAGTACACACTAAATGTCTTTATTTTAATCTATGCTTATTAAAAGCCCAATTACTTGGGAAATATATATTTGAATGACTAAAATTTCCCAGGTACTATGGTAGTGTGTTCTTCGGTCCTAGGAATACGATAGCAAAGTACACAAAGCCTCTGCCCTCATAGAGCTACATTCTACGTGGGGATGTGGGAAGTTTCTATTACTGTCAACATAAAGCTGTTCCACAAAGTCAAAAATATTTTTCTTAACCATCTCCTGGAAATTATCACTCTAGTCTCTAAATTACCCCCTCAAAACAGCTAATAACACTAATTACTACTACTATTATCCTCCTCCACCACCACCACCACCTTCTGTTAACTATCTACTACATGCCAGGCACTACCATAAGTTGATCTAAAAGTTAAAATAACCCTGGGAGTGAGACATTTTAATGTTAATTATAGTATTAAGGAAGACAAGTTTTTGTGGTACCTGGGTGGCTTAATCAGTTAAGTGTCAGACTCTTGATTTCAGTTCAGGTCCTGATCTTGCGGTTTGTGAGGTCAAGTCCTGTGTTGTGTCCTGCGCTAATGGTGCAGAGACTGACTGGGATATTCTCTCTCTCTCTCTCTCTCTCTCTCTCTCTCTCTCTCTCTTTGCCCTCCCCACCCTTTCTCTCAAAATAAATGAACAAACTTTAAAACTAAAAAGAAAGCCAAGGTTTTAAAGTTAAGTGATTTCTCCAAAGTTATACAACTGGAAATAACATGAAATGAGGACTGTCTTGTTCATCCTTCTCATCACTTAGTGATGGGAAGTATATGCTCAATACAAATTTGTTGAACAAAATTAAAGAATGAGTGCCTATAAGGAGGAAGGCAAGAATGCAAGTATCTAACACTTGAATAAAGGGAAGTCTAATAGTAAAACACTAATCCTTCTCCCTAATCATACATAACATAGTCCCTCTCATACTGTAGTTGTGGTCTTCCTCAAGGTCGGCTCCTTATATTGTATTTTATCTTTCTTGATACACAGTTCTCTTACATGAGACATTATCTTTTGTCTTTTTCTCTTGTAGCACCTATCATAATGACTTGCCATAGAGACATTCTGTGAATAGCTACTGAAGAAATAAATCAATTGAACCTTATGTTAAGGGATTTTTATTTGCTGTTAATCTTTCAAATCCCCCTGTATTCAAAAGTCCTCCTCCCAACTGCCAGTTTCCAAATGAGTGAACTGCCTTAATTTCCTTCTCATCATTTTACTTCAATTCTTGCTAACAATAAACTGTGTCCCTTTTCATCTGAATTTATGTCACCTTTTCAGCAGCCTTCAAGATCAATCCATCAGTCAACAAATATTTATTGACAATCTCCACCTTCTTTTCTAGCTCGTATGATCTTTTTTTTATTCTGGTTTTAAAAGCACATCACTATCTTCACAACCTTAGAAATGAGCTATAGAGGTATATTGCCCTGCTAATTCATCTGCTATTTCATCAGGATCACATGAAGAAGTTTTTTAAGTTGTGTGGTTCTGGAAAAATGCTTTGATCTGCTTGTTACAACAAAGGTCAGATCAACCTTTCCAGATCAGATGCTAAAGAAAGCATTCTGCTACTTATTTCACCTTTCTTGAAGTACCATAGTATCGTGGCAAGGAACAAAATTAATTCTGTTTCCAACCCTTCTCTCTCGCCAGTTGACAAAATATGGAAATTGTAAGGTTTCAATATGTATTTATATGTATCTTTTTTCAGATTATACTAGCAACAATATTCATCACTTACATACTGTTTCTAGATTATTTTATTGCTCCTCATAACAATTCCATTCAGGTAGATAATATTGTTACTCAATTTTGCATATGAGTAAAGAACTCAGAGATGGTAAATTATTTGCTCAAAATTGCTCAGCTAATGTTTTGTGCTTTGATTTGAATCTAGATTGTTTGGACTTTATTTTTTTTATTATTATTTTTTTTTAGATTGTTTGGACTTTAAATTTAGAGCTGCTCCCACTACATTTTGCTGCACATGTATGTTATTCTTAAACATAAGAGATAGTCTACGATTGGATTGTATAAAAATTACTGATATTTAACTGTTTTGACTTACAAAATGGCAATTCTGCATGGTTCAATCTGATAGTATAAAATAACTGAGCATGATGGTTAGGAGGTAGGATTCTGGATTCAGATTGCCTGAGTTTACAACATGATTCTCCCATTCTCTAGTTACAGAAATTTGGGTAAGTTACTTAATTTCTCTGAAACTTGTCTTTATTTACAAAATGGATTATAATAGTATTGGGTGGTGTAAGGATTGAATGATATAGTTTTGTTGAGGTCTAGTGTTCAGCACCTAGTGAATCTTTAAAAAATTAACTACAATTGTTTTAAAATTTTTCCTTGGTATACCATTCGCATATTTAAATTCTGCCTATTCATCTTTCTAAGGAGAAACCAGTGTGTGCATGTGTGCATGGAGGGTGTGAGTAATGGTGGGTGGGAGATTAACGGCTAATGTTTGTAGGAATTTTATAAGAATCAACATGCAGTGTGTTCCATATTCCTACAGAAGACTTGAGTTACCTCCATTTTCTACTGTTAGATTCAATTAACTTATATCAAATACAAATCTACAGTGAAAAAAAATACAAACTATATTTTTCAAAGAAAGAATAAAAGCTCAACCTTCTTTATTATATCAGTGCTTATGAGACTATATTCTGAAGTTTAAAAAGGGTCATGCATACTAAGTTGTGGCCATGACAACAGCTAGTCATACCAGAGAGCTCTGGGCTACAAATTAGATGTACTAAATCTCTTTATCTCTGGACACCTGTCTGCCAAGCCTTTAAGTCTTTCAAGTGTGGTAGTATAAGCTCCAAAAATTTCATGATTAACCATAGATCAATCTAGTTTTAGTATCCTCTTGTAAGAGGAAGACAGATTCAAAAAGGTGTTGGCATGAACTCTCGGTCACATTAAATTTAAAAAATTCCATGAATACTTTAAGAAGAGTTAACAAATATTAATCAGACAATAAATCTTGGGTGCAAAGCATGAAGAATCAAAGTTGGTAGGTAAGGGAGAAGATGAAAAAGGAAATTAAAATCACATTTCACCATACTATCACTTTTCTTAGTGACCCTACCTAGAATGTCCTTGCTTGCCATGTCTTCTCTGTGTAATTTCTATTTATCCTTCCAAAAAGCCTTCTAAAAAACCTTCCATGATTCTTCTCCCTTTCCATGAATCTAATGCCACACAATCAGCAGCTTTGCTGCCACTGGAGAGGGCCAACTTCATTTGGAGCAGCACATGTGAAAACCTCATGCTCAGAGATGTTGAACATGATAGTGACTTTGGTGGTAAATATCAGGAAAACTGAACACTGCAGTAGCCCACGGTAGCAATACTGGCTGTTGAAAAATACAGACTATCTAGACTAGCTAGAAATTTAACAGGGGAACTTGTGGAATTAGTCATGACAGGTCTTGATAGTTCTAACATATCACTGCCAAACTGGAAAACTGAGTGAATGTGCAAGGTCATTCATAAACTCTGTAGAAACTGAAGAAAATCCCAGTCATCTGCATATTCCTGGCTGAATGTGAGACCTTCACATATACAGAGGAGTTATAAAGGTCTATTGAAAAATAAAAGTTCAGACAGATTTGTATATTGCTTGGATTTGAACACATTTCCCAACCCACATGCAAATCCACTGGCAACTGTGCCTCCTTGACACAAAGTGTTTAAATATAACCCCTGACCAAAACTTGACTCACCAGTAAGCTATGCTGATCTAGAGTCAATTGTAGGAAGCCAGGAATGAAAGGAAGGAAGGAAGGAAGGAAGGAAGGAAGGAAGGAAGGAAGGAAGAAAGAAAGAAAGAAAGAAGAAAGAAAGAAAAAGAAAACTAAGAAAATTCAAGAGAAACATCAGAAGCTTAACAATTCAGGGAAGACAGGCTCCACGATCAAGCCCGGATACATGATTAAATGTACACACAAAAAAAAAAAATAAATAAAGAGAAACAAGAATTTGAGATAGGGGGACAGGAGGGAATAATTCCAAATTAATAGTCATTTTAACATATTATCATATGGCTTATTTTCAAAAAGAAATTATATAAAATCCAGAGAAAGAAAAATATGACCATACACTAGAAAAAAAGTGGTAAACAGAAGATGTATCTGAGGGATCTCAGAGTTTGGAATTAGCAGAAAAAACTTCAAAGAGGAAGCTGAGCTCTCCCTGTCCCATGTTTACAACTAGATATCCTACACATCCAATTCAGTAAGCCAGAGAGAGACCTGAGGACTGACTGAACAAAACTAAATATATATAAGAAGCTGCATCTAAAAGACTGTAATGGTCAGAAAGGTGGAGGGAGGCTGCCTGCAGGAAGGAGGAAGCTGCATGCAGGGAAAGAACAGAGAAACAGGCCCTCATACCAGGGAGCTCACATGAGCAAGATTAATCCCCAAAATGTTTGGTTTTAAAAACCAGAAAGGCTGGGGCACTTGGGTAGCTAAGTCGGTTAAGTGACCGACTTTGGTTCAGGTCATGATCTCATGGTTTGTGGGTTCAAGCCCCACATCGGGCTCTGTGCTATCAGCCCAGAGCCTGGAGCCTGCTCTTGATTCTGTGTCCCCCTCTCTGCCCCTCCCATGCTCGAGCTCTGTCTCTTTCTCTCTCTCAAAAATAAATAAACATTAAAAAATAATTAAAAACCAAAGGGGCTGAATTCTGTGAATTTTTAAAACCAGTGGACTTAGAGCCTGGACCTTTAAACATCATTTGACTCAGAACTGGGTGAGCCTAGAGGGTGAGTGATGGCTGGGTTGACACCTTAAAGAGACTGCAGCCTGCATGGGAAGACAACATAAAAATGGCAGTTTGCACAATGTGTGTGTGTGTGTGTGTGTGTGTGTGTGTGTGTAGAAACAGCAGACAGATCTATTCATACTGATTCTGGAGTGTGTTGGGAGACCTCTCCAAAAACAAAACAGCTGAAAGTTACCATGTTCTCCCCCACCCTCACCATAAACAGAGCCACCTGCAAGAAGTGGGGCTGCACAGACACTTGTTATACCCTGCTAGTAGTGCACCTTCCCTATGAGTTCTCCTGAGGATTCACCCACTCCAAGCCTGTCAGCCTTGGCCCTGGGCTCAGAGCAAATTTGGTTAACACACCCACTCCGCCCAGCTGTCAGGTGCATGGTTACGACCATGTGCCATAACCGGCCACACCCCTCCAGACACTGAGGCACTCCATGCTCAGCCTTGCACCTCTGAATGCCTGCCAACAGGAGTGCTTTGGAGATCTGTCATAGGACTAATTGAACAGCATCAATTTTGCTAACACTACTGCCCTGCTCCCAAGTTTCCCCACAGGCATGCCCCCTCAGAACTGGCCTGCCTGTGTCCCACTAACACCACAGAAAGTAAGCACAGCCCATGACAGGCAGAGAGTTCGTGCAGACAAATGCACCAAAAAGAAAAGTGACTCAGACACAACAGCAGAATGTAAAGAACACACATAGGATATTCTCCTGAAGTGCCAAGTTCTGGAAAACAGGGAGCACTGGATTGCAGGGTACTCCAGGACCTCTTGTTCATAAAGTCAGTACTTTCAAGAGCAGAAGACATACCTCATTTTCTTAACACAAAGAACGAGACACAGAGAGGCAGACAAAATGAGACAGAGAAATTTATTCCAAATGAAAAAAGGACAAAGCCATAGCCAGAGATCTAAGTGAAACAGATGTAAGTTACATGACTGCTAGAGAATTTAAAGAAACAGTCATAAGGATACTCACTGGACTTGAGAAAAGAGTATAAGACAAAGTGAGAACCTTAACATAGAGATAAGGAATAACAGCAGAGATAAAGGGTGAAATAAATGAAATAAGAAACATGCTTGATGGAATGAACAGCAGGATGGAAGAAGCAGAAGAAGAAATTAGTAACCTAGAAGACAGAGTAATGAAACTTAATGAAGTTGAACAAAAGAGAGAAAAAAGAATTATGCAAAACAAGAATAGACATGGCAAACTCCGTGATTCCATATTAGAGGAGTCTCAAAAGAAGAAGAGAGAGAAAAGGGGGAAGAAAATTTATCTGAAGAAATAAAAGCTGAAAACTTCCCTAATCTGTGGAAAGGAAACAGATATCCAGATCCAGGAGGCACAGAGAACTCCCATCAAAAGCAACAAAAGCAAACCCACACCAAGATATATTGTATTTAAACTGGCAAAATATAGTGATAAATAAAAAATCTTAAAAGCAGTAAGACAATACAAGTCCTTAATTTACAAGGGAAAACCCATAAGGTGAGCAGGAAATTTTTCAGCAGAAACTTTGCAAGCCAGAAGTGAGTGGCATGATATATTCAGAGTGCTGGATGGGAAAAATCTGCAGCCAAGAATATTCTATCCAGCAAGGCTATCATTCAGAATAGAAGGAAAGATAGTTTCCTGATGAACAAAAACTAAAGGAGTTCATGACCACTAAACCAGCTCTGCAAGAAATATTAAAAGGGACTCTTTGAGTGGAAGAGAGAGACCAAAAGTAATAGTATAAAAGTAGTAAACACAAAAGCAGTAAAAATGAATATTTTTGTAAAAGATTAGTCAAAGAATTCAACAAAAAATGATATAAAATATAATAACAGATACCAAAAATGTGGTAGGGAGAGGAAAAAATTGGGTTCAAACTTAAATGACTACCAACTTAATATAGACTGCTATATGCAGGGGAGGTTATATATAAATCTAATGGTAACCATATATCAAAAACTACTAATAAATATGCAAAGAATAAGGAGGAAGAAATGCAAATATGTCACTAAACAAAACAGCAAGACATTAAACAGAGAAAGACAAGAAAGAATCAGAGAAAGTCTTCAGAAACAAACACAGAACAAGTTTTAAAATGGCAATAAATACATATCTATCAAATAATAACTTTGAATGTATAAGGACTAAATGCTCCAATCAAAAGACATCAGTGAAAGAATATATACAAAAAAGACCAATCTATATGTTGCCTACAAGAGATTCATTTTAGATCTAAAGATACCTACAAATTAAAAGTGAGGGGATGGAGAAATGTCTATCACGCAAATGTATCTCAAAAGAAATTTAGAGTAGTAATACTTATATAGGAAAAATGGACTTTCAAACAAAGATGGTAGTAAGAGACAAAGAAAAAACACTATATAATAAAGGAGACAATCCAAAAAGAAGATATCATAATTTAAAATATTTATGCACCCAACATAGGACCACCCAAATACATAAAACACATAATAACAAACATAAAGGAACTAAGGTATAATAACACAATGATAGTTAGGGACTTTAACACCCCACTTACATCAATGGACAGATATCTAAACAGAAAATCAATAAGGAAACAATAGTTTTGAATGACACACTGGAAGAGATGGATTTACAGATATATTCAGAATATTCCATTCTAAAATAGAAGAAGACACATTCTTTTCAAGTGCACAGGGAACTTATCCAGAATAGATTATATATTAGCCCTTAAAACAAGCCTCAAGAAACTGAAGAAAATCAAACTCATAGAATGCATTTCTGAGCACGACACTTTGAAACTAGAAGTCAACCAAAACAAAAAAATCTGGAAAGACCACAAATGCATGGGTGATAAATAACATGCTACTAAACAGTGAATGGGTCAACCAGAAATAAAGGAAGAAATATGAAAGTACATGAAAACAAAATACATGAAAATACAAAGTACATGAAAATAAAAACACAATGATCCAAAACCTGTTGGATGCAGCAAAGCAGTCCTAAGAGGGAAGCTATTCACAATACAGACCTACCTCAAGAAGAAAAATCTCAAATAAACAACCTAACCTATACCAAAAAGAGCAAGAAAAATAACGACAAACAAAACCTAAAACCAGAAGAAGGAGGGAAATAATAAAATTAGAGCAGAAATAGATGATGTAGAAACTAAAAATACAATAGAACACATCAATGAAACCAGGAGCTGATCCTTTGAAAAACTCAATAACATTGATAAATCTCTATCCAGACTTATTAAAAGAGATAGAGAGAGAAAGAGAGAGGAGAGAGAGAGAGGTAGGTGCTGGGTGGCTCAGTCAATTAAGATCTGACTCTTGATCTCAGCTCAGATGTTGATCTCAGGGTCATGTGTTCAAGCCCTTCATTGGGCTCTGTATTGGGTGTGGAGCCTACTTCAAACAGAGAGAGAGAGAGAGACAGATAAAAGAGATGAGAGGGATGAAAGGGATGAGAGAGAGAGAGAGAGAGAGAGAGAGAGAGAAAGGACTCAAATAAATAAAATCACAAATAAGAGAGAAATAACCAACACCACAGACATACAAACCATTCTCAGAGAATGTTGTGAAAAAATATATGTCAATAAAGTGGAAAATCTAGAAGAAATGGATAGTTTCCTAGAAACAAGCTAGCAAAACGGAAACAGGAAGAAATAGAAAATTTGGACAGACTGATGACCAGCAAAGAAAATGAATCAGTAAAAACTCCCAATTAACAAAAGTCAAGGACCAGATGGCTTCACAGGTGAATTCTACCAAACATTTAAAGAAGAGTTATACCTATTCTTCTCAAACTATTCCAAAACATAGAAGTGGAAGTTAAACTTCCAAATTCATCCTATGAGGCCAGCATTATCCTGATACCAAAACCAGATAAAGACACCAATAAAAAAAGAACTATAGGTCAATATCCCTGATGAACATAGATGCAAAAATCCTCAATAAAATACTAGCAAACTGAATTCAACAATGCATTTTACAAAATCATTAACCACAGTCAAATTGGATTTATTCATGAGTTGAAAAGGGGGTTCAATATTTGCAAATAAATCACCGTGATACATCGCATCAATAAGAGAAACAATCAAAAAACATATGACCATTTCGATAGATGCAGAAAAAGCATCTGACAAAATACAACACTCATTTTTATAAAAACCCTCAACAAAGTAGGTTTATATAAATCCATGTGTGAAAAACTCATAGCTAGTATCACTGCCAATGGAGAAAAACTGAGAGCTTTTTCCTTAAGGTCAGGAATAAGACAAGGATGTCCACTCTCACCACTTTTATTCAACATAATACTAGAAGTCCTAGCCACAGCAATCAAATAAGAAAGAAATAAAAGGCATCCAAATTGATAAGGAAGAAGTAAAACTTTCATTATTTGCAGATTACATGATACTATATATAGAAAACCTGAAAGACTACACACACACACACACACACACACACACACACACCACAAAACCTGATCAACGAATTCGCTAAAGGTGCAGAATACAAAATCAATGTACAGAAATTCACTGCATTTCTATACCATAATAATGAAGCAGCAGAAAGTATAATTAAGAAAAAAATCCCATTTCCAACTGCACCAAAAATAGAAAGAAACTTAGGAATAAAGCTAATGAAAGAGGTGGAAACTATAAAACACTGATGAAAGAAACTGAAGACAGCACAAAGAAATGGAAAGACATTCCATGCTAATGGATTAGAAGAACAAATATTGTTGAAACATCTATACTATCCAAAGCCACCTATAGATTTAATGCAAGCCCTATCAAAATACCAACAGCATTTTTCACAGAACTCGCAAAAACAAGTGTAAAATTTGGAAGGAACCACAAAAAACTCTGAATAGCCAAAGCAATCTTGAAAAGCTGTAAAGAAGTGAATATAATGAATCACAAGTTACCAGAGCAGAAATCTCCACAGGAACCAGTGTTGGGGTATAAAATCTTGACCTGTAACTGACGAATTGTGGAGGCTCAGTGTGGACACAGAGTTAAAAACTCCAGAGGGGTTCAGTCTTCGCGGTCACACCAACACTTTTGTGAGTTTTACCTCCAGTAAATTTACCAGACTCTCACAGTGAAGATAGGAGAAAAACCCTTCAAGCATCCAGTAGGGAGAGGGGAAAAAGAACATTTGAAACATCCCAGAGTATCCTGTTCCAAACAATGTCTGCCCTGAGGAGAAACAATTTTACTAGAGTTTAACACTACTGAGTTTTACCAGAGCCTAACCTACATAGGGAAAGGAAATATCAACTCCAGCATCCCTCTTGACATTCTGTACCACCTAAAGGGGTAAAAATTGAGAAGTACTGGTGATATTTACAGTCCAGAGTCACAAGCTCACCAAAATACTGTGACTATATCTTAGAAGTATAGATCAGCACCCTTTCCCTGATATCTTACCATTACATTGCTAAAGGCCTATTTGCTGCAGTTCCTTTTACCTAGTACATCATGTTCATCTTTTAACAAAAAATTACGAAGCATAATAAAAAGAAAAACACACATTTTAAGGACATGGGACAAGTATAATGACCAAAGTCAGATAAGGACAGGAATGTTGTAATATCAGACCAGAAATTCTTTTAAAAAATTAACATCCTAAGAGGTTAATGGGAAAAGCAGACATTTAAGGACAGATGGATAATCTAAGTAGAAATATAGAAATTCTAGAAAAGAGCTAAAAATAAATGCTAGAGATAAAAACATTGTAACAGAAATAAAGAATGTCTTTGGTGATTTCATTAGCAGACTGGGGATGGCTGAGGAAAGAATCTCTGTGTCTTAGGATATGGTAACAGAAACTTCTAAAACTGAAAGAAAAAGAAAGAAAAACAAACAAACACAGAAAAAAACCCACAAAATATCAAAAAACTGAGATATCTATAAAAGATGTAACATACATACAATGGGAGCACCAGGAGAAGAAACAGGAAAAAGAACAGAAGCAATATATAAAACAATAATGACTGATAATTTCCCCAAATTAATGTCAAGCATCAAGCCTCAGATCCAGGAAGCTCTGAGAAAACCAAGAAGTACACTTGGGCATATCATATAAAAACTTCAGAATTTTAAAGAAAAGGAAAAAAAAAAAAAACAATGAAGGAAACCAGAGGGACAAAAGTGCTTTATCTATAGAAGAGCAAAGACAGGGATTACATCCAACTTTTCAGAAAAGATGCAAAGAAGAAGAAAATGGATTGAAATGTTTTAATGTAAAAGAAAACAAAAACAAAAATGCCAAATTCTGTACTCTGAGGAATTATCCTTCAAAAGTGAAGGAAATACAAACACCTTCACAGACAAAAAAGAAAAATTGAGGAAATGTATTAATGCCAGGAGACTTGCCTTGCAAGAAATGTTAAAAGAAGTTCTCCAGAGAGAAAAAAAATGTATATGTGTATACACATATCTGATGTGTATGTGAAACCAATGACATAAATGATACAAGGGATGGGAAAAAAGGAATTAGAACTATTTTGTTATTATTAGATACTTGCACTACCCATGAAACAGAAGTGTTACTTGAAAGTATACTGAATTTGTAAATATAAAGTGCAAACTCTAGGGCAGCCACTAAAAAACGTAAAAGAATGAGTATAATTGATATGCTAAGAAGCAAGGAAGCAAGAGACAATGGAACCAAATAAAATGCTACATTAAAAACCAAAAAAGGCATGAAAAATTTGGAAGTCTAAAGTAGGAACAAATAACAAGGGCAAGAAATAGAAACTAGGAAAAAAAATAGTAGATATTAATCCAAGTTATCCAAACTTATCGATTTAAATGTTAATGGTCTAAATACATTAATTAAAAGACAGAGCCGTTTCTCCACATCCTCTCCAGCATCTATAGTCTCCTGATTTGTTCATTTTGGCCACTCTGACTGGCGTGAGGTGATATCTGAGTGTGGTTTTGATTTGTATTTCCCTGATAAGGAGCGACGTTGAACATCTTTTCATGTGCCTGTTGGCCATCCGGATGTCTTCTTTAGAGAAGTGTCTATTCATGTTTTCTGCCCATTTCTTCACTGGGTTATTTGTTTTTCGGGTGTGGAGTTTGGTGAGCTCTTTATAGATTTTGGATACTAGCCCTTTGTCTGATACGTCATTTGCAAACATCTTTTCCCATTCCGTTGGTTGCCTTTTAGTTTTGTTGGTTGTTTCCTTTGCTGTGCAGAAGCTTTTTATCTTCATAAGGTCCCAGTAATTCACTTTTGCTTTTAATTCCCTTGCCTTTGGGGATGTGTCGAGTAAGAGATTGCTACGTTGAGGTCAGAGAGGTCTTTTCCTGCTTTCTCTTCTAAGGTTTTGATGGTTTCCTGTCTCACATTCAGGTCCTTTATCCATTTTGAGTTTATTTTTGTGAATGGTGTGAGAAAGTGGTCTAGTTTCAACCTTCTGCATGTTGGGAACTGGAGAGTGTGATGCTAAGTGAAATAAGCCATACAGAGAAAGACAGATACCATATGGTTTCACTCTTATGTGGATCCTGAGAAACTTAACAGAAACCCATGGGGGAGGGGAAGGAAAAAAAAAAAAGAGGTTAGAGTGGGAGAAAGCCAAAGCATAAGAGACTGTTAAAAACAGAACAAACTGAGGGTTGATGGGGGTGGGAGGGAGGGGAGGGTGGGTGATGGGTATTGAGGAGGGCACCTTTTGGGATGAGCACTGGGTGTTGTATGGAAACCAATTTGACAATAAATTTCATATATTAAAAAAAAAAAAGACAGAGGCTGTCAGAGTGGATTAGAAAAACAAGACCCACCTATATACTGCCTATAAGAAACCCACTTTAACAATAAAGATACACATCCATTAAAAGTAGAGGTGGGAGCACCTGGGTGGCTTGGTCGATTAAGCCTATGACTCTCGATTTTTGCTTAGGTCATGATCTCAGGTTGTGAGTGCAAGTTCTGCATTGGGCTCCATGCCCAGCATGCTTAAGATGCTCTCTCCCTCTCCCTCTGCCCCTCCTCTGCTGAAGCACTCTCTCTCTCTTTCCCTCTCTCTCTCTTTTGCAAAAGAAAAAAAAATAGAGCAATATATCATGCTAACTAATCAAAAGAAAGTGGGAGTAGCTATATTAATTTCAGACAGAGAAGACCTCAGAGTAAGGAAAATCATTAGGAATAAATAGGAACATTATATAATAATAAAGAAGTCAGTAGATCAAGAAGATATAATGATCTTTAGTGTGTATGTGCCTAGCAACTGAGAGAAAATATTCATAAGGCAAAAAAAAATGATAGAAAACAAAGCAAAACAAATAAATCCACTATTATAGTTGGATGCTTTGACACCCACCTATCAAAATGGACAGATCCAGCAAGGAGGAAATCAGTAAGGACATAGCTGAACTCAACAGCACCATTAATCAACTGGATACAATTAACATCTATACTTCATCCTCAAAAGCAGATTATATATTCTTTTCAAGCTCACATAAATAATTTACCAAAATAGACCATATTATGGGTCATAAACCACACCTTAACAAGTTTATAAAATAGAAATTATACAATGTCTGCTCTCAGACCACAATGGAATTAAACTAGAAATCAATAACAGAAAGACATTTTGGAAAATCTCCCAAATACTTGAACATTAAATAACACCCTTCTTAATAGCACATGAAGAAATCTCAAGAGAAATTTTTCAATACTTTAAAGTAAAAGAAAATGAAAATACTACTTAACAAAATTTGTGGAAAGTAGTGAAAGCAGTGCTTAGAGGGACATCTGTAGTACTGAATGCATATATAAGAAAAAAGATCTAAGTTGAATACTCTAGCAGAGTGTAAGAAACCACACAGAGAGTGCAGTGTGAGCCATAACATGGTGTTGCAAGGGTTCCTAAGCCCAAAGCGGTGAGATGGTTACCAGAACACAAGGAGAGTTCTGCATGGACCACCATTTCCTCTCTCTGTTTCCTCCCATTGTTGAACCCAGTCAGATACTGAGAACAAGTGAGACTGTTGCCATAACTATACAGGTCAGCCTCTCCAGCCCACAGCAGAAAGTCATTTTAGGGAAGGAAGTGGAGCAAAAAGAAGATACCAGCAAAGTAGGCCAGGGCAGTGCCAACTAAGAGGATGCAGAAACGTGACAGTATCTGCCCACTCTTTCTAGCACATCACCCAGAGGTGGAGAAGGCCTCTCGTCTTTATCCTTTTGAAGTGTCCTCCTGCAAGCTCCTTCCTTCCTGAGCCCACTCACCTTCTGGTTGCTCTTGTAGCCCTTCTTCACTCCATCATTTCCCAGTATCTCTCCCCAGCTCCCTGAGACTCCCCACCCTCCCTGACCTAGAAAGCATCCAAGCCCTTTGCACCTTCTTTAGTAATACAAACACTGTTCTTTGGCATTAGCACCCAAGACTAAAGTGGAATTAACAGGCCAGCTAAATCAGGCTGAAGCAGAAACATTCTTATGCCTGGGTTTGCTGGCTCTGAAGTGGAGGCCAAGCTCTGGCCACGTGACTGAGGAAGGTGGGCACTCTGGATCCAGCTCATCTTCCCAATCAGCAAGGAGCCACCAAAGAGCTTGCTCCAAAGAGCAAGCACCCTTTGGAAGAGTTTTGGAATCAAGATAATTCTTGATTAAACAACAGGGGAGGTTTTCTATGCCTGAGAACATACAAAAGGTATCAGAATCATCTATCTCTCAAAGGTTTGATAGAACTTGCCTACAAATCTATTCTGGGTCCATCTTTATTTTGGCTTGTGTGAAGGCAAACAGATGCCCTTGCCCAGAAATCTGAGTCTGGAGAATTTGACCCAGAGATGCGGAGGTAGACAGAAAATATTCTGGATTGGTTGAATATCTAACCCCAAAAGACTCAAGTAAATGAGGCTGAGTTTCCTTTAATGACCAAGTTTAAGTCTCTACTATCAGTAGAATTTGGGCTTGATCTATACAGAGAAACAAAGACCTTTTTTACATATCTAAATTGTGACTGGGAAATGTTACACACACATAAATCTATGACTTTTAAAGAGTACTGTAATCTCATGTAATCTAAAAAAAATCATTTAAGATAGGTATTACTATCTTTATTACAAGCACCTGATCAGAATCAGTCAGCTTGCAGCAGAGCCAGAATTTGGACGAGGGCCACAGGAATTCACTCCCCTGCCCTATGCTCTTAACCATTACAATTTGTATTCTAATTATCATTCATCTCTGAACATCTGCTATGATTTTGCCTTTCAGTGCTCTAGGAGGGATTTTTAAAAAATTTATAAATGGTTCAAAAATTTTCAGTTAAACTTTTATTAGTAAGTTTTAGTTTTATTACATCATGTTTAGAAAATTTGGCTAAATGGTTCTACTTTCAGGAATTTATCATGGTTTACTTTAAGGCCTAATATAGGGGTCAACTTTTGTATTTGTTCCCTAGAAATTTGGAAAAAAGTATTATCAAGTTTAAGTGGTCTTAACATAAATTAAAAGGCAGAAATTGTTAGAACAGATAAAAAGACCCGGGTACACCTTGTCAACTACAAGCTGCCCATTTTTACTGTAATGAAAATGATTCATTAAAAGTTTAAAGATAGGGTGGTAGTAAACATTTCGATAGTTTTTATTCTGTGTCAAGAACTGTTCTAAGTATTTATATGTATTAGCTAATTTATCTTCACAACCAATGTATGAGGGAGATACTATTATAATACTCATTTTAGAGAGAAGAAAACTGAGTAAACTTATCCACAGATGCACATTGTTCACATGAAGTCCGTATTTTTATATTTACAAAGCTTTCAGTTATAAAGGACTTATTGTGACCAATGTTGCAATAAAGCAAAAGGTATACATTTTCTGAGTATGTGTATAAATTTTGTCATACATTTCTGTACCACTCAATATACATAACCTTCTAAATACATCAAAATCAAGTTTTATGCCAATAAAGCTATAATTCTACAATGCATAAACGCACAATGGCATTTTGCTATGTAAAATAGTAGTCTTCTAAGTTGCTGAAACAAGGAAAAGAAGTTAAAGGGTGGAAATTAGATGAACCTAATACTAATTAAAAGACAGATGTAATAATTTTATTAGTATGAAAGTAGATTTCATAGGAATGAATATTATGAGAGATACAGTCCTTTCAGAATGATGAGTTAGTTTATCAAAATGACATAAGAGGGGCGCCTGGGTGGCTCGTCGGTTAAGCGGCCGACTTGGACTCAGGTCATGATTTCGTGGTCCGTGAGTTCGAGCCCCGCGTCGGGCTCTGTGCTGACAGCTCAGAGCCTGGAGCCTGTTTCAGATTCTGTGTCTCCCTCTCTCTGACCCTCCCCCGTACATACTCTGTCTCTCTCTGTCTCAAAAATAAATAAACGTTTAAAAAAAATGACATAAGAATTATCAATGTTTATGCTCCAAATAAAAAGGTTCAAAGTACATGATGCAGAACTGATTAGACTATCAGGATTTCTCCTGATAAATCCACAATTATAGCTGAAGATTTCAACATCCCTCCCTCTCTTAATATTTGATAGAATCAGTAGACAGACAATCAGTAAGGATTTAAAACACTTGAAAAACACTATCAGTCAACTTTATCTAATAGGCAATTATGGATCATTCTACCCAGTAACAACAGAACACGCAGTCTTTTCAAGTATACATAGAATGTTTACCAAGATAAAGCCACATTCTGGACCATAAAACAATTCTCAGTAAATGTAAGAAAGGATTAAAGTCCTACAAAGTATATTCTCTGTCCATACAGAATTAAAATGGGAATCAATAACAGGAAGAAAAAAAATTAATAAATAATCTAAGCCTTCATCTTAGGAAATTAGAAAAAGAAGAGCTAATTAAATCCAAAGTAAGCAGAAGCAAAGAAATAAGAAAACAACAGAACAGAAATCAATGAAAGAGAGAAAAAAAGAGGAAATCAATAGAAAAAATCAACAAAACCAAAAGATAATTCTTTGAAAAGATCATTAAATTGATGTCTTTAACCAGACTAAATAAGAGAAAAAGAGAGTTGATAAAAATTACTAATATCAGACAGGAAAAATGGGGCATCACTATGGATCCCATGGATGTTAAAAGGATAATAAAGGAATAGAATGAACAACTCTATGTACCTATCAAATTTGATAACCTAGATGAAATGGACCATTTCCTTGAGAGGCAAAATCAACCAAAACTCACAAAAGAGTTAACAGGCAATTTGAATAAACATATTTCTTTTAAATAAATTTAATCAATAATTAATAACCTCGTAAAAATAGAAAACACCAGGGGTGCCTGGGTGGTTCCATTGGTTAAGTGTCCAACTTCAGCTCAGGTCATGATCTCACTGTTGGTGAGTTCAAGCCCTGTGTCAGGCTCCATGCTGACAGACCAGAGCCTGGAGCCTGCTTCAGTTTCTGTCTCTCTCTCTCTCCATGTCTCTCTCTCTTAAAAATAAATAAACATTAAAAATAGAAAACACCAGATCCAGATGGGTTTACTAGTGAATTCTACCAAACATTTAAGTAATAAGTTATACCACTTCTCTACAATCTCTTCTATAAGTTAGAAGCGGAGAGAACACTTCCTAACTCATTCTACAAGGCCAATATTGCCTTAATACCAAACCAGACAAAGAAATTACAAGAAAATCACAGACCAACAGCTCTGACAAACATGGATGTAAAAACACTATTTATATCTTCATCATTGTCATCTGCATAGCATTTATTATAATTATACTATATGTTGTCTGTATTTTCCTATTCTGTTAGATTTCAAGCTCTTTAAGGACAGGAATCATATCTTACTCATATTTCTATATGCAGTATTTACCATAGTATCTGGCACATAGTAGATATTCAATAAATACATGTTAAATTGAACTTTGTCAGCAGGCCTGGGTAGCTAAGTCAGGTAAGGGCTCACCTTCAGCTCATGTCATGGTCTTGCAGTTCATGGGTTGGAGCCTTGCATTAGGCTCTGTGCTGACAGCTCAGAGCATGGAGTCTGTTTTGGATTTTGTATCTCCCTTTCCCTGTGCTCCTCCCCTGCTTGTGCTCTCTCTCTCTCTCTCTCTCAAAAATAAATAAACAATAAAATAAAATAAATTGAACTTTGTCAGACCCAAAACTTCCAGTTTGGGAGAAATCCTTGGGGTCCTTAAAATCAACTTCAGAAGCTCATAAAATTCTACATATTAAGTAGGTGAGTATATGTTTTCTAGGGACACTATTCCTACCTAAATGCCCAGAGTTACAGGCTACAAATAAAACCAAAATGATAGAGAATGGATCTTTTCAAGTATATTTGTATAATCAATTGCCAATACCATCAGCTTCATTAAAATAGCAGTGTTATTCTGAATGCTGCAGTAAGGCTGAAACTATTTTTGAAGAAAAAATAAGATTAAGTAAATTAGTGATAGCTAAAAGTTACCTGCTAATAGCAGAAATGTATGAATAGTACTTACAGATAAATATCTTTCTGAAAAAAAAAAACTTCAGTACCACTCTGTTCATTTCAACTTGTTTTTATCCTTACAAATAGAGAGTAGTATGGTGAGTGTTATGGACATTCATTGGCTTCACTTGACACTGATGTTTAAAGATTTTCTAAAGGTATCCTTGGGGATATATGTGTGTGTATATATATGTGCATATATATTTATATATACATATATAAATTATATATGTGTATATACATTCATATATATATATATATATTAGTCTTAATATGTAGATGTTTCCATCTGAAATAAAGTGATCATACAATAACATTCTTTCTTACTAAAAATTGATAAGAACACACAATGAGATATCACCACATGCTTGTTAAAATGGCCATTATCAAAAAAACAAGAGATAATAAATGTTGGCCTGTATGTGGAAAAAAAGGAAGCCTTTGTGCATCATTGGTGGGATTACAAACTGGTACATCCACTATGGAAACCAGAATGAAGGATCCTCAAAAAATCAGAAATATAACCACCATACGATCCAGCAATTTCACTTCTGGGAATATATCCAAAGGTGACAAAATCACTGACTCAGGAAGATATCGGTACCACCATGTTCACAGCATCATGATTTACAATAGCTAAGACATGGAATAAATAAGTTGTGTGTGTGCATGTGTGTGTGTAATGGAATACTACTGACAACACGGATGGACTTTAAATGCACTATTCTTAGTGAAATAAGTCAGACAAATAGTGTATGATCTCACTTCCATGTAGAACCAAAGAAGAAGAAGAAGAAGAAGAAGAAGAAGAAGAAGAAGAAGAAGAAGAA
>NC_064808.1:64336564-64357115 GCF_023721935.1 Panthera uncia
AAGAAAGAAAGAAAGAAAGAAAGAAAGAAAGAAAGAAAGAAAGAAAGAAAATAATACTACTCATTCAAAAAAAAATTAGACTTGTGGTTTCCAGAGGCAGGGGTTAAGGATGCGGAATTGGAGAAAGGTGGTCTAAAAGGTACAAACTTCCTGTTATAAGACAAGTAAGTACTATAGATGTAATTTTCAACATGATGACTATACTAAAAGTGCTGTGTGATATACAGGAAAGTTAAGAGAGTAGATCCTAAGAGTTCTCTTCACGATAAGAGATGTTTCCCCTTTATTCCTTATTCTCTTTCTATATCTATATGAGAAGATGGTTAGCTAAATCTATTGTGGTAATCATGTCACAATATATGTAAATCAAACCATCATGTTATATGCCTTAATCTTATACAGTGAATATATGCTAATTATTTCTCAATAAAACTGAGGGAAAAGTAAAAAAAAATGGTAAGAACAGAGTTGATATATCCTTATTATATTCATTAACTTTATAACACTTTGCTAGATATCTAGGCTTACAAAAAAAGACCGATAAAATGCAGTTCCCATTTTCAGAGCACAAATTCAGTTTCAAAGACCACTTGAGGGTGATTTGTCAATTTTCTTTGAAATCACAGGGCTTATAAAGATTCAGAGGCAGTATACTTGTATGGATTTTATCCCTTGTCAACACAGGAACAAAAGAAGCCTCCCTCTTGTTTGAGCTACGAATCAAATATCACCAGGGAGTATTTCACCCAATTGCTGTTTTGGAATTCGGGCATTCTAAAGCCAAAGGAGAAAATACATTCTAAAATAACAAGTACCCATTTTCTCTATGTCTAGATTTAAGGGAATTTTTCTACTGCTGTTGCTAAGTATTCCTGGTATTGTCATCAGCAGAATTTACCCAAATGAACATTATTCCAGGTTAAAAGAACTGCTTTATACCTCTTGTCTGTTAGAATCCATGAAGAGCATCTTTTTTAGAGGGTTCATGGTAAAGGCTTTCAAACTACTTGAACTATTAATTGATGTAACAAGAAGATTCCTTCCATAGTATATATGACTGCTTTACACACAGATTAAAAGATAGAAAATATTCAACATAAAGTAAATTGCCTTGGCAACGTGGCATCTTTTCTTTAGAAGAAATCTTTAGAAAGATTCTAAAATGTAACCACTACTGCCTAAAATCTCTGCAGAATGCCCACAGCTTTCAGCTTTCACAATATCAAATAGGATACAATTACTGTTGCTGGTTTCTAGTCAACATTCAAATTCATTTTAAATGCAGATTCTTATAGACTTGCCAGTATCCAAATATGCAAGTGGTCTTGTGAGAATAATGTTTTTGACCAAGGATTCAGTTACTAGAGCAGGAAAAATGTTTTGGGACCTTGAGGGAGTCACTTAGACTAAAAATTAAGGCAGTTAAATGCTTTGTGTATCTATGTGTATATTAGGATATATACAGGGGAAAACATTTGAATAATCAATATATTTGTCCACTTAAAATGTGAATTTTAGAAAACTATTTAGAATTATTTTTAATCCTTCAATTACAGATATATTTTTAAGTGATAAATCATTAGATTTCATAATAATATCTCAAGGTATTCTCATATAATTATCTTATTATGAGATAAATTATGGCTTTATCCTCATTTTAAATATGAAGAAACTGAAGCTTAGACAAAGTTTAGCTAACAGGTTATTGAGTTGAAAATAACATTCATATTTTTTTGACTCTTGGTTTAAGACTCCTTTTGAAAACCTGGGAACTTCAAAGAATTTTCACAAACTTTGCAAGAAAATGTTTTCCCACTGAGCTAATATTGGAATGAAGATTTTAAACAAGACTCATTCCTTATAAAAAAACTACCTTCAAAATTGCAACCCCAAAGCCACAGCTCTCCCTAAATATTCCCTTCTGCTCCTCCTACTTTTCCAGTAAAAAAGTGTTGGCAAAGAATTGCTTACAGTTTTTATCCAAAAATACACCCTTAAAGGAGTAACCCACTAATCCAAAGAGTAGTGATTATTAGTGGAGGAAAAAGGCAGTTTATGAAAAGGCCTTCAGTGTGACTGCAATAATAATGCATAGTCCCCTTGAAAGATTTTTGAAGCATCACTAAATTATTTGTTTTACCAGATTCAAAGTTGCACCAAAAAGTAGTAAGATGTACAATGAAGCCCATTAACTAATACAATTCATTCATTCATTCATTCATTCATTCATTCACATGCTTGGGTGCCTACCATGTCCTAGAAATGTGCAATACTATAGATTCAAAGAGGGTCAATGTTAATGTTAGGACCAATAAAGGGTCAATGCTGTCTTAGTGCTTAAGCAACTTTCAAGAATCGTGGAAACTAGTGTGAAAAAGAGCACAATAAGGTTAGTGTCATGATAAAGGTGGAAAGATAGTGCTGTGGGAGTCCACAGAAAATGCACAGGGCCCTGACTGGAGGAGGTATCCAGGAAAAAGTTTTGCAGTGATAGGATGCTTCATTCTTCAGACTTGAAGGATTTAAAGGCAATAAAACAATGAATTAAGAGAGGGGAAGTATACCCTAGAGATCTAGATAAATGGCTCAAGACATTTGAGAAAGAGAAAGCATCCTTGGACAAGGAGTTTACCAGGATTAGAAAATGTTGCAGGGGCGCCTGAATGGCTCAGTTGGTTAAGTCCAACACCTCATTTTGGCTCAGGTCATGATCTGATGGTTTGTGGGATGGAGCCCTACATGTAAGCTCTATGCTGACAGTGTGAAGCCTGCTTGAGATTCTCTCTCTCCCTCTCACTCTGTCCCTCCCCCTCTCTCTGTCCCTCCCCTGCTCACGCGCTCTCTCTCTCTCTCTTTAAAAATAAACATTAAAAAATTATAGAAAATGTTGCAAAGTTGAAATTTGTAGTTTCCAAATTACATCTTATTTAATATACCCTATTGTTAGGCAGTTGTATTTGAAACCAAAGCCAACTCAAATCATGCATGTAAGGGACATAATTTTGCTGAAAAATTCAGGTTGTAAATTTTTATACACTATCCTCTAATGTTGCTAGAATATGATCCTGTTTCAGAAAAGAAAATATTCAGTGGAATAGCAATTGTCTGGGCTTCTTTTAGAGGCCCATAAGGGATTCCCTATCGGGAGATTTACCATGATCTGCAATATTCTGGGACTAAAAGGAAAGGACAGTTAGGGTGGCCTTTTCTTCTTACTCAAACATTTCTTCCAACTCAAAATGGCTTCCTTCCTCTTCGCTCACTTCTTTTTCAGTTAGTATATTCAGGTAAGATTTCAGACAAGTAGGAAATAAGTGTATACTACAAAAACTAGCTGGAGACACTGGTTCATTAAGAGAGACATAGAAAAATATGCAATTATTATTGTGTTACTAAAATAAGGATAATGTTCATTAAATATGTACTGAGTAGTCTTTGATTTAACTTTAAGGGAAGGACAAAAAACACCAGACCTCCCCCTGAAAAAAAAGGATAAAAATTAAAACTTTGTCCATTTAAATTGCAGTCTACTTTGTGTTATAGGAATCAGAAAACCTGGAGTATCTAATCCTGACCCTATTGCCAACCAAATGTGTGATCCAAAGAAAGCCCAATTTTCTACTTTGTCTCAGTTTCTGAATGATTTTAGTAGTTGAGTTATGATCTCTAAAGTTTTGTTTTGTTTTTATTTCTATTTTTTTTACATACAAAATATTCACAAACATCAAGAATTTGAATTGTAAGAATAAAAGAAAATGGTTATTTATGTAAGCTTTGCCAGATAGGACTCCACACAACATTATTCAAGTGGCCTAGCTTAATCTTTCCTTTCTGGTCCTACTGTATCTGATTTTAGCTGAAAATCAAAGAGAGAAAAATAATTTGGGTATGGTTACCCAGTAAAGAAAAGATCACCAAATCTTTGGCAAGGATGGGTTCTTACTCATTGAAGAATTAGAGTGTAAACTACAGTAGAATATCCCATTTCCTAAGGAAACTTTAGCCAAAATTCCTCAAAGTTAAAGGGCCATTTAAGTGGGAACTAGAAAAGCCAGGTTGTTAACAAATTGTTACTAATATCCAAAGTTACCACTTTCTGATGCTTTATCATACAAATCCTGATGCTTTCTTAAAGAAAAGCCTTAGCTGGAAGAAACAGCTTAAATACTTTTTTGCAGAGATCCTTGAACAGGTGGTTATTATTAGTTAATAAATCATAATTGACAAGTAAATACAGTCTGTTACTTGAACCTACAAAGTGGGTAGCAAGAATGGTGGTAGTGGGAAAAAGAGATGTGGACATTTAGTTCAGCTTTAAATTCTGGCAGCCAGCTCAAGAACAAACTGTAATTTGTGCATTGAACCATCTGTTAAATCTGCCACTGAAAACTTAAAAAAAAAAAAAAAAAGCTGAGGATAGAGAAACACAAGCATAGAGTAACATCTTAGAATTTCTCTGGGCTATTATCAACTAGCCTTATTTCTGTTATGGAAATGAGCTGCTCTAATAACACTGGGTGGATTTGTTAGAACATAAATGAAAATTTAATGGGACGCAAAATGTTAGGGTAGTTCAAAGTGTGCCATCAAGATACTACAGCTTTCCATGGGATCCTGAGTTAAGGAAAATCTGGAATACTTTGTATTAGTAGTTTACAAGTAGAAAAACCATATGATTCAGAAGACAGGAAAGAGAAAACACATATCTCCCATCCCTCAGTAAAAATAGAAGTATGTTACAAGGAGGAAATATTTTAAGTTAGCAGCAGCTGATGAGTATTATAAATATGACATTGCTCTTCTATATAACTTAAAAATCTGGTCTTCATATAATGGTAAGATAATTTAGGGGCTTGCCAAGCAAGAGGATGATCTAAAACTCTTTTTGAATAAAGTTAACAGTATCTAATGTCTGTCCTTTAAAACAAGGACACACATATGAAAAACATATGGATCTTCCCTATAAAGAGGTATTTTATTTTTTAATCAGAAAAGATTGGGAAAGAAAGATCATTTTAATTAAAAAATTCCTTATGAATGAAACTTCATTGTCATTCCAGAGGACCCCAATGTTAACAGGAAACATGTGCATGTGCATCATGACAAATGCAACATACACTGCTATTTAGGTTATGTCTACTTTTCTGAAAATGTTTGGGAAAAGAAATTTCTCATATTATATCAGAATTGATTTTACATTATAAATTACTTCATTGAAATTTTTGCTGTAAAATAATGATTTATAATTCACTGTAGTGATTTTTCTATCTACTTCATAAGTGCTAACAATGAAGGCAGTTGACTAACAGAATTTATTAAGCACTTATGGTATAGGACAGTGGCAGAGAGTGGCATCTATATGATAACATAATTAATGGAACCTAGTGAAAAAGTTATATCTAAAGAATAATTAAGACAACATTCCACGCCCTAAACATTGGCAGGAGCATAAGAGGGGAACACTTGATACAGCCGTGGATCTAAACAGTGACTCAGGGAGACTAATTTTAGGAAGAGACAACCCGTCCCATCTCCTACTGTTAGAGATGTTAAATTAATAAATAAGATGCCCAGAGAAAAGACACCTGGAGCGGAAGTTAATGGTGGTGATTAAAACCAGGACCCTGGACCAGACCATGAGGGGAAAATGAGTCAACATGTGACAAGAGTGCTTAAAACAGTGGCTGACATATAATAAATAATGAATACATGTCCAAAGTTATCATACAGTGAACCATCCTGCCTCAGAGCAAAGTGAATACAATTAACTGTCTGTCTTCTATGGAATATTTTGGGACTTTTTTCCCTTTCTATATTAAACCCATATATTTGATTTTAGAATTTAATCTTGTAAAGAAATACACAATTTCCTTGGGGTCCTATGCTTAACAGGGAATAGCATACTATCACTAACTGGTCAAATTAGACTATTCTGACAAGTTTAGTTGAAATTATGGTCAGAACTTCATTAGAAATGTCCTCCTTTGTTCCATGGTGCCCACAATGGAGAGGAGACAGGAAATTCTAGGCAAGGAGAACTACATGAAAAAGTGTTCAGATGCTGGAATGACTCTTAAAAGGGTATGAATAACAATTATGAGACCTATCTCAGATGTAAAAGAACAATTCCATTGAGGAATAATGGAAACTAATACTGGGGAAAAGCTTCAAAGTATTATTTCAAAGTTAGTTTGGGAAAATAGAGTTTTATCTTGAGGTCGGGAAACTACTGAACAATTTTGAATATAATCAACCACTGTTTCAGGAAGAATGGCTTCTGGTATATTTGCCAGTATAATTTATCATAAATTAAAGGAAAAGAGTCATTTCTGTCATTTAAATTTATTTCTGTATATAGAGTGTTTCCCAAATAAACCAGGTGAGAAATAAAAATAATGATCAAGTGAATATTTTTAAATAGAAGAATTTGGAGCATATGTTGAATAATTTTATATTAACTGATGGCTTCTGGCATATTAAATATACAGGAAAAAGGAGGATTGATTTCCAAATTATCTCCAGGCACACCTGGCTCATACACTCATTTCCCTCTAAATGGATCCCTAATGACTTATATTATGCTATTTTTCAAAAGGAAGGCTCCATGATGGGTGAAGTGATCTAAGTAAAAAATCAAAATATAACAAAAGAAATATCCCATTCATAAAATTATGATAGCCTAGTTAAAACATGATGAAGTTACATTGTCATTTTGTATTCTACAGAAAAATAATAAGGATCTCTCATTATTTAATCCAGGACCAGGGCAGTAAAACTCATGTCATCCAGGAAAAAGAATCAAACTCAAATCTTTAAAAAGACTCCAAAAAATCAAGAAACTACTACATTAAAATTTTTTTAATGTTTATTTATTTTTGAGAGAGAGAAAGAGAGACAGAGCATGAGTGGGGGGGGGGAGCAAAGAGAGAGAGAGGCAGAGACACAGAATCTGAAGCAGGTTCCAAGCTCTGAGCTTTCAGCACAGAACCCAATACAGGGCTCAACCTCATGAGCTGTGAGATGACCTAAGCCGAAGTCAGATGCTTAACTGACTGAGCCACCCAGGGTGCCCCGAAACTACTACATTTATAAAAAAAAAAAAAAAGAAAAGAAAAAATGACAAAGACAAAGACAAATAAAAGGTATACCTTAAATGGGGAATATTTCAAACTATGGGCCTTAAAGAAGCTTTTAAAAAATTTAATAAACTGTCCTATATCAAAGGTAAAATAAAACGACCTCAATGTCAACAACAGAGGCAAGGCACATTATTGACTAAAAGAATTTCTAATTAAAAAAAAATATTTATTTATTTTTGAGAGAGAGAGACAGAGCATGAGCAAAGGAGGGGCAGAGATAGAGAGGGAGACACAATATTCAAAGCAGGTTCCAGGCTCTGAGCTGTCTGCACAGAGCCTATTGTGGGGCTCAAACTCACCAACCATGAGATCATGACCTGAGCTGACTAAAATAACGGCCAATATTTTGTTAGCACCTGCTGTGTGCCAAGCAATTCAGGATGCTTTTCATGGGTCAGCCTAGAGGTTTCAAAATATTTTCACTAAAATGTGTAATGGCTACAAAATAATTGAATTTGGGGATGTAGAATTTGGAAATGTAGCTTCCACATTGCTTCCCCAACTGTTAACCCAAAGTTAATTCTTGTTTCATAATTCATCTTTAAAAAATATATATTTTCTAAATATAGTACTAATTTACTTCTTGAGACCAATGAGTCATGTTTTTCCTTTGCTTTGAGTACCTTCCTGGACCATTTCTGTTTACCTATAGGTATAAATATTCTGATTTGTTAACTGATTTTAAATTCACATGTACTCTATGAAGTAAATATTACTCCCATGTTACCACTAAGGATATGACTAGCCCAAGGTTACACAGCTACCAAATGGTAGAGACAAATTAACATCATTCTTCAGAAACTAAAGCTTTTGGTATTCTTTCTACAATGCCATATGCTTTTAATGCAAAATGCAGGAAGTAACAAAGTCTCCACTTACTGAATTTTTTCTGAATTTTTCTAATTCCTAATAGAAAAAAATTCTCAGACAGAACAATAGCTTTAAGCAAATGTGTTTGATAAAAGGAAAACAGATACTTTCTTGATTTGATTTTTAAATAATTTGAAATGTACTGAATGACCTCTAGCTGACAGTTTACTCTATTTGTGGGAGAATACAGTTAAGTGAATAGTAAATAGTATCACAATAGTTTTATTTTACAGGTAATGTAACATCAATCAGAATAAAACTGGGATGCATTTGTAAATAAATGCACATATTCTAAAAAAAAAACAGCCATAAAACTGTGACAGTTATCCACAAATATTGAGATAAATGGTATATCAGAATTAGGGGTAAGAAAAATAAAGTGCTAACACTTTATCACTATTGGAGAAACAAGAACTTCTACAAGAGCAGAGGAAAGTCAGGTAGGAAATAGCTGCATGTGGTTTAGAATATGGAGAAGTGTAGATAAATGGTGCTAGATCAACTATACATATGCATGGACAAAATCAAACCCTGATAACCATCTCACGTAATAAATAGAAATTACTTTGTGAGAGGTTAAAGACCTGTATGTATAAGCTAAAACTATAAAATTCATTGAATAAAACATTTTTAAGAGATTTAAAAAGAATTTTGTGACCTAGAGATAAGCAAAGGTATTTCAGAATGCAAAAAGCAGTAACCATGAAAGAAAATTTGAGGAACTGAGCCTCATAAAAGTTTGAACTTCTTTTTGTCAAAAGTCACTGTAAGAATATGAAAATGCACCTGGGTGCCTCAGTCACTTAAACATGTGCTTCTTGATTTTGGCTTGGGTCATGATCTCACGGTTCATGGGATCAAGCCCCGCAACTGTTAGTGTAGACCCTGCTTGGGATGCTCTTTCTCCCTCTCTGTCCTTCTCCTGCTCGCTCGCTGTCTCCAAAAATGAATAACCATTAAAAAAAAAAGAATATAGGGGCGCCTGGGTGGCGCAGTCGGTTGGGCGTCCGACTTCAGCCAGGTCACGATCTCGCGGTCTGTGAGTTCGAGCCCCGCGTCAGGCTCTGGGCTGATGGCTCGGAGCCTGGAGCCTGTTTCCGATTCTGTGTCTCCCTCTCTCTCTGCCCCTCCCCCGTTCATGCTCTGTCTCTCTCTGTCCCAAAAATAAATAAAAAACGTTGAAAAAAAAATTAAAAAAAAAAAAAGAATATAAAAATGTAAGTAACAGTCAGGGAAAAAATTTGTAACACAAATACTTAAAAAAATTGCATCTTTATTTTTTTTTAATTTTTTTTTTAACGTTTATTTATTTTTGAGACAGAGAGAGAGAGAGCATGAACAGGGGAGGGGCAGAGAGAGAGGGAGACACAGAATCTGAAACAGGCTCCAGGCTCTGAGCTGGCAGCACAGAGCCCAACTTGGGGCTCAAACTCACGGACCGTGAGATCACGACCTGAGCCGAAGTCGGCCGCTTAACTGACTGAGCCACCCAGGCGCCCCCCAAAAAATTGCATCTTTAATATACATATATTCACAAATATAAAAGGAAGCAAGACACATTTTTTTAAATGGGAACATAGAAGCTGACCTAAGTAACTTTGGGAAATAATGTTTTGACTAGAAACTGTATGGTTGAAGATAAAATGATCTGTACACTGTACATAAACACTACACTCCAACTGGTAAATTTGTTTCTCACAGGGATTCAGGTAAAAAAAAATTGAAACCACTTCATATATACACTGGTATTAAATAAGTAACTTGATGGCAGATGGCAGGTGGGCTTCTCACTGTGAGAGAGGGAAATTACAGATAAACAAGAAAAGAAATGTGGAATGAACCCTATGGTACTGCATAAGTCCAACACACCAATATGAACTTACATTCATATATAGATTCAGTGGATGGATATAAAAAATTTAAGATAATGTGTATATACATGGGTTGATATGCACAAACACAGTACCTTGTTCTGTCCCTTGAAAGAGCCTAAAAATACTACTTTAACCAAATGATAAAGGTTAACATCACCAGAAATGTTTTATGGAGATCACATATCCTCTTATATGATGTGATGAGAACACGGGAACTCTGCAGTATTCTTTCCAACAATCCATAACTTCAGTTTAATCACTAAAGAAAAAAATCAGACACATATAGACTGGGGATATCCTACAGGTCATAAGAAATAAAGAAAGACTGAAAAATTGTCAGACTAGAGGACCTGGAGTCACATGGAAAATAAATCCAACATGGAACCTTGGAATAATCTTGGAAGAAAATGTGTACATTCATGGAAAATCTGGTAAAATACAAATAAAGCCTGGAGTTCAGTTAATAGTAATATACCAATGTTGGTTTCTTCATATTGACAAATATACCATGGTAATGTAAGATGTTATCAACAGGAAAAAACAGCTGAGAGGTACAAAAGAAGCCTCTATATTACACTTTAAAGTTCTCCATAAATCTAAAATTATTCCAAAATAAAATGGTTCAGTCAGTGGAGTGTCTGACTTAAGCGCAGTTCATAGCCTCGCAGTTTATAGGTTTGAGCCCCATGTTGGGCTTTGCGCTGACAGCACAGAGCCTGCTTCAGGTTCTCTCCCCTTCTCTCTGCCCCTCCTCTGCTTATGCTGTCTTTCTCAAAAATAAACATTAAAAAAATGAGCAAAGATTTGAACTGACACTTTACATGTTAGGATATATGAATGAGCAATACATACATGAAAAGATGCTCAAAATTGTTAGTCACAAAGGAAATACAAATTAAAACCACAATGAGATGACACTATACACTTACTGGAGTGGCTAAAGTTAAAACAACTAACAGTACAAAATATTAGAGAGAGTGCAGAATGCTCTCTCATGCATTGCTGGTTTAAGCGTAAAATGAAACAACTGATATGGAAAAACTGTTTGGCAGGCCCTTATTAAACTGGTAGTTTCTCATTGAAGTTACACATAAACCTACCTAATGATCCAGAAATTTTACTTGCAGGTATGCCTACTCAAAGATGTATGCACAATCTTCATTGTCAGTTTATTCACAATAGCAAAAATGGGAAATTAAAATGTCTATTAACAGCAAAATGGATAAACAACTTGTGATATACTCAGATAAAGGAATACTGTTTAGAAATAAAAAGCACAAGTTCCCGATAAACAAAACAATATGGATGAATCTGAAAAACATTACGCTGAGTAAAAAAGAAACTAGACACAAACAAGTACATACTGTCTGATTCAACTTATGTGAGTATAAAGACAGGCAAAACTAATTTATGGAGAGAGAAATCAGAAAACTGGTTGTTTCTGGGAGGGCATAGACTGAAAAAGATACAAGAGTATTTTCTTGGGAATAGACAGTACTCTATATCTTGATTTGGAGTGCATTTGTTAAAACTCAGTAAGCTGTGTACTTTGGGATCTGTATACTTTTCCATATAATAATTATACATCAATTTTAAAATTTAGGTAAGGGATAGAAAGGCTCTGACTGAAATCTTAAATCAGGGTGGCAAAGTATACCTTTGGATGAAGCAAGAACAGCTATAGATACAGAATTAATGGAAAGTATGTGTCTGTTAACTCTCATTGGAGAACAAACTAAAAAAGATGAATATATCCTTCTCAAAATCTCTGTATTTTCTTAAATAATTAAGCCCTCCCATTTTGTTTCTGTATTCCTCTTATGTCATTTCCATTATAGAGTGGAGATGGATGCAAAAGATAATCTACTTCTTCCTAGGAATTGAACATTATTCTATTTGCAATTCACTCCTCCCCTACCCCAGACACTAAGACCAGTGCCGTATCTTGCCCCAGAGAAGCCTATAAAAAATTACCTTGAATAATCTTAACAGACAAAAAAAGAAAAAGAAGAAGAAAAAAGAAAGCCTATAGGTAATAATAAGAGTAGCCTATGTCCCAAATTTTCCCAACTGTTTTAGGCAAAAACACCACTAATAATAATAATAATAATAATAATAATAATAATAGAAGACAAAATTTTCAACCAGGAGAAAATAGACCTCATATTGTAACTGTATCTAAAATGATTTTATCTAGTGTTATTACCTCCAAGAAACTCAAGCTATAAGAATTAGATTTAATTCTGTAGAAAATCCTTTTTTGTTACAGGGGGGAAAAGACTAATTACATTAAGGCATTTGTTCATTATGGAGATTAAGACATATTTATCAAAATTAAACAAAGTAGATGGCTTCAACATTTCCAAATTTAGCATATATACTATCCTTCCACTCCATATAAAGGTAAGAGGCTTCAAGTCAAAGACAAAGGGGCTCAGTGCATCACACATGAACAGTTAGGCCAAGATGCTGGATTCATTATGACCCATCTACACGAAGCACTATTCACTTCATATAGGCTGTTCTGTTTCTCTATTACTTTCAAATGAAGTCATCCATCTGTAGAGAATGAGAAAGTGGAATATTCATGAGTTAAAAGATAATTTTTATCATCCCTGGAGACTTTATTTCTTTGGGTTGTTTATTACCTGCAGAGCTCAACTGTATTAAAATTGATTAAATATCATTTTCCAATTATAGTGACTCCAGAACATATTCCTCAAAGAAAACACTAAACATATAATAATTCTTACAATAGAAAATATGCTTTCAGGAGCGCATCCAGATTTTGCAGAATCTGAATCTTACACAATTTTGGAAGATTTTTTAAAAAAGAAAAATGACACAAAATTATAAAACCAAAATTACTAAGACCTGGAAGCTTCATTAGCTTAAAGGTAAATCTACCTTTGTAAGCATTTTTTGGAGGTAGTAGTAATAGATCAAAGGATTCGTTTTTTGAAACTTACTTAGAAACTATTGTGTAAGCATTTGGAATTTCTTAAACTGACTTGAAAATAAGTGTTAGGGACGGACCTCAACTACCATACTTGCTTTTACTTTTTTACTTTTTAATTTTTTAAAAATATTTTTTGGTGGCAGGGAGAGGTAGATAGCTCCCATCTAAAAGTTGCTGTCAGGTTGTGAGCCACAGGGTTAGTATTCTTTACTTCCAGGAGGAGCTGCTCACATTGTTCACCAATTCCTCAAGGCTTGTTCCAATAAAGATAAATTCCTCAAAATGAAAGAACTCCTAGTCCTGAAGTCTTAGGTTAAAGGCAGTCCTCCATTTCTCCCCCCAGCCTCTTGCCACACTGAAAGAAGAATTAATCACTCCCCATCTGACCTTCTATAGCCTTGGTAGTCATCCCAATCACATTACTTTCCTCTTTTCATTAATTATCTGTGTATGAGCCTGACATTATAGAATGGGAGCTCCTTAAGAGCAAGGAAATGTTATTTTTGAACCTAAAAGGACTAGCTCATATTAGGGGCTCAATCAGGGTCCACGGATAGAATGAGTGAATGAATGAATAAATGAATAAATACTTTAGCAGTGAGTTACTCAAAGTATGGCTGAAACTATGGATCAGAAACATCAGCATCATCAGAGAGTTTATTAAAAATCAAAATTTCTAGTATTATCCCAAACCTACTGAATCAGAATGTGCACTTTGACTAGATCCTTAGCTGATTCCTGTGCACATTAAAGTTTGAAAAATATGGTGGTTAGTATTCCTCTAGCTTTATTTTTTTATGTTTATTTATTTATTTTGAGAGAGAAAGAAAGAGAGAGAGTGAATGAGAGGGGGGGTACAGAGAGAGAAGGAGAGAGAGAGAGAGAGAGAGAGAGAGAGAGAGAGAGAGAATCCTAAGCAGGCTCCACACTGTCAGTGCAGAGCCTGGTGCAGGGCTTGAAATCACAAACTGTGAAATCATGACCTGAGGTGAAACCAAGAGCCAGACACTTAACTGACTGAGTCACCCAGGCACCCCATTACTCCTCTAGCTTTAAAGGAGGACTTTACCCAGAAAAATATAGTTTTGTACTTCACAGCAAGTGTTCTTTCATTTGTTCTTAATATGTTTAGCTACATTGATCATACCCAAAAAGGTCAAATGAGCCAATGGATTATTATCCCACTTATTCTGTCTTCTCCCTAACAAAAGGAAATGGTAATTTATAAACCATAAACTTAGAATTGGTGGAAAGAAGATGATGATGAATAAAACAAATACTAACATGAAAACTGAGTTATCAATTCAAATCTGTAACCGGGTCTTTTCATATATACATGTGTGTGAATATATTTTAATATATATAAACTAATATATAATTATATATAATATACATAAAAATAAATATATATTTTTTAATAAACATACCCTCTAAAATCACAAACTCTGTTGACCAGAGATTTTGTAGATCACTATTTTTAGTCCTTGGGAGCTCAAAATGGAGAAGTAATCTTGGAAAATTAGATAAAATTAAAGATCGCATTCCTACTCCAGCTTTTAAAAAGTATGTGCCGGGTGCCTGGGTGGCTCAGTTGGGTAAGCGTCCGACTTCGGCTCAGGTCATGATCTGACGGCTCGTGAGTTTGAGCCCCACATTGGGCTCTGTGCTGACAACTCAGAGCCTGGAGCCTGCTTCAGATTCTGTGTCTCCCTCTCTTTACGCCCCTCCCCTGATCATGTTCTGTCTGTCTGTCTGTCTCTCTTTCTCTCTCTCTCTCTCTCAAAAAAAAAAATAAAAACATTAAGAATTTTTTTAAAAAAAGTATGTGCCAATGAAACCTCAGATTGGAAATTAAATCTCAGCTAGTTTCAATTTCATAAGAGAATGACAAAACTAATACATACAGTTCATAGCCCTTGTCTTCACCCCCCTTATTGAGCAGATTATCAAGTGTCTGGACTTTTTCCAGCTCAAGTATGAGAGTAAATCATTGTGATTCTACTTTAAGATTGGCTATCTTTTCAGGCACTTAGGTAATCTACCAAAAAGAGTTATATTATAAATGAGATTAAGTCTGGATAGGTATAAACATACCCATTTGAAGAAGATACATTTCAATACAAATCTTGAGGAAGAATAGAAAGAGAAATTAAAGATTGCAAAGAACTGTCGCCTATGGCAGAAGCTATTAATCATGTCATGGTGAAGAAATAATGACTGTCTTAGAGTTGCTCAGTTCTTCAAGGTGAACTTCAAAAGTATGAAACAAATTCAAAGAAAATCACAGAAAAAGAGCATGAATCACAGTAGAGAATTTGTTGGGAGAATTATGCATGTGTCTGTTTAATCAATACATATGACAAAACTTATTTTTGCTTTTAAAACATTATACTCTTAATTTTCATCCAAATACAAACTAAGTTACAAACCAAACTTCCATATGACTGTAGGCATGGTATCTTTTTTTGACTTCTATATAATCAATAACAATCTGGAAATATAATAAAATATTGTCACTGGGCAGAATTTGTCTATGTTCCTGCCTGCATTACTCAGAACAGGTTAGGTTACACTGTTGAACAAAATTAATCCCTAAATCTCAGTGCCTTAATACTACAAATGTTTGTTTCTGACACAGATCTTCTACAAGTTGAGTAGTTCTCTAGGCTGAAACATGAAGATGGGGCTTTTCACTACCTCAGCTCATAGTCCATTGGTGATAATTAATCATAAGACCCTATGTAATTTGGGAGATATAGTCTTCTATATTCCCACAAAGGAAAGGAGAACCAGATATTGGGGGTTGCTAGTAATCTTAAAGCCTGATAAGTTAGATGACACCAACAGAAATGGTAGTGTATGTAGAAACAAAATTCTCTGAGGAAGGGAGATAAATAGGGGCATAATTTGGGGTGAAGAGAAAGAAGACACTATCATTGGTCATGAACAGGTTTACTTTCTTTGTAGTGTACAAATAATGTAGAATAAATGGTATACTGGGCAGTACCTTGAATCAATTTATAACTTGAATGTACTACAAATGCTCGCTGCTCAAAAGAATACCAGGTATAGTAGTTGTGGAAAGGAAAGAACTGACCTGTTGCCTGTGTTGTAGTTTTCTATTACTGAATAACAAGTTACCACAAACTCAATGGCTTAAAACAATAGCTTTTTATTATCTGATATCTCTCTAGGTCAGAAATCTGACATGGCAAGCCTGGATTCTGGACTAAATGAAAGGATCACCAAGGGTTGTGTTCTGAAGCTTGGGGTTCAGGGTCACTGGTTGAACTTACCTTTCTCTCACAATTTCCATGTGGCCCCCTACCTCTTCAGGCAGCAATGACAAGTCCTTCTTATCTCTTCAAATCTCTCTGACTTCCTCTTCTAATTTTAAGGAATGCTATGATTACATTAGGCCTACCCAAAGAATCCAGGATAATCTATCTTAAGGTTAGCTGGTTAGAAATCTTAGTAATATCTGCAAATTTCTTTTTGCCATGAAATGTAATCAACTATGACCAAAGGAATAACACTAACTGGCCAAGATCATGGGGATTGAAACTCTGTCTTCCACACTATAGTAGGAATCTGTATCCTTAATATTTCTGTTTTATATGTAAGGATTTTGTTTGTCAATAGATTATCACTAAACAGACGTATTTGCAATGCATCTACATTGGAATGAGTGAGGAGTAAGAAACAGAAAAATATAGAGAATAAACTATTTTAATTTTTAGGGATGAGGGAAAATGAAGACCAAGAAGAAGGATTAGGGCAAGCTATGATATATGTTGAAGGTGTACACAAAAGGAAGAATAAAAGAAACAGGGTGAGCAACTGGAAGCCTGGAGGAGACAATATAGTTGATACTGGCATTCAGTGGAGATTTGACAGTGGGTTGCAATGCAGATTGTTAATAGCAAAGAGAATGTTCTATTGCCTGTATTAATAAGCTTAAATATAGCAAGAATATTACGATTCTCTGCTACATAAATTAATTATAATGAATAAAGTGGTTTTGTTTTCCTGCATTCAACAGCTGGCATTGTGGAATTATGAAAGTAGAGAAACACTGATGGAAACAGTATGTAGATGAGTGATGAGCTTACAGTCAGCTTCTAAAAACAAGTGAGTTAATGGTAGAAAGGAGTCCAATCATTTTTTTTTTTAAAGATCATCATTAGCTATATCAAATCAATATATAGGACTAGAAAAATATCCCCTAAAACTAACTGGTCAATGAATTCACTCAAATTGTGCATCACACATGTGCACTTCTTCCTGTCCATTATCTGGTTGAGGTGCTAATACTTTTGAAATGAACCAGAAATAAAGTGGCAGAGAAAACAGGAAAAATAGGGGACACAATGGCCATTTTCCAGCATGCAGAATAGTGATGTTATCTCAAAAAAAGTGAGAAAACAGAGATTCTGTGGTCATATGCATTTGAGGTAAGTTGAGTTAAACAAAGTTTACCAGATGTATTTCATTTTGGACTATTCTGAGACTTTACAGTGTTAATGTGTATTGTGAATCTTTAAGGGGGAAACATTCTGAACACTTTCCAAACTTTTGTGATTAGGGAAATTTCTTCTGATTCAGACTATGGTAGAGAGGACTAGCTGTCCAATGAAGTCCATGCTTTCCTCTCCATGGTGAAAAGCAGATCCTGGGAAGCAGCTTCCAGCTAAGGAGTGTATTTCCTGGTTCCTCTTACAACTAGGTATTTGCCACATGACTGATTCATGCCAATGGGATTTGAGGGAAAATCATATGAGTAATTTCCTGAAGCAAGGCTTTTAAGAAGTATGTATTCTTTCTCCATGGTTTCTTTACTCCTCTGTTGGCTGGTTGAGACAACAATGGCAGATCCTTATGATGAAAGGAGCCTGGGTTTTCATACCATTGTGTGGAGGAAAGTTCTGTGACCAGAATACATATATATTGTCCTCCAGGAGACATCTGGAAATATCTGGAAATATTTCTGGTTATCACAATAGAGAAGGGGGTAATAGTAGCATTAATGGATACAACCTAAGAATGCTATTATTCTACAATGCACTGGCAGGCCCCATGACAAAGAATTATCGTAGTCTGAAAAGTCAAGGGGAGAAACCCTTGACTACACTGTGAATGAGAGAAGAAAATAAGTATTTTTATGTTTACTTATTTATTTTGAGAGAGAGGGAGAGCAAGCATAACCAGAGGAGGGATAGAGAGAGAGAGAGAGAGAGAGAGAGAGAATACCAAGCAGACTCCATGCTGTCAGTGCAGAATCTGACACCAGGATAGAACTCACAAACTGTGAGATAATGACCTGAGCCAAAATCAAGAGTCAGGTGCTTAATTGACTGAGCCACCCAGGTGCCCCAAAAGTAAATATTTCAACTGTACTAAGCCCTTGAAATATCAGGGTTTGTTTTTTTTTTTTTATGTAACAGCTACTGTTACCTTAACTTTTATGCAGTTTCTTCCAGAGCTAGTGTTCCAAAGAACATACTTCAGGAAAAATAGGCTATCTAATTGATATTGTAAATACCAAGATAATAGATTACACTGGTTGCCAAGACAGGTTGACTCTACCTTCAGAAAATTTCTGAAACTCATTCCACTCTATTTTCATTGGTAATATCCTATTCATGTACATATTTCCTCTTTCTGGTCTATGATAACAGTTTCCCAAATGGGCTCTTTGTCTCTAGCCGTCTTAGTTATTGTCACAACAATAAGTAGTGGCAGAAATAGAACTTGAATTGAAGATTTTGCTTCTAAATTCTTTGTACATTTTCACTGAAGACTGAGAGACAGCCTAATGTACAGAGAGCCTGGACTTAAGGATTAAAAAGACCTATTTAAAATTTTAGCTTTGATATTTACTAAATTATAATTTTGAAAAACACTAAGTACCTGTCTTTGGGATTTTTACCTCTTTGGTAAAATAGAAATAAAAATTTTAAGGTTAGAGTTTTTTGTTTTTTGTTTTTTTAATAATTGGTATACTACTTGGAATGTGGTCAGTATGCATTAATTCATAATAAATTATTAAGAAAAAAGAAATACACATTCCCCCAGGACACTGAACTATTTGCTACTCTCCCTCTAGGTAGATGTTTGCTTACTGAGTTTATTTAGGATATTGGGAAATCGTTTTTTTTTTAATTTTTTTAGTGTTTATTTTTGAGAGAGACAGAGACAGAATGTAAGTGGGGGAGGGGCAGAGAGAGAGGGAGACACAGAATCCAAAGCAGGCTCCAGGCTCTGAGCTGTCAGCACAGAACCCGATGTGGGGCTCAAACTCATGAACCACAAGATCATGACCTGAGCCAAAGTCAGACGCTCAACCAACTGAGACACCCAGGTGCCCCTAGGATAGTGGGAAATCTTTAAGACTGTTCAAGCACTGCCCTTCTACCCAGAGTTACATACATGGGTCTGCACAGAGTACTCAGCTTTGTGGCTAGCCTTTTGTTTTTGTGACACTCATACTGGGCAATCAGTTCCAGTTCCATATGGGCTTTTTTTGGTAACCATTCAGTGTTTTTACTGTTTTGGTTTTAAAGTTGTTCCTTTGTGTTTTATACATGTACTGTAACTATGTTCTTATTTTCAGTCATTTGTTTACCATAATTTTACTCTCCAAAACAACTGGGGGAACAAACAAGAAAAACCTAGGCAAAACCTCATATTGTTTCTCCTTTCTGAAATTCTTTTCATGTCCACATTCTACCACTCTACCAAATGCCTCACTTTTACCATGATAACTGCCCCGACACATCTCCTAAAAATAATCTTAGTATCTTTCTTCACTTGTTCATTCATGTGTTTATTTATTTCATTGTTTTAGCCATTCCACAATAATCAGTCAGCACCAGGCTCGGTGCTGAGATTTCTCATTTTGTGCCTTAAACCCTGGTTATATCGTTCCTTATCTCTCCTACTAGGCTGAATTCCTTAAGGGAGTAGGCCACAGATTATTGATTTATATACATCACCTAGACGTGCACAAAATAAGTGCTTAGTATCTCTAATGGTCATTGCTTCACACAAAAGCTAGATGTTATTAGCATTCTTTACCATGTTTTCCAAATTCTTCAGTGACTCCAAGCAGAGGATTCACAAATCCAAAACATACACACAAACTTAATTCCATTGGTTTCTATATTTCACCTGTGGTGCTAACAAAATCAAAAATTAAGACAGGGATGCATAAAACAAAACAGAATGTGGGCAATGCCAATCTATAAATTAGTATACTCAGGGAATAAAAGGAATCTTCTAACACTCGTACAACAATTACAGTCTGAAGAAGGTTTGCTGATGAAAGAGGAATGAAAGCCCAAAAATGTATAAAAATTACTCCACCAAATGAGTTTAGGGGATTGAGAATACTGACTGTTTATATTATGAAGAATTTATATTAGCTAAAACAGTATCACATGCAGTCTCTTAAGCATCCTGATTATGCAAAATAAACAAACAACTCACCAGGCCTATATCTGTACAACCATTAACATTTACTATTTTTTTTTTAATAAAGAACACTTCTTTATTTTATTTTATTTTTTTTAATTTTTTATTTTTTAATATATGAAATTTACTGTCAAATTGGTTTCCATACAACACCCAGTGCTCATCCCAAAAGGTGCCCTCCTCAATACCCATCACCCACCCTGCCCTCCCTCCCACCCCCCATCAACCCTCAATTT
>NC_064808.1:64362115-64478336 GCF_023721935.1 Panthera uncia
CTATAAACATTGGGGTACAGGTGCCCCTATGCATCAGTACTCCTGTATCCCTTGGATAAATTCCTAGCAGTGCTATTGCTGGGTCATAGGGTAGGTCTATTTTTAATTTTCTGAGGAACCTCCACACTGCTTTCCAGAGCGGCTGCACCAATTTGCATTCCCACCAACAGTGCAAGAGGGTTCCTGTTTCTCCACATCCTCTCCAGCATCTATAGTCTCCTGATTTCTTCATTTTGGCCACTCTGACTGGCGTGAGGTGATATCTGAGTGTGGTTTTGATTTGTATTTCCCTGATAAGGAGCGACGTTGAACATCTTTTCATGTGCCTGTTGGCCATCCGGATGTCTTCTTTAGAGAAGTGTCTATTCATGTTTTCTGCCCATTTCTTCACTGGGTTATTTGTTTTTCGGGTGTGGAGTTTGATGAGCTCTTTATAGATTTTGGATACTAGCCCTTTGTCCGATGTGTCATTTGCAAATATCTTTTCCCATTCCGTTGGTTGCCTTTTAGTTTTGTTGGTTGTTTCCTTTGCTGTGCAGAAGCTTTTGATCTTCATAAGGTCCCAGTAATTCACTTTTGCTCTTAATTCCCTTGCCTTTGGGGATGTGCCGAGTAAGAGATTGCTACGGCTGAGGTCAGAGAGGTCTTTTCCTGCTTTCTCCTCTAAGGTTTTGATGGTTTCCTGTCTCACATTCAGGTCCTTTATCCATTTTGAGTTTATTTTTGTGAATGGTGTGAGAAAGTGGTCTAGTTTCAACCTTCTGCATGTTGCTGTCCAGTTCTCCCAGCACCATTTGTTAAAGAGACTGTCTTTTTTCCATTGGATGTTCTTTCCTGCTTTGTCAAAGATGAGTTGGCCATACGTTTGTGGGTCTAGTTCTGGGGTTTCTATTCTATTCCATTGGTCTATGTGTCTGTTTTTATGCCAATACCATGCTGACTTGATGATGACAGCTTTGTAGTAGAGGCTAAAGTCTGGGATTGTGATGCCTCCTGCTTTGGTCTTCTTCTTCAAAATTACTTTGGCTATTCGGGGCCTTTTGTGGTTCCATATGAATTTTAGGATTGCTTGTTCTAGTTTCAAGAAGAATGCTGGTGCAATTTTGATTGGGATTGCATTGAATGTGTAGATAGCTTTGGGTAGTATTGACATTTTGACAATATTTATTCTTCCAATCCATGAGCAGGGAATGTCTTTCCATTTCTTTATATCTTCTTCAATTACCTGCATAAGCTTTCTATAGTTTTCAGCATACAGATCTTTTACATCTTTGGTTAGATTTATTCCTAGGTATTTTATGCTTCTTGGTGCAATTGTGAATGGGATCAGTTTCTTCATTTGTCTTTCTGTTGCTTCATTGTTAGTGTATAAGAATGCAACTGATTTCTGCACATTGATTTTGTATCCTGCCACCTTGCTGAATTCATGTATCAGTTCTAGCAGACTTTTGGTGGAGTCTATCGGATTTTCCATGTATAATATCATGTCATCTGCAAAAAGCGAAAGCTTGACTTCGTCTTTGCCAATTTTGATGCCTTTGATTTCCCTTTGTTGTCTGATTGCTGATGCTAGAACTTCCAGCACTATATTAAACAACAGCGGTGAGAGTGGGCATCCCTGTCGTGTTCCTGATCTCAGGGAAAAAGCTCTCAGTTTTTCCCCGTTGAGGATGATGTTAGCTGTGGGCTTTTCATAAATGGCCTTTATGATCTTTAAGTATGTTCCTTCTATCCCGACTTTCTCAAGGGTTTTTATTAAGAAAGGGTGCTGGATTTTGTCAAAGGCCTTTTCTGCATCGATTGACAGGGTCATATGGTTCTTCTCTTTTTTTTTGTTAATGTGATGTATCACGTTGATCGATTTGCGAATGTTGAACCAGCCCTGCATCCCAGGAATGAATCCCACTTGATCATGGTGAATAATTCTTTTTATATGCTGTTGAATTCGATTTGCTAGTATCTTATTGAGAATTTTTGCATCCATATTCATCAGGGATATTGGCCTGTAGTTCTCTTTTTTTACTGGGTCTCTGTCTGGTTTAGGAATCAAAGTAATACTGGCTTCATAGAATGAGTCTGGAAGTTTTCCTTCCCTTTCTATTTCTTGGAATAGCTTGAGAAGGATAGGTATTATCTCTGCTTTAAATGTCTGGTAGAACTCCCCTGGGAAGCCATCTGGTCCTGGACTCTTATTTGTTGGGAGATTTTTGATAACCGATTCAATTTCTTCGCTGGTTATGGGTCTGTTCAAGCTTTCTATTTCCTCCTGATTGAGTTTTGGAAGAGTGTGGGTGTTTAGAAATTTGTCCATTTCTTCCAGGTTGTCCAATTTGCTGGCATATAATTTTTCATAGTATTCCCTGATAATTGTTTGTATCTCTGAGGGATTGGTTGTAATCATTCCATTTTCATTCATGATTTTATCTATTTGGGTCATCTCCCTTTTCTTTTTGAGAAGCCTGGCTAGAGGTTTGTCAATTTTGTTTATTTTTTCAAAAAACCAACTCTTGGTTTCGTTGATCTGCTCTACAGTTTTTTTAGATTCTATATTGTTTATTTCTGCTCTGATCTTTATTATTTCTCTTCTTCTGCTGGGTTTAGGCTGCCTTTGCTGTTCTGCTTCTATTTCCTTTAGGTGTGCTGTTAGATTTTGTATTTGGGATTTTTCTTGTTTCTTGACATAGGCCTGGATTGCAATGTATTTTCCTCTCAGGACTGCCTTCGCTGCATCCCAAAGCGTTTGGATTGTTGTATTTTCATTTTCGTTTGTTTCCATGTATATTTTAATTTCTTCTCTAATTGCCTGGTTGACCCACTCATTCGTTAGTAGGGTGTTCTTTAACCTCCATGCTTTTGGAGGTTTTCCAGACTTTTTCCTGTGGTTGATTTCAAGCTTCATAGCATTGTGGTCTGAAAGTATGCATGGTATAATTTCAATTCTTGTAAACTTATGAAGGGCTGTTTTGTGACCCAGTATATGATCTATCTTGGAGAATGTTCCATGTGCACTCGAGAAGAAAGTATATTCTGTTGCTTTGGGATGCAGAGTTCTAAATATATCTGTCAAGTCCATCTGATCCAATGTATCATTCAGGGCCCTTGTTTCTTTATTGACTGTGTGTCTAGATGATCTATCCATTTCTGTAAGTGGGGTGTTAAAGTCCCCTGCAATGACCACATTCTTATCAATAAGGTTGCTTATGTTTATGAGTAATTGTTTTATATATCTGGGGGCTCGGGTATTTGGCGCATAGACATTTATAATAGTTAGCTCTTCCTGGTGGATAGACCCTGTGATTATTATATAATGCCCTTCTTCATCTCTTGTTACAGCCTTTAATTTAAAGTCTAGTTTGTCTGATATAAGTATGGCTACTCCAGCTTTCTTTTGGCTTCCAGGAGCATGATAAATAGTTCTCCATCCCCTCACTCTCAATCTGAAGGTGTCCTCAGATCTAAAATGAGTCTCTTGTAGACAGCAAATAGATGGGTCTTGTTTTTTTATCCATTCTGATACCCTATGTCTTTTAGTTGGCGCATTTAATCCATTAACATTCAGTGTTATTATAGAAAGATATGGGTTTAGAGTCATTGTGATGTCTGTATGTTTTATGCTTGTAGTGATGTCTCTGGTACTTTGTCTCACAGGATCCCCCTTAGGATCTCTTGTAGGGCTGGTTTCGTGGTGACAAATTCCTTCAGTTTTTGTTTGTTTGGGAAGACCTTTATCTCTTCTATTCTAAATGACAGACTTGCTGGATAAAGGATTCTCGGCTGCATATTTTTTCTGTTTAGCACACTGTAGATATCGTGCCAAGCCTTTCTGGCCTGCCAAGTTTCAAAGGAGAGATCAGTCACGAGTCTTATAGGTCTCCCTTTATAAGTGAGGGCACGTTTATCCCTTGCTGCTTTCAGAATTTTCTCTTTATCCTTGTATTTTGCCAGTTTCACTATGATATGTCGTGCAGAAGATCGATTCAAGTTACGTCTGAAGGGAGTTCTCTGTGCCTCTTGGATTTCAATGCCTTTTTCCTTCCCCAGTTCAGGGACGTTCTCAGCTATAATTTGTTCAAGTACCCCTTCAGCACCTTTCCCTCTCTCTTCCTCCTCTGGGATACCAATTATGCGTATATTATTTTTTTTTAGTGTATCACTTAGTTCTCTAATTTTCCCCTCATACTCCTGGATTTTTTTATCTCTCTTTCTTTCAGCTTCCTCTTTCTCCATAACTTTATCTTCTAGTTCACCTATTCTCTCCTCTGCCTCTTCAAGCCGAGCCATCGTGGATTCCATTTTGTTTTGCATTTCGTTTAAAGCGTTTTTCAACTCCTCGTGACTGTTCCTTAGTCCCTCGATCTTTGTGGCAAGAGATTCTCTGCTGTCCTGTATACTGTTTTCAAGCCCAGCGATTAATTTTATGACTATTATTCTAAATTCACTTTCTGTTATATTATTTAAATCCTTTTTGATCAGTTCATTAGCTGTTGTTATTTCCTGGAGATTCTTCTGAGGGGAATTCTTCCGTTTGGTCATTTTGGAGAGTCCCTTGCGTGGTGAGGACCTGCAGTGCACTTCCCCTGTGCTGTGGTGTATAACTGGAGTTAGTGGGCGGGGCCGCAGTCCGACCCGATGTCTGCCCCCAGCCCACTGCTGGGGCCACAGTCAGACTGGTGTGTGCCTTCTCTTCCCCTCTCCTAGGGGCGGGATTCACTGTGGGGTGGCGTGTCCCGTCTGGGCTACTTGCACACTGCCAGGCTTGTGTTGCTGGGGATCTGGGGTATTAGCTGGGGTGGGTAGGCAAGGTGCACGGGGGCTGGAGGGGCAGGCTTAGCTCGCTTCTCCTTAGGTGATCCACTCCAGGAGGGGCCCTGTGGCAGCGGGAGGGAGTCAGATCCGCTGCTGGAGGTTTGGCTCCGCAGAAGCACAGAGTTGGGTGTTTGCGCGGAGCGAGCAAGTTCCCTGGCAGGAACTGGTTCCCTTTGGGATTTTGACTGGGGGATGGGCGGGGGAGATGGCGCTGGCGCCTTTGTTCCCCGCCAAGCTGAGCTCTGCCGTCCGGGGGCTCAGCAGCTCTCCCTCCCTTTGTCCTCCATCCTTCCCGCTTTCCGAGCAGAGCTGTTAACTTATGACCTCCCAGACGCTACGTCGCGCTTGCTGTCGAAACACAGTCTGTCCGGCCCCTCCGCTTTTGCCAGCCAGACTCGGGGGCTCTGCTTGGCCGGCGAGCCGCCCCTCTGCCCCGGCTCCCTCCCGCCAGTCCGTGGAGCACGCACAGCCTCGCCGCCCTTCCTACCCTCTTCCGTGGGCCTCTCGTCTGCGCTTGACTCCGGAGACTCCCTTCTGCTAATCCTCTGGCGGTTTTCTGGGTTCTTTAGGCAGGTGTAGGTGGAATCTAAGTGATCGGCAGGACGCGTTGTGAGCCCCGCGTCCTCCTACGCTGCCATCTTCCGGAACCTAACATTTACTATTAAGAAGCAAATATTCCCAAGTAGTGCTATTGATGTAAAGTGCTGAACAGCAAAGTTTCTTTAAGTTTGCTCCAGGCCATTTTCTTTTTGATTTAAATATTTTTAAGTTTATTTATTTAATTTGAGACAGGGAGTGAGTATGAGCAGGGAGGGATGGAGAGAAAGGGAGAGAGAGAATCCCAAGCAAGCTCCCTACTGTTATGGCAGAGGCCTAAGTGAAGGCTGGAAGTCAAGAATCCTGAGAACATGACCTAAGCTGATGTCAAAAGTCAGATGCTTAACTGACTGAGCCACCCAGGCACCCTTTCTCCTACCTATTTTCTATCAAAAGTTTTATATTTTATTTTATTTTTTATTTTGTTTTGTTTTATATGTAGCTGTTAAGTGTGATACCCATACACTACATTTTAAGAAAATTTCCGTTACATGTGAGACCTTGTTATTGCTAAGAAAATTACTTTCAATTTTTCTAAGAAATAATCAGAGAATATTTTCTTTTAAGGGAATTGAGAATTAGCGCCAGCTTAATCATTTGAAAGCAGGGACTCTCTCTTTTCATTCATTTATCCCTAGGAACTGGTGCCATGTTTGCTTCATGTCAGGAGCTTAGCAAAATGCTTTCTGACTTAGTGAATGATGTATAAATTTGACTCTCCTATAACATTAAAATTTAAATATATAGAAAAATTATGTTCATTTTTTTACTTCTCCTAAACATTTGCAGTTATTATTCTGCTAATATTAAATAAATGGCCAAAGAACTAACAGTAATACTAGCATACTGATACTATGTTAATATTAACAGAGCAATATATTCCAATATTTTTAAGTGCTGGTGTTTATAATAAATTAATATTTGATGACATTTCACAGACATATCATACTAGAGAAACTCTTTTGCTTTTTAGTTTAAACACACTTACAAGCATAATTTAGATTTCAACTATAAGATATATTTCAAAAAAGACACAAATGAAAGGAAAGTTCTATAAAGCACCAAATTTTCCTTCCTTCGATACTTAATAACATTTGTAATAATATACAAAATCTCATGCATATTAAGGCTTATACAATACTTTTCACATACATCATCTAACCTAACCCCAGCCTTAGGAGATGGGTATTAGTATTCTGGTCCCATAGCTGCAAATCCTAGGCTCACCCAGAGATCGGTGGGCATGCATAAAGTCTCACACTGTGATTTCTACCTACTCCACTCTGATCACTTTGTAGAAAATCCACTCTAGAGCTTAATGATGGATGCAGAAACATATATTTAAAGCTAATTAAATGACTATCAAAAATCCTTCCTAATTCTTATTAATGGGAAAGATATCAAGAACAGATCATCAGTTTGGTGAAATTGCCAATGAACAAAAAAGGTGATAAAGTTCTTGGCTGATGCATGGCTTAATGAAGATGTTAATGAGTTTAATATTTTGTGAAGCTCATCTTGTCTGTGTAATGGGAATCCTCAGCATGTCTCTCTACTATTAAAACTTTCCCCCAGTGTAGTGGGAATATAGCCAGGTCAGAGTCCTGAACAGGCCAAAATGTTGTAAGATGTTATTGTTCAGCTCCCAGGTAATATTAACATAAGTATGAATAGAACTTATAAGGAATAATTCAATACAAAGATGGGATGTCAAGAGAAAGGCCAGGTTACACTGTAAAAATAAGACACATGACCCAAGAGTGAGGAGGGATTCAGTGGTGGTCAGACCAAGAAGCACCATGGAATTGAATGAAATGCTGTTGTCCTAAATGAGAAATTGCCTGAGGTAGAATACGGCATGGAATAATATGCTTTTCTGGATGAATGAAGCTAAACAGCTTATTTTCTAGGACCTTAACCACTCTAAGATATTTTCCTGTATATTCTAGCCACTAAGATCTATTTTTATTATCATATTTTATTATCATGCACATTATCACTGTGCATGTTCAGTGGGTAATGTTATGTGTGGGGGGCCAGTGCCAGCCCTTCTGCTCCTACCCCAGGCTTTGGAGCCACACAGGTCTTTCTTTTAAGGATGTTAATTGGGAAAAAGTTAAAAACTTTCATCACAGATGGATATAGAGATCCCATCCTCACTTCAATCTTCCACTCTTTCTCCAACACATAAATTAATTATAGCCCACCAGCATGGCCAGATGAAGGGAGAGCTCTCTCCTCCCTTCATGGAAGCCTGCCTTTCTCTTCAAGGGTCAAGGTCCTTGTCACAAAGAACTAGAATATAGAAGACAGATGGCTTTCCTACCCATGCAACACCTAATTCCCCAACTTCTCTTACATGCCCATCCCTGCTGCTCCCCAGATATAAGTGGCTTTATTTTGATAGATTACGAAGACTTTGAGAAAGGATGTAGCACAGAACTCTGACCTAGGCTAGAGGAAGTTGAGAGTGGTTATTTCAGATAGTTGAGAGTACAGGTATTTAGCCACAAATAATGGTATTTTCAGAATGAAGAATAATGGAGCAGCCATCTGAGTCAGGCAACCCCATTGAATCCAGCCCACCCTAGCCTGCCTTTATCTCACTGATCAAGCATGACACATCTAAAATCTTAAGAGGGTTGTGTGCGCTTTGCTTCACATTTTTGTTGGCTATTCTTGAACAAAATGATAAACGGGGAAATGAGACTAAAGGATCAATGGCTATGAAGAGGCTGGGGAAAATCATGATAATAATGACAGCTAAGACATATACTCCATACTATGCACCAGGCACTCTTCTCAGTGCCATATCTATCTATCTATCTATCTATCTATCTATATCTATCTATCTATCTAGATATAGATATATATGCCATATATATGTGTGTGTGTATATATATATATATATGTAGATATGTATATACATATGTGTGTATATATATATATATGTGTGTATATATGTGTGTGTGTGTGTGTGTGTGTATATATATATATATATATATATATATATATATATATAATTAACTGATGCCGTCCTGAAGCAACCTTATGAGATAGGTACTATTATTACCCCCATCTCACAGATAAGAAAGCTAAGGCACTGTTTAAGGTCATCCAGGCCAGAGAATAGGAATTCAAACCCCAGCAGTGTGTGGTTGAGCCACCACTCTTAACCACTGTACCATGGTGTACTGCTACAGTAACAGCCTCCTGTTCTGTACCTTCTCTTACCACTCTTCATCCTATAAACCTTACTCCTACTATACCAAACTAGAAAGTTACTGGACTTGTCAGGATTTTTCTTTTTTCTGGGTTTGCTTTTATACATTATTGTTCTTTCGCCATGGATTGCCTTTCCCCAAACCTCATTGCCCTTGGGGTCTCCTTCCAAAACTTTAAGACTTAGTTTACAAAAGACATTTGCCTCTACTAACCTCAATAATATTAATAACTTCCTTGTTTGTATACCACTGTACTTATTTCCTCTTCACTGTGATCATATTGAGTTTCATTTGTCTGTTTACTTATCTTTATCACCTACCAGCCTAAGCCTTCCTTGAAAACATGGGTTCTGTATCTCTTTCCTCTTTGCTGCATCACTATATTACATAAGTAATATGTAACATAGATAGTAAATGTACTTAGTAAATATTTCTGTAATAAATGAATGAATTGATTATCAATAACAATACATGAATAGCACCTAAAAGTTTATGATATGCTTTTTAGGCAGTCTCTTATTTATGTGGATACACATGCACATATAACAAATGCACATAGAAACTAGAAAGTGGGGATCATTAACCTCATTTGACAACTAAAAAATCTAGGTTCAGGGGCACCTAGGTGGCTTGGTCAGTTAAGCATCTGACTCTTGATTTCGACTCAAGTCATGATCTCATGGTTCATGGGTTTGAGACCCGCCTCAGGCTCTGCATTGACAGTACAAAGCCAGCTTGGAATTCTCTCTTTCTCTTACTCTCTCTGCCCCTTCCCAGCTCAAGCTAGGCAGTGAGGTTTGGGGAAGGGAAATCCATGTTCACGCTGTCTCTCTCTCTAAACAAACAAACAAACAAACAAACAAACAAACTCCTATTAAAAAATTAAAAAGCTAGGTTCACAGAAATTAGTCTCAATTTCTCCTATTTTAAATCCTTCTCTGAGGATCTAGAGATGACAATTTTTTTCTAACACCAGGAAGGTCTTATGTCAGGCCTTCTAATGTCCTGAATGACCTATCCATTTTTATGCAGGATGTTCTATTATGGATTCTATTCCTCTAGAATATGATTCACAGGTGATCCTCTCCTTTGTGGGCTTTCTTGCCATCAGTTCTGTGCTACTGCCATGAAACACACACAGTGACACTGAGGCTCACATTCTTCCTTACCTTGTCCTTTTCCCCCTTATATATTCCTTGAAGAATGAAGTCTCTATATTTTTCATCTTTATGTTTTTCATAACATTAATCATACTCTTTTACATGTATGGAAACTTAAATAATCTCCGTGGATAGTTATTTTATTGTTCAACTTTTACTTAAAATTTTGTAAGAATTCTAACCAATCTTCACCCTAGGATAGTGACATGTTTTTAGCCCTAACAGAAATATTGTTGTGATATTAGGTGACTGAATTACTAGGACAGTATTTGTCTAATTTTTACTTACTGATTTTGAATTGTTTAGGATAGCAGATTACAAGTTCTTTAATGTAGATTTTCAGAGCTGCCTGCTAGCATGTCTGAGTGTTTCTACACACTCAGCTAGCTTGAAAAGGCACCTCTTGAAATCAGGCATAATGTTTAAGAAAGTTCACACAAACAGGACTAGTCTTGATACCCTTCATTCTAATTCAGGAATAAGAAATGTCATATAAAACCCTAATAATGTGAAAGATCAAATATAAACTTCATACTTAAATAGGATTTTAACCCCAATTAGGTCAACATAGAATCAATTAGAAATACTACTTCCCAGGCGCTGGGGTGGCTCAGTTGGTTAAGTGTCCAACTTTGACTCAGGTCATGATCTCATGGTTCATGGGTTTGAGCCCTGAATCCGGCTCTGCACTGACAGCACAGAGCCTGGAGCCTGCTTCAGATTCTGTGTTTCCCTCTCTCTTTGCCCCTGCCCTATTTGTGTTTTCTCTCTCTCTCTCTCTCTCTCTCTCTCTCAAAAAGTTAACAAAAACTTAAAAAAAAAAAGAAATACTACTTCCAATGGCACATATTTTGTAATACATGTAAACTGACTATCCACATCATGGGACAGAAGAGGAAATAGGTTCAAGAAAGAGTTAAATCAACTTATGTATCAAAAACAAACAGAACACTTACTGCAAGCCCAATACACATCAGGCACTCTGTTAAATCTTGGGGCAGATATAAAAACAGAACCTCTGTCTCAAGGAGCTACAGATACATAACCAGATCTCATGTAATACATACTACAACAGAGTTAAGTTTAAGGTTTGCTGGAACACAGAGGAGCATGCACTTAACAGGAGGAGGGGAGAGGCTTCAAAGAGGAGGTGGCATTTCAGAAGGTTTCATTCTAAAGGTAAGTCAAATTTTGTCAGATGGAGATAAAAGTAAAAGACATTCCAGGCACAGAGAAGAACAAGTGCAAAAGCTTGCAGGTTAGGAAGATCATCGAATGATTGGAAGACTGAATTCTGTAGGGCCAGAGGGAATGAGGCCTAGAGAGAGAAATGTACAGTGGATATAGATAGAAAGGAAGCCAGGCAATGGACGAGATTTCTCTAAGGTCATGGTAGTTATGGAAAACTTCAAAGAGAACTGAACACTCCTGTGTCCTCACTGAATCTTTTATCTGCTTTTGTCACAGTACCTATAACAAATTGTAGTTATTTTTTTGCAATAGGTTAGTCTTCTCCCATTAAACTATAAACTGCTTGAGGGCAGAAGTCATCTCTTATACAACAGTATTACTGACAGCTAACTGTGCCAAACAGCATTGGTGTTTTAAAAAAATATGTTCCATGAGTAAATTATATCTTCTCACACCACAAAATCTGGACTCAAAACCTTGGATCTATGGTACTATATATAAAATCTTGTGTTCATTTTAAATAAAACCAAGATGACAATTTCATGATTGGTTTTCTCTAAGTATGGGACTCGATTTCTAGTTGTCTCATGGGTATGATGGCCTTTCTTATTCCTCTTGTTGATTACCACCCTGTGACTCCACCTCCAGCCTCCACTGAGCTTCACTATTTGGGAACATCTTCGAGAATTCTTCTGTTGCTTTTTTAGTCAAATCCAATCGTGCTTGTTTTAATTGCACTGGTCATAGATTTACTATGATTCAGAGAGATTTAGAGACTAATTGTTTTTGGCACATTAGCCCTTGACATATTCATCCTGACCCTCATTGGCACTTACTCAATTAGTGCTCCTTGGCAACTGCTCAATTGCTAGTTGTTACCTATAGGGAACCAGACTTTAGAGTTTTACTCTTCACTATGAATTGCTAATTTATATGTGGTTGATGCCAGCAAATTCAGGGGAAAAGAATGTCAAATAGATCTTAAGAGTTTTGGCCAAGTGATCTTCAAACTCGATGCCCATACAATTCTAATTCAATGTTATATATACATTCTGATGCAATATGATACATCAAAGAAAGGCGAATTGTTTAAACAATAAGATGTTTGAAATATCTGTCATTTAAAAAGTGTAATTTTCTGAGACTAAACATATAATTCAGAAACACAAGAAAGTGTGTTATATCCTTTCAGGATCCACAAAAAAATATACTTTACTACTATCTATGCTCATTTCTATCCTTACTGCTTGTAATGAAGTCATGGCTGGCTGTTATAGTACCTTGGTAAAGCAGGTGGGCCCTAGAGTCAGATTGCCTGGGTTGAACTTCAGTTTCAACATTTATAAGCAATGAGACTTGGGTGTATTTCTAAACTTTCTAGGCCTTAGTTTCCTTATGTGTTAAATGAAGATCACAAGCACATCTCCATTACAAAGTTGTGGTGGGAATCAAATGAGTTATCTGAGGAAACACAAACTACTTGGCACTGTTCCTGGTTTATCACACACATTCTTTAGATGCTGGGGAATGTAATTATACCCTGCTAGGCACTCAAATAACTGAGACAAAATGATAAAGTGCTATAAGAAAGGTACAGATAAAATTCTCTGGCCATACTGTCTTTCAAATTACTTTTTAATGGAAAAGTTATAAACCAGAGAAAGAAGAAAATGATGCTGGCAGGTATCCCTGCAATAAGAAAGAGCAAACACAGAGAAAGAAAATCAATGGAGGATTTAAAATGTTCTTTTTGCTTTGACATCTAACCTCCTGATTCCAAATTTTTTCAATATCATAGTATAAGCACTTTTAATGATGAGATGATACCACATTTCTCTTAATCTACATGACCCAAGTGGTTCACAGAAATGGAGGTCAGTGGTGTCAACATTCCTGACTAATATTTTAATTAAATCTCAACAAGCAGACAGATTCCCAGAGTGGATGTAGCGTTGTGATAAAGAACAGAAGAAATGAAAGTACATATTCTCTGAGGGAACACTTCTATGGCCTAGAGCATTTCACATCTTAGTTTTTGCTAAGGCTACAGGAAGACCCAAGTGTCCGCTGTGTGGTAATGGGAACTAAGTAAACATTTGGCATTTGAAAGCAACCCCCATTTTAAGCTCCTCTAAGGCAGTATAGAGTAGTGGTTTAGGGCGGTGCTTCTCTAATTTTGATATGCATTTGAATCATCTAGGGATCTGGTTAAAATGCAGATTCAAATTCAGTAGGGCGGGGGTGGGCTTGAGAGTCTACCTTTTTAACAAGCTGCCCAGTGATACTGATTTTGCTATCTGAGGACTACATTATTTTTTAAGTTTATCTGTTTATTTATCTTGAGAGAGAACCCTCATGTGCTCAGGGCAGGGGGAGAGAGAGAAAGAGAGAAGAGAATCCAAAGCAGACTCTGCATTGCCAGCACAGAGCTTGATGTAGGGCTTGATCCCACGAACCATGAGATCATAACCACAGCCAAAGTCTGATGCTTAACCAAGTGAGCCACCCAGGCACCCCTGAGGACTACCTTTCTGAGTAGCAAGGGTATGGAGAACAGACGCTGCTTGAGTTTTAGTGCTGGCTATTTGTCTTAGTAACTACATGACTGTGGCCACATAAATAAACCTTTCTTTCTTTCAGTTTTTTTTAATATGTAAATGAGGATAAGATCAATATTAAACTAAAATGGGTGATATGACAACTCAATTAATTAATGCATATAAAACATTTAAAATGGCACCCAGTACTGAGCAAGCACTCAATATAATTTTTTTTTAATGAACAACTAAAAGTTTCTCATTATAAACATTTAGCCAGTCAACAGAGATGAACATTCTACAAATTTTAATTGAGTTTAATTCACTACCATAATTTATTTTAAACCATTAATGTCAACAGTCACATTAATCTCCATTCCACATCCCAAGCTTGGCATGTTATAATTTTTCAAGTCATTGAACTTAAGAAAGCAGCTAATTAACAATTCTCTTGGTGGTAGCTATACTCAAAGGCACGAACTTGCCATGGTATAGTAACAAATTTCTTCATCTATTTTTTTCAGGAGGAATACAACAAAAATAAGAACCCAATATGTTTATAAATAACTGAAATGTATCCTGCTGGTAGCCCCATAATATTACAGGTAGTTGGCTTCCTCCCCGCTTTGTATTAATCTCTTTCACAATTAAAATTATTCTGTTTGTTGTCTATCACCCTCATCATGAGTTTAAACTCCATGAAGGAGGGAAAATGTTTATCTTATTCACTGCTATATCTCAGCATCCAACATGCAGCTTGATATTTGATATAACAATAATAAAGAAATGTTTGTAAAAATATGAAATAAATGAATATGTACCTCAGTTGTACATTTCATTCATTTACTCAAGAATGTATTAAGAGTCTGTGATTTTTTTTCTGGTCATTTTCTAGGTACTGGAAATTTACCAATGAATAAGATATAGTATTTATGTTTAATGAACTCATGCTCTAGTTGGAAACAGATATGTGAGCAAAAAATTGAATACAAGATCAATTCCAGATGGGTAAGGGATGCATAAGGAGAGCACTTATAGACTGGAAGTAGGACTGAAAGAGAACATTCCAATTATAGGAAAAATTCATGCAGTTTCCCAGAAGTGTGAAACAGTCAGACAAACTGGAAACTTTCAATAGAATGGATAATGAGTAGAGGAGTAGTCTGAAAATTAACAGTAGAGACAAAGGCAAGGTCCAGATCATAGAAGGTGACAAAAATGTCTTATAGTCTATAGCATGTGTGAGTCAGGATGGAAGGATGAGAATTTGAAAGATAAAAAAAAAAAAAGAAAAGGGGCACTTGGGTGGTTCAGTTGGTTAAGAATACAACTCTTGATTTTGGCTCAGGTCATGATTTCACAGTTTGTGGGATTGAGACCCATGGTGGGCATTGTGCTGACCGCACAGAGTCTGCTTGGGATTCTTTGTCTTTCTCTCTCTCTCATTCTATTTCTGCCTCTCTCTGCCTCTCCTCCACTCACACACACTCTCTTTCTCAAAATAAATAAATACAAATTTAAAAAAAACTAAAAGAATAAACCTCCTTATAAGGAATACTAATAATGCTACACAGAGAGTGACTGTAGCAGAGACTGTTAACTACCCCTGAATATCTACTCTTTTCTTCTTAGAAATTGTTACCCAGTGAAAAAGTTAAATACCCTACCCTCGCTCAGATAAGTGTAGCCACATGACCATTTTTAATCAATGAATAAGTAGATTTTTGTATGTAATTTCTGGAAGTGTCCTTAAAAATAAGAAACACACTCTTGTCCCTTCCTGCTGCTTTAAATGTGAGGCAACGGATGGAGCTACAGTTCCATTCAAACCATGGAGTGATTGAGAAACATGGATCCTTGTGCTACAATGCTAGAAGAGTTAAGACAGAAGGACTTTAAATCTCTTAGACTATAGAGCACCATGCCTCGCTTTTGACTTTATTTATGCAAAAGAAAAATGATTTTTCTCCATGATTTTGCAGCTCTTATTTCGGGATTGGTATCCCACTTTTCCTAATTATCAGTGTTACATGTTCAGAAATATGCAAAGACTTCAAGAAGAATGTGACATTCAAAGTAGTTACTGAATGAAAGGAAAGAGATCATAAGGAGACAGGGCATCAATTAAAGACAAGCATGTGCATAAAAATCACTCACAATACAGTATGTTCAGGAAACTGGGAGAACTTTTGCGCAGTGGGAAAAGAAGGCATATTCTAGGAAAGGGCTGGGAGGATGGAGGGCAAAGGATAAGAGGCATCTGTAAAAAGCATGAACTATCACACTACAAAGTTTAGATTTTGTGAGGCAATTCAGGGTCATTAAAGGTTTTTACGTAGTTAAATGACAAGAGTATAACTGGCTTTTAGAATAACTCAGAGAACTATGTGAACTCAAAGATAGAAAAAGCAAGAAAAAGAGAGACAAATTCAGAGGCAACTTCAAGAGCCCTGGAGAGAAAGGAGGCAGGGCCTAAGGGCCTTGACAATGGGGTCATGGGACAGAGAAGAGACACTTTTACTATGTAAGAATTAGTACATACTACATAAAAATTAGTAACCACATACATGCAGGAATATGAAGAAGAAGAAGTCAGGATATAGCAGAAGCAGAAATGCATTACAGCTTGGACAGCTGACTTCATAGTGCCATTACTGACCAAGACAGAAAATGAAGGAAGAAGGAAGATAAATTTAAAAAATGCAAATGGAAGTCAGGCTTTGTGAAATAGGGAGGGGAAAGACAGAAAAGAAGAAACAGCAACACTGGCAGATTTTTCATGTTTGGCTCTTTCTCATATTTGATTGCAACTTAAATAAATATCACTTTCTCCAAGAAGCCTTCTCTAAATTCTCTTTCTAAAGAAGACACTGCCCTCTCCACATCCAATAGCACTATCCCAGCACTTTGCTGTGTTTTCTTCAGACCACTTATTATTTTATAGCTTCCTTTTTGTTTACTGTGTACTTTGACTAGAATGTAAGCTCCATAAGAGTGAAAATTTTGTTTTTCTCTCATTAATTGAACTAAAGTCTGCCTGACACACATTGGGCACTCAAAAACTTTTGTTATATGAATGAATCACACAGTACCTAATACCAGCATGGAACTCAAAGATCATGAATAAAAGTAAAAGTGAAAATAAAAATAAAAAATTAATTAAAAGGACCAAAGTCATCACATAAGTGAGCTTCCTCAGTAATAGATGCCAAGGAAGATGAGCTCCAGCAATGCCCATAAAGACCTGTCACAAATGACACAGCCAATTAGTTAGGAGGAGCCAGAAGTCCTGAGTGAAGTCCAATTTGTCATTTATTAGTGATATAATCTTCATAAATCTCATGGCCTCAAAACGTCTTTAAGTTTCCTTAGCTACAAAAAAGACTACTTCATTCACAAATATTTTGAGAATTAAATGAAACAACACACATGAAAGCATGCTCTTTGTCATTTTCATCCAATCTGCCCCAATCATTCATTCTAAATTCCTACTTATTATTTATTACACACAGTGGCATGACTAAGATCTCTTCCCAGCTTGGGTTTTAGCTTTTAACAGCAACATGTTGGGTATACTTGCAAATTTCCCATTACCACATTCTGGAACAACTTCCTTCTATTTGAAGCTCTTTGACCTTTTATTAATGAGGTGTGTAACAATACTGTGTTTGACCTTAGTTCCTCTAAGTGTCTTCTTCAGTCTTTTAAGTGAGTAACTCAGCAAATTAAATTTTATTACAACTACTAAGAGGCAGGGTAGCATAACGCTATTCTTACTAAATGTCCCTCAACACATGCAGTGTAACCTTGGACAAGTTAAGATCTCTTTTTTTTGCCTTAGATTCCTCACCTGTGAAGTGGAGATAACAATATATTTCTTAGAGTTATTGAGAGGACAACACAAATTAACATATGTAAAGAATTTTTAATAGTGCCTAGCATATAATTCAACAATTATTAACTACTGTTATTCTTACCATTTGCTAAACCATGTATGAAATTACTCAGATAATTCTCTTATCAGTACCATGAGCTATTTCCAGTTTTTCCTACTTTACCAATAAGAAATTAAAGCTCTTCGAGTTTAAGTAACTTCAAGTTACTTACTCCACATCTAGTGGAGTGGCAGTGCTGATATTAATTCAAGAGCCACTTTTGGACACCAAACTGTGCTCTTGGCCCTGCCAACATAATGCTTGATGTAGAAGAAGCCAGATCATCTTGTCATTAAAGCAGACATTTATTAACTCAAATTGCCATCAAATAAAATGGCATTAAATATACTTTTAACTGTGTGCTTTTTAAAGTAGGAGCAGTAGGCCTTCAGAGAAGGGGAGAGTTCAGTGAGATGGGTTGTCAGAGAAAGCTTCTGAATGACTTGGATAGAGCCTAGATATTTGATTGTTTCTAATTACATTGAGCCTTAGGTTACTACAGTGACCCACCTAAAGGTCAACCCCAGACCAGCTTTCAGCAGTAGTCTGGCCTGCAAATTTCTTTTCCCAGTTTTGTTGGGGGCCTATAGGGACACTGATCAAGCACAGACCATGCCTCTATTGTTCATTAACCCAATTACAACTCATAAATGGTGACATGTGTCAGCAGAACAACCCTTGGGGGGGGTGTTTCATTAACTTGATCATGTCTGAACCTGGGGGTATGTGTCTTGAAAAGACAGCTTTTTTAAGCCATGGCTATGTCTGTTTCCAAGTTAACAGGGGGCAAGCTCAGTTTGTTACCTATAATGAGTCCACTAAACCAACCACCTTCATTGGGAGGTCTTTTCAGACTCACAATGGATTAGAAAGATTACATGTTTTAACATTCTTGATGATTTATGACAGAGCCCACACTATGGTTAGTGGATTTTTTTTCCTCCTCAAAATAATAAGCAGTGTAAGTGCTGGTGCCTAATTTTATAATTTCAGATCAACTAGATCAAACTCTCTTCATTTTATAGCTCTAAGTCAATGGTTCTCCAACTCAGCTTCACAAGACAATCACCTGGGGAGGTTTTAAACATACCAATGTCTACACCCAGGCTACAGTCAGGCATACTAAGAAGGAATTTTTGTTACTGGAGTCCAGGCATCAGTATTTTTAAAACACACAGGAGAAAAAATGTGCAGCTAAGGTTGAGGACTACTGTTTCAGGGTATTGGGAAAACTATTAGCAATGTCTTAAAAAATAAATAAAAAGATCCCGAGATTGTCTTTAAAGAGATAGCGATTATAAACAGCTATTGTTTGCACTCAGTAATCTGTTCAACTTATCTGACTTTATTCTTTTTCATGATGAATTTTCCTTCAAATGGTACCTCATTAGATAGATATTCTTTGAGTTTTATACTCCTGAATTTTCAAAATAATACACCTCTGGGCAAAACATCATTTGGAGCACTTGGTAGAAATCAGGATAATCAAAATATATTGCTATTATAGCTGTTGGTGAAGCAGCAACTATGCTTTTAAACCAAAGTAAAAGCTCATGAAATTTCATTCTGCTATTCAAATATTCAATCAAAACTGGAATTTTTAAGTCACAAGTTAAGGAAAACAATTCAGAGGTTGAGATATGGTACACTTAGAAAAAAGAAGACACTAGGGGAAGCCAACCACTGAAAGCCACATGGTAGAGAGCTCCCCATATGAATCAGTGTGGGACAATACCTCTTTGTCTTAGATCCTGTTGCTATAGACAAGGGAGACTGATTCACTTGGATCTTTTGAAAACAAAATCAAGAATTTTTTTTCTCAAAATGTGATTTATTTTATCATTTCATTTCATTTCATTTTATATTTTAGAGAGAGAAAGTGAGATCGTGAATGGGGGAGAGGGGTAGAGGGGAAGAGAGAGCAAGAACCTTAAGCAGGCTCCATGCTCATTGTGTAGTCTGATGTGAGGCTCAATCCCACAGCCCAGAGCTGAAATCAAGAGTTAGACGCTCAACTGACTGAGTCACTCAGGTGCCCCAAAATGTGATTATTATTTTAAAGATGAATTTCTTGTACAAAAAAATCAGAGATCAGAGGTAATTGATTGCTATATGCCAGGTTCTATATTAAGTGCTTCATATTCAATAATTCATTTAATACATGAACCCATGAGGTAGGTGATGTTATCCCATCTTATATGTGAGGAAACAGAGTCACAGAACCCTCAGGGATTTGCCCAGTGTCACAGGACTAGATGGACCAGGAGAAACATAAATTTATGACTGCCAGACAATAAAGCCAATCTCTATAGCTAATATCACATACTTCTCAGAAAGAAAGATAATTAGCCACTAAGAGAAAGACAGGTTTTTTTTTTTGAGTCTGTACCCTGAAGATGAACTCAAAAAGGATGAATAGCAATGGAAGGCTTTGAATGACTTCAAATAGTGGTGTGTGGGCACCAAAGGAAGGATTTATTTTGGAATAGTCACAAAAGAGACAAAGTGTCTGTCCAATTGCCCAGAGAATAAGTAGCTATGGCTACCACTAAGAATTGATAACTGAAAATTATCAGTGTAGAAAGCCAATTTAAAAATCCAACAAAATTTAACAAGGAAGAGACAAGATTATAAAATACTTTGAACGTCACATAAAATTCCTGAGGCCCTAGGAAAATGTTTTAGTATTTCTGCTTTTTTTTGAAAAGATGTTTAGCTTCATTTCAATAATATTCTTAAAATTGAGGGAAGATCATATGAAGATTTTAAGCCATTTCCCCTTATTACTCTACTCTCATTTCATTTATGATTTTGCTTTTTACTAAATGATCACTCCTCTTTTTTCTTTCTTCTGTTTGATCTCACCCACGTAATCATGATCTCCTTTATCATATATGCTGCCTACATTTTCTTTCAAAGAAACGTGAGAAGGAAAAATTATTAAAAAAATAGCAAAAAATACTAACACATTTAATGGGCTCTCCAACTCACTAGAGTCCTACGATATTTGGCACAAGGTAAGAAACAAGATTAGAATGATCCATGAGAATTTGGTCTCTGCAGAAAAGGAACTACAGAGTGCGGCAGATAATTGGATTACCCTGATCTACACAGTTTTAAGACTAGATAGCACAAAAGTTATCTTTTGCTTTTGTAAACCTTTTTTTTATAAAATATTTATTATTGGAGTATTGTTGACATACAATGTTATACTCCTTTCAGGTGCACAAGATAGTGATTCAACTATTCCATATATTACTCCAAACTCAGTAGGCATGATAAGTAAAGTCACCTTCTATCACCATACAATAGTATTGTTGTATTTTTGACTATATTCCCTACACTCTGCTTTTTATTCCATGACATGTATTTTATAACTAGAAGTTTGTACCTCTTAATCCCCGTCACCTATTTTGTCCATTCTCTCCCCTACCACCCCTCTGGTAACCACCAGTTTGTTCTCTTTGTGAGTCTGTTTCTGTTTTTGTTCTTTTAGTGGTTGTTTGGTTTTTTGTTTTGTTTTGTTTTGTTTTTTAGATACCACATATAAGTGACATCATATGGTATTTTTCTTATTCTGACTTATTTCACTTAGCATAATACATTATAAGTATATGCATGTTGCTATAAATGACAATATTTCATTCTTTTTTATGGCTAATATTACAGTGTGTGTGTGTGTGTGTGTGTGTGTGTGTACACCACATCTTTATCCATTCATCTATCAATGAACACCTCGGTTGCTTCCATATCTGGGCTATTGTAAATAACACTGCAATAAACATAGGAGTACATATGTCTTTTTGAATTAGTATTTTCATTTCATTGGGTGAATGTTCTGTATGGAATTACATGTAATACTTATTACATGTATCTTTTTACCATTGCAGCTAAGTATGGTTTTATACCTAAACTGTAATTCTTGGGATATAAGGGGGAATCACGTTTTAAAGGGAGAAACAATGGTCATCCCTCTGTACTTCTTTTAACTGTTCCTTGGCATGTCATCATGGTGACTATGCACCCAAGGTCATCATCCAAGGGTGGAAGAGCAAGAAGATAAGGTTTTTGGGTCCCATCTTTTTAAGACCTTGTGGAGCAGAACAGATATCCCAGTTTTGAACCACCCATTTATGGACTGTTATATGTGATATGCATTTCTATCTTGCAAGAGCATTGTTATTTTGCTCTTTGTTGTATGTAACTGAACATATTTACTAAATAATGCACCATGCAAGATAGCTATTACTCTCTCTACTAACAGATGAGGGAAGAGGGTCAGAAAAGTTAATTTTCTAAGGTTACCCAATAAGTATATGGTAGAATCAAAAAAGACCAGAGTCCACCCTCTTTTCACTAAAGCAGGCAATCTCCTATGAGTTAAATACTATGGAATCAAGGAGGAGTGAGATGTTAATTTTGCCTGGAGGAATTAACGAGGGCTTCCTGATGGAGGTGGAAGTTTAATGAGATCTTTTTTTTAATGTTTATTTATTTTTGAGAGAGGGGGAGAGAGACAGAGTGTGAGTGGGGGAGGGGCAGAGAGAGAGGGAGACACAGAATCTGAAGCAGGTTCCAGGCTCTGAGCTGTTAGCACAGAGCCTGATGCGGGCTTGAACTCACGGACCATGAGATCATGACCTGAGCCAAGTTGGATTCTTAACCGACTGAGTCACCCAGGCGTCCCAAAGTTTAATGAGATCTTAAAAGATGGGTATGGATAAAAAAGTTATTCCTTTGGACAGAGTGAACAAAGGCAGGGAGATACAGAAGTATATAAAAGACTCAAGAAAAGCTTGTAAATTATTGCTGTTAAATTGACCACTATTTTTCTTTGGCTTTATTTATTTAACATATATTTCAGTGTATCTACTACATAGCCAGATACAAACAAGGTCCGAGAGGTAAAGTGGTAAAAAATAAAAAAGATGTCTATAAATTCCCAAATATATGAGAAGATGATACTACTGGCAATGCCTACAGGATAAAGTCCAAATCCCATATCAGCCAAACAAGGCCTTCATAGTCAGACTGAACCATACCTTACCAACCTCACATTCTGTTACTGCTGTGCTCCAGCTTCACAGAATGCAGTGTATATGAGTTTCCAGGCCTCTGACATTTGCACATATTGTTTCCTTTTCCTGGAATGCCTTTTCCCTTCTCTGCCTAAAAACATCTTACTTTTTCTTTAACAGCCAGCTAAAATTATACTTTTCTTTGACTTCCTCAAGGGGGATGGTTCTTTATACCATATTCCCTTAAAACAATTTCTTCACATCTTCATTTACTTTTCATTAGGCCAGCCAACCAATCTAGCCAAAATGTGCCAGGTTATGGAGGTAAGAAAATGGCAAAAATAGAGCAATTTTTCCCTGTGCTTTTGGAGTTTACAACCTAGAAAGAAATATCGAGCATTGAACGGTTACAATGCAGTATGACAACTTCTTTGGAAGGGAGGAGTGTCAAGTGGAAGCACACAACAGAAGCATCAGAACTAACCTCAGCTTCCAAGAAGAAGCATTATTTAAACTGAATCCTTCAGAATGCAAAGGAGTCAGTAGGCAGAGAATGGCAAGACATGAACCAGAATGAAGCACTGTCCACTAGACTCCATTAGACTGTGATGCTTTTTAAGAAGCATCCCAAGTGATTTAACACCACCACCACCACCAAGATTAAATGCTGGCTCAGGTTAATACTAAACGTGTTACTACTGTACTTTACTGAATCCCTATACTTATATTTTGTCTTTCCTCTACATAATATTTCCTATCCCATCTTTTACCCCCACTTCAGTCCATTATCCAGAAACTTCCTGGAATCCCACTAGCATCTCTCAAACTTCAGTGTGCATAAGATTCACTGGTATGCTTGTGAAAACATAGACTTTTTGAGGTCCTCTCCCCAAGAGATTTTGATTCTATAGATCTTAGGGTAGAGCTGGAGATTCTGTAATTCTAATAACCTGCTTGGTAAGATCTGATGCTACCAGTTCACAGACCACATCTTGAATAACAGTTCTGTAGGAAATTATACAAATATTTCTCAGAATTATTTCCCCTTGTTCCTAAACCTGCTATGCCAGGTTGAGCTCCTTGGAACTAAAGTGGAATTTATGCTTGGGTATATGGGTCATGTGCTTTCAGAGGGACCATTCCTAGAAAGAAGGACCTGTGTGGTGATTCTCACCCAGCAATCACGTTCTCCACCTGGATGACTGTTATATTTTCTCATTTCCTCCTGCTCTCCAACAACTATTATGTTTTCTCACTATCGTCTTCCATACCAGCCTGTGTAGATAGAGGTTTCCCAGTGGACAAGGAGACACCAGTAGGGCTGCCAGCAAACTGCATTCTCTAAGGGCAGCCCAGGGAAAAAGGATGGAAGTAGCTTCGTGAATGAGTAAATAGGTCAGGTCTTCTACTCATTTCATGATTTTAGAAGATTCATTTAAGTCTAAATAAGGGCTTTATAATTTCACAAAAGGAAAATGATGGGAGAATTGCTGAATTTTTAAGAAGGCTTTCAGCAATTGCTTCCACTTGCCTCAACGTGCATCATGTATGAGAGTCTGGAGAGTTAATATGCTTTTAAGAGCCATGAGGACAGGGACCCCATGAACATACTCCACAATTCCCTGCAAGAATGATAACTTTTTAGAAAATTTGAAAATACTTAACTCTAAAATGGAGGAAATGAAACCAACTGACAAAAGCTGAAAGGATCATTTTGATAATTAATTAGATAATACACATAAAGCACCTAGAATACAGTGGTTCCTTGATAAACATTAGTTCACCCCTTCTATTTATGTTTTATTATTTATTATTTAGAACAGCTTTGTTCCATAGAAGTCTGAAATGATGGACACATTCTATAACTGCACTGTTGAATACGTTACCCACTAACCACAATGGCTACGAACACTTGAAAGGTAGCTAGTACAACTGAGAAATTGACTTTTTGATTTTATAGTATTTTAATTACATTTAAATAATGGCACAAGGCTTGTAGCTGTTGTCTTGGAAAACACAGGTTTAGTAGCAAGTACAACATAGTAGTTTGTAATTAGTCCTGTAGATTTGTTGAACTGAATTGACTTGATCCTTTATCATACAGGTAGGAATGTTTAAGGTGAAGAGTGAAAAGGGCAGCTCTCCCAAGACAGGCCAAAAGCTGCAGTTAAAGAGCAAAGGCAGTAGGATCCAAGCCAAAAAAAAAGTTTCGGTCATATTGACCAATGCTTTTCAAACTTTAATATGCATACAAATCACTGAGGTTCTTATTAAAAACACAGATTCTGATTTAATAGAACTTGAATGGGACCCTAGATTCTATGCTTACAAGGTCCCAGGTAATGAGTGTTGCTAGTCAATGAGTCCCTTTCAAGAAGCAAACATCCAGATATAGTTAGGGTGATGGACCAGCATAACTGCTATTGGATCTACCTCTGAACAAACTATGGTGTCTGCATTCTAGATCAAATTACAGGAATGCTCTATTTTATTAAAGGCACACTATCCCTCTCAATCTCATGATGAACATTATTAAGCACCTTCTATATACTAGGAAGAGTACTCATAACACCCCCTAAAGGGCATATATTATTACTCCCATTTACAAATAATACAACAGCGGTTTAGGCAGAGAATTTGACTTAATCAAAACTCACGCAAGCGCCTTCAGAGGTGGGATCATAACCCAAGTTGCTCCTGAATCTAAATCCTAGCCTTTCTCTTTATACAATCTTGTTATTCAAAGTGTGTACAAATGGACATCATCCTCACTGGGAGGCTTATTAGCAATGCAGACTCTCAGGCCTCATCCCAGGTCTGCTCAATAAGAATCTGCATTTTAAGATCTCCAGGTTATTTTTATTACGCACATCAATATTTGAAAAGCACTATTATGTTCCATCTCTACCTTTATAGATCAAAGTAACAAGTGCAACAGTAGGGGATCTGTTGATTATGGCAGCTGAAAAAATGGATTTAGACTGGCTAGATTTGACTGTGACTCTAAAATAAGTATTTTTATAAGAAATTTATATTACTACTGTTATTTTTTATTTTTATTTTTGGGAAAGCATAAGCAGGGGAGGGACAGAGAATCCAAAAAGGGCTCTGACAAGCTGACAGCAGCAAGTCTGATGTGGGTCTCAAACTCACAAACCGCAAGATCAAGACCTGAGCCCAAGTTGGATGCTCAACCACTGAGACACCCAGGTGCCCTTAGAATGAATATTGAGTTTTGCTTCTCTTGCTAAATTCTTATTGTCTCATGGACACAGTTTAAGTCAAAATTAAGCTATTTTCTGGTAGGTAAGGATTTTCTAGTTTTTTTTTTTTTTTTTTAGTTTGTAGATAATACTACATTCTCAACATATAAAAACATTGACAATTTTAGTAGTGTTCAAGGGGGAAAAAACAAAAAAAGAAACAAATGTGTTTGCTGAAAGATAAATGTACTAAAATCAGCAAAGTTTTTGAAAATAACATTATTAATCACTACCATGATGGTTCAAAGAAACAAGCAAAATTCTGCTTCCTCTGCCTTCATGGTTAATTCTGGAAAACTATCCAATTAAAAGTGAATAGCAGCCTGAATCACAAGGGTCTGTTACTGTACAAAGTGACTCAGAGGAATTCACTGTCCTGCTCTGTGACCAAGTGCTTGGTCATTCCCCTTCTGCAAATATAGCAACTTCCTCCTCTGAGAGCTCTTACCCTAAGCTTCCTGCTGCTGGAATCAATCAGAAATGCCATTTAAACCTTGCTTAAAAACTTCTCTTAGTTTCAAGCCCATTCTTTGGCTCCTTGAATGAATCTCACTGCTAATTTGATTGTTTCTCTCCATCTCTGAACCCATGTCAACCTTTATCTTCTCTCATCCTCCACTCTTCTCAACACTCTTTACTACACTGTACTTTTCCTTGGGCCATTTTATTCCCTTGAAACAACTTTCTGGTCCTTTGTCCCAGAAGCATAGCTGTGTCTTCATGCAATGACCTTTCACACTTAAAGTTCTCTACAAAAATCTCACTGATAATACTGTAAGGATATTACGATTGCTTTCAAATAACCTTTACATAAATGATCTTGGAGGTCAAATACTGTGGGTGTACTGATGAGAGAGCATAAGGCAAGCTGATACCCCACAAACCCCGTACCCTCTCCAGGTGAGATATCTGTGACATTCCTTAGGCACTCCTGGCTGCCAAAGAACAAGGGGGAGGGGAAAACAAATGGTTAGCTGATAGAGATCACAGTCACAGTCATGCAGGAGACGTGTCTCTATCAGTTTACAAATGTCTTAGTAAATTACAAGAAAAAGATGATCTTATCAATAGCCTAGCCTCCAGAAACCTATAGACCCAACTCAGTTTCATGGAGCCCTAACACCACCCTCCCCTCCATGATGATGTAGGGAACAAAGGCAAGATGAAAATATAAATAAAATTAAACTTCCTTTTTTAATATACATTTTTCTTTTTCTTTTTTTTAATGTTTCTTTATTTTTGAGGGGGAGAGAGAGCAAGCAAGTGAGTGACCAGAGAGAGAGGGAAATGGAGGGTCTGAAGTGGGCTCCACTCTGACAGCACACAGCCTGAAGCAGGGTTTTAACTCAAGAACTGGAAGATCATAACCTGAGCTGAAGTCCAATGCTTAACCGACTGAGCCACCCAGGGGCCCTAACATTAAATTTCTTTAGAACCTATAGCTCATTGACAAATATTTGAGATAGGGACAGTAAAACATTCCTCCAATAAACTTCTGTCTTGTCTTACTGTTAATGCCTTACTGGAGGGAAAACCGCCTTAGCTTGACAATAGCAGACTCTGGTTTCCTCTGAGTCCTCTTTAGCATATGAAAGTCCTTTATGGAAACTTTCCTTTTTGCCTGTACCTCCCTCAACTGCAAGGTGTATAATCAGTTGCTTCTCACAATTCTAGGCAGCTCTTTCTGCCCATGGGTCCTGTCCCCTTGGTTTAATAAAATCACTGTTTTGCACCAAAGAAGTCTCAAGAATTCTTACTTACCCATTGGCTCTGGACCCTACCACTCCAAACTGCATCAATACTATTAAGGACCTTCTCATATTTTTTTGTAACTTAATCCCTCTTTCTTCTTTTCTCTCCTCTACTTCTCTTACTCCTTCAATTTCTTGGGACGTTTTCCAAGCCACAGTCCTGGAACTTCTGGAACAAATCCCTTGTCTCTATTATTATTTCTACCTCTGGAAACAAAGTTTCAGACAACAAAGTGTCTCAAAACTAAGGTCATTGCACTGTCAATACTTGATAGATGTTTCTTTTATTTCTCTATAGTTTCCATTAAACATCCTTAATAATCTAGATACTCACTTACCATATCAGTTGAACCAGTGTCCTTTGACACTGTAATTATTTATTGCCACTGACCTATTAATATATTTTTAAAAAACTTTTAACAGTTATTTTTGAGAGACAGAGAGAGACAAAGCACAAGCAGGTGAGGGGCAGAGAGAGAGGGAGATTCAGCAGGCTCTAGGCTCTGAGCTCTACTCGAGGCTTGAACCCATAAACTGTGAGATCATGACCTGAGTTGAAGTCAGATGCTTAACCAGCTGAGCCACCCAGGAGCCCTGACCTACCAATATTTTAAAAGTGTAAGTTTCTTTCTTTTGTACCCATTTTTCTTATAAAGGGCATTTACAAATTCTTAGCCCTTTTATTTAAGACTTTGGTATAGTAAGCTAGTTTGTTGTTTAGCAAATATTCACTCCTTCTTCTACTTTGAGCTTGGCAATATGACTTGCTTTGGCCAGTGGGGTGTTAGTAGATGTCATGTGAACATAGCCTTCAACTGTGTTTGTGTCCTGGGCTTTCCTCTTGTGTTTTGGCCATTACAATTAAAATAACATACTCTGGGTAGTACTGTCCCACTCCCTGGGCCTCAGAATCAAACACTTGAAGCCAACCTGGTAATCTACAGTCTACAGCAGTTGGCCCAACCAACCAGCAAACACTTACGGGAAGAATAAATGCTTATTGTTATATGCCACTGATTATGTGGTTATTGGTTGCACACCAAAAACTGTTATGTAGAGTGAAAATAAATGATAGACCAAGCTCTACCATTTACTAGTTGAGCTAGAATGTCTGTATCTGTAAAATGAGAGGTTTGCATTCATTGGACCCTAAGTTACTTAAAAACATTTAAAACTCATGATTCTTGAGTATACTATTTATTACAGTATATTTCCAGAAAACAAGTCAAAATACAACCAGTATATAATGAACTCTAGAGAAGGATGGATAAAAAGGAATCCTAGAATTTCTCTGATTAATTTTATTTTTTTTAAAGCAGAAAGAATGGGGTTTCGTTGGATGGTGTTCAATATACGACTCTGGTCAGCTACAAAAGCCAAAAGTATGTCCGGAGAGGAGGCTTCCGGACTGACTTCCTTGTCAGTTGGTTGCAGAGTAGAGGGTAACATGGTATCTTTTCACTAAGTCAGCCTTCAGGGATGTAGACTTACATATCATATGCAGGCTCTACTCACCGTGAACTCTCTAAGAACACAGTATATTCATCAACTGCCATAAGACAATATTTAACAAATAATGGAGAAGAATAACATGATTGCGTAAAAAATGTAAACTACAGAGTGCTGAAATGGCAATTTGCTTTTTCTCTTTGCTTTTCCTTGGGGGATTTTAACCTTCATATAGGGGATTCCTGCTTTGCAGGAAAGGTGGGGTTATACCATATGTAACATCATACCCAACCTTAAAATATCATGACATCATGAAAGAACGAGATTATTTGAAGCATTTGTATGTAAGAACCTCAGTGATTCCCCCCCATTTGTTAATGGTAGATACTTTAAGAGCTCTAAAAACCCCTAACTTCCTGCCTAAAAAAAGGCAGAAATCTCCTTAAATATTTTTTGTGCCTTATTAGATACTTAATTTAAAAATTTCCTTTGACCACAGATTTCCTCTAGTTATTCAATTGCTGTTTATATGCATGCCAAGGAATTGTTTCCACAAGGACAACATATTTCTAAAATCAAACTTGCTCACTGGCAAAATTAATATTTACTTGTAATGAAATTATTTGTGAGAAGGACAATAATACACATTAAAATTTGTCATTTAAGTAATATTTTTGAAGAAGGAAATGCTCTTATGCAATATGACTGAAATGCTCTGGGGAGCTCTGAGATCGTTTTTTCATTAAATAGATCTGAAATTATGTGAACAACTAGAACATGAGAAAGGAAAGAGGAAAACAAAGTTTAGAACACTAGGGAGCGAGAAAATAGACTGCGAACGGAACAGCGATTTGTTCAAGGTTACCCAGTGAATCAGGAACAAAGAGGAAGGTTGGACTTATGCCAAAAGCTAAAGTATATCTACATTAATGGCTATGCGCTAAATCTGCATTTTCAATAGATGATGTACTCATGTTTATATGGGGGAAGATAATCATATTTACCATCCTCTCAGGGCCTAGCATGTGTTACTACATAAGTTTTTATTATTTACATAAAATGATAAATAAACACTTAGAAGCCAGAAGTTAACAAAGCATGATTTCATGGTTCCTGGGAGGCTCAGTCAGTTAAGTGTCCCACTCTTGATTTCAACTCAGGTTATGATCTCATGGTTTGTGAGATCAAGCCCCAAGTCTGGCTCAGTGCTGACAGTGTGGAGCCTGCTTGAGATTGTCTATCTCCCTCTCTCTCTCTCTGGCCCTCCCCTACTCTCTCTTTCTTTTTCTTTCTCAATATAAGTAAATGAACTTTAAAAAAAAAAGCATTATTTCGCATACATAATTTCATTTCGTCCCCACAATCACCTCTGAGGTAGGTATTATAATTCCTGTCTTAAAGATAAATTTAGATCCAGAAAAATTAAATGACTTGCTGAACAACACATTGTCATGAAACACATTGGGATATTTTCACCACAGCAAACGGGTCAGCAACCCTCTCTAAAGATACTACTTAAGGAAGCTCAAAGAGGTTTTGCATTAAGTACAAAAAAGTTGAAGGTTAAAAAAAAAAGAGCCTTTGAAGAACTCAAATTTGTATACAAAGTTGATATTTAGGGAATAGAAAGCAATTTGATTAATTTGTTATATGTAGCTGATTTTACTAGCTAATTAGCTGTGATATCAGTCAAGTAGGTCTGCATAAAATCTTTAAATTCTGTCGATAAATTATTTGTACATGAGGGCATCTGGCCATTCAGGCATGAGAATCCTAAGAGACGGCTTTGAAATAATACAGATCTACCAAAGAAAGCAGTCCTACTTACAAAATCAAGTCTCTGTGCTCCATGTCTACTTCAAAGCACTGTTCATCTGCCTTGCCTATGAATATAGCAAAGAATTTTTCTAGAGTAAAAACACAGAATTCCTTAAAATATACATGAATCTCTGTCCCAAAGCTATTGGGGCCTCTGTGACGAGTTGTCTTCCACCCAAATCCACGTGTAGCAGAGGAGAAAGCAAAGTTTTTCCCAAGCGGAGAGAAAACAAGTGAGAAAAGGTGGGAATATAAGAGGTTGTATGATAAGAGTTAAGTGAGATCTCGAACTCCTTACCCAGTCTATCTACATTCCTTCTTGGCTCTGCTCCTAACTGCGCAACCTTGAAAAAGTTACTTAATCTCTTTATGATTCAGTTTTTGGATCTGTAATATAAAGAAAGTAATAGAACCTATCTTACAGGGTTGTTTTAAGGATTGAGTTAATATTTGTTAAGTACTTAGTGTCAGGTATACAGTAATACTAATATAAATGTTTGATTAGTGAAGGAAGATGGGGAGAGTGAGAGAATAGTGGACACTATGTGTCTTTAATGTATTACTTTGCTTCCTACTAACAGGATCCTTGTCTTTCCAGAACTGGGGCTACTGATTCCTACCAGTAAGCTTTTAACCCCATTTCTTGTCTGACCCCAAATGACTCTTGTTCAGAAAGATTTAGGAAGCCCTAGCTCAGTAGTTCAGGTGAGTCAGCACTAAGTCAAGCTTGTTGTTATTCTTATCCTGACCCTGTGTCCCAGTTTCAGTCACTTGTTCCTGTAATCAAGTCCCAACCTTGTATTCCAATTCTAGCATTATGCTCCCCTGTGGCGGAGTCCTGGCTTGGAGGATCAGCTCAGGATCTCCAGTTCCTTTGAGGCAGAAGCCACCCAAAGGGTAGCCTCTTGACTACTGGCACACAGTGCATGAACTTTGGAAAATCAGTTGTCTATATTTAAAAATTCCAAACCTTTACATAAAAATTCAAATTTCCAACTTCTCTAGAAAAGTTAGATGATTTGGTAACACTTGGTCCCCATCTCTTTTTGGTACCAATCCACTGGAGCCAAGTGGCAGCTGCCCCCTTTGGAACACCATGTACTCTCGATTCCCTGCTGTCCCATTGCCTTTTCCTTCATTTATTTCTGGGAGTTACTTTGTCTTTGTAGGCATTTAAGGTTGGGTCTAAGAGTTAGAATAGCGATACTTACCAAGCATTTACATTGTGCCAGGTAATTTTTCAAGTGCTTCATGAGTTTTATTCATTTAATCAAAGACCAGGCATCTGTTCTTATCCAACCTCCCTGCAGTCCTTCTCCTTGCTTCAAATCCTCTGTCTGTACACACACCTGTGTTTGTCCCATCTTCCCCAATCACTACTGTCTATCCATTAGCTAGGGTCACACATAAAGCCTTGTCACACTTCCAAAATGTCAACTGCTCACCCACACTGTGGCCTGCTGCCACCCTCCAATCTCCCCTGCTGAGTCAAACTTTGTTGTTCAAGAATTTTGTCCATTATAGTGGTTGTACTTAATCCCAGGCTTTACCCATTTGTCTGATTCTAGTATCTATCTCATGCTCCAGGCTTTCATAAAACCATGCCTTTCATTATACATAGAAAGACTACACCCTTAAAAAATGTGTTCCAACTCTTGTTAGAAACCCAGCAAAATCCATCTAATATTTGATAGCTTACTTATGTTGTATGTGCTACCACAGAAATTTGATTTGATTATTCCTTTACTAAGAAACCCAAAGAAGTTTATCCATCTCTTCTATAAGCAATTCAGTATCTTTTCAGGGAACCACCCAGGAAACTAACAGTTTTTTTTAATACAATGGGCTTTTTTTTCCTTATGATAGGCCCTTATGTTTTGCAAAACAATGAATGAAAGAGAAAACTATTTGCATAACTAAGCTGAGATTTAGCAAATATCAAAACAGAACTCACAAAACTCTTTCTACACATTTCATAAGATTATCTGGACTGGGTAGAATTGAATATGTATTGAATTTTAAATTTAGCTCATTATAATCTAACATAATTTTTAAAGAAAGTCTTAATAAAAATGTTACTTACATAAGGAATCGTGTCCAAAGTATCTGTGTTGACAATTATAGGAGCAGGGCTGGCCTAAAAAAGAGACACAAGAAAAAAAAAATTAAATGACAGGTAGTCTATTCTGAGATAGGATCTGTTAAACTTATTTAACAGAGTTCAACAGTATTTCTTGAGAACCTGTAAAGGCACTATGTCAGGGTTTCAAGGGATAAATGAAATGTCTTAGAATTCCCTGAAACCACCTTCCTTCAAGTATTTGCTATATTGACTACATAATGAAATGAAGTAAGCAGTTAAATTTGTACTCATTTTCTCTTTAATTCTACCCAACAGTAGGAGGTGAGGATTTGAGCTGTATATGAGGTAAGAATTTCTAATAAATTGGGTGAGTAAAAATGTATAGCATTTCTTTATAAAATGGCTATACAAAATAAATTTAATTTCTCTCTCATGGAAGCAAAATTTAACATAAAGCAATATTTGTAACCCTCCTCTTTAAACTGCCTTTTGAGAATATGTTGAAATAGAAAGATTCACTTATTGACATCTTATATGTATATTTACCTATTATATATTCTGTACCATATCTTTCATCATTTGTGCTTTTCTGATCATGTACCTTAGAAATCCTTAGCTAGAAAATTACAAATTAGTCAAAGGTGGCATAAAATCATTATGAGTATGCTAAACTTCCTTTTTTTAAAAAAAATGTACAACCTGTAGTCATTCCCTTTAAAGCTGGGTAGGAATCTGTGTAACACTGATACAGAAGTGCTACAAGCCAAGTCATTAGAAAATGAGAGATTGCAATCTCTATTTGCATCAACCAATCTGACTTCATGAATATTGAGTAGATCTATCTTTATTTTCTAGTTTCTAGAATTTTCATAGCATCTTTTCCTTCATCCCCTGCAGGATCTTTAATCTCCTTCCCAAATTGCAGATTTCATTTAGATAGAAAAAATACTCTCATCATGGTAAATCCAGAGCTGTCCTATAAGACATGGTAGTCTTGGCAAGTGCTCAACTTTTGGGACATTTCATTAGCTGTGCCCTCTGGAGTTAACAGAGTTAACAGCTTTTAAATGTCAATCTGTTAATCAAATGATTAAAAAAAAGGCAATCCAGCAGATTTTACAAAACACAATTCCATGTTTTAACATAACACACCAGGCATTGAAAACATGACCCTGGTCTATATGTGTCCATAGTGAGCCAACTAGATGTTCACAGTTTATTCATTAACTCCTAATAGCAAGTACCTTTAGGGTGAATAGGGGCTTTGGAGAAAGACAGTTTTCACAGCATCCCAACAAAACAAACAAACAGGCCCTAAACACCTGCATACAAAAAGGCAGTGCTTATTAAGAGGCATGTGGTGGTGTAGGGAGAAGAACAAGAGGTTTGGAGTTAGAGAACCTGGGCTCAAGTTTGGTTTAGCAACTTTCTGATTATACGTTTTGGGGCTGAGCAACTTTCTGATGGTGAGATCTGGAGGCAATTACACTAACTCCCTTTGTCTCATTTTCTTTCTCTGTAGAATGGGAATAGAAATTATCATCTTCTAAAAGAGTCATTTGAAGAATAAGTGAGATGATATATTTGAATGTGCTTTGTAAACTTACATTTCAGAATCAATATTACATATTATTATTAGCATCCCTAAAGACAGACCACTGTAAGAATATATTATTGACTGGTTTGTGAATTGTTTACACCCCAGAGATTTCAAAGCCATGATAGTGGCTACAATCACACTAAAGAAAACTAAATATTAGACCATGTGACTTACTATTTATTAAATATATATTACTTGCCCAGGTATAAGAAAATGCACATATATCCTCATTTAATCTCCACAAAACCATAGTGATAAAGCATTATTATCACTATCCACATATTATAGATGAGAAAATGGAGGCTCAGGGAAAATAAGAGCTGAGATTTAATACTGGCCTTCCTGACCTCAAAATCCATTTTTTTTCCACACTAAGTTGCTCCATGATCTGAGTATCTAGGTGGCTCAGTTGCAAGAGTCCTGCAGTGATTGCAGATCTCGAGGTAGAGCAGCATAGAAGATTCTGGCAAACCAAAGACCACCCTGGAGGCAAGAGCTGCCTTAAGTCTTACATATCAGATATTGAAAGCAATCTGGTGATGCCTGAATGGTTACTGTTGTTGTCTTCCTCTTCTGTTTTTTAGTTTTTACTTCCTCTCTTCTATGCTTTCTAATTGGTTCCCAGGACTCTTCTAAAACATTTGTGCCTTGCCCCCTTGACCAGACTGAAAGCTTTCCAAGTATTACACCCAAGACTTATATTTAGTACAATTTGATCAATAAATATGTATTGGTTTGATTCAACCCATCTTACTTTTGTTTTTCCTCTTACAGATTATATTAACATGATCTAGGAATAAATTTTGTATGCAAACCCATTTCCTTTATGATGTCATTTATCCCTTTCATATGTTTATGCTGCTATTTTCCTTTTCATATACATAAATTCAGGTTTTCTAATCAGACTCTGTTTAAAAAATGACAAGGATTGAATATTTTCCTAGAATTCTTCACAGCACTTGGTTACACCAAAGGAGCTCAGCAACAACTTAGGAATTACTGGCTAAATGTTGATATAAAGTATAGGTGAGGGTATAAAGGAAAATAATAGCTCTTTGTAAGCTCGTAAACTCAGGAGAGCATTTCTAGGATAACTCCAAAATCCCATGTTACCAACAAAACTGTGACTACTTTTCCAGATTATCCACTGTCACTATCTTTCCTTAATCAGTCCCTATTGCTTAACTATCCAGCTTTTATGAAATATTGATTATTTCATAACTGTAAGCTGTAAAGGTTGTGAAGTATAATCTATGTTATGTGGAAAGCTCCTTATTGAGTAAAAAAGATTCAGAAGCCCCCATTAATGCCTGCATCTTTTAATGTCATTAAAAATGCATGAATGAACAAAATGTATAGATTGTTTGAATATACACATACAGCACATACATCTGACATTGACAAATCCCAGGCATGAATGCCAAGATGTCATGGTTGGCTGTTCTGTATCCCACTGCTGCTATATCTGGCTCTCTGAAGATCAGATCTCCCATTGCTTTGTTCCAGGACCCTCATGACCCTCCCCAGACTGTTTTCACAGAGCTTCTTGAAGGTACTCAATGACACACATCATCAGAGAATAAAAATCCCAAGTGGTGACAGAGTATAGTTGAATTCTAAGTATGGCCCATGAGTGTGCTTCTGTCACCAGTTGTGAATTTCAGATCTCCCCATGGCTCATCCTGGCTTCTGTTTCTTTTCTCGCTTTTGAAATCATGTGAGTCCATGCCTAGTTTGATCAGGTCTGGTTTTAGATTCTTAAAACCAGTTCCCTAGTTGCTTTGATGGTTCCCACTAAGCTTTATCTCCACAATTCTTACTGCCCTGCTGTACACATAGTCTCTTTAATTGGGTATTGGGTATTCTCTTTAATTGAACTCCTAAATCAAACTGGTGACTTAGCAGATTCCAGTGTCCAACTTCAATATGCTGATTTCCATTAAATGGAAAGAAATTTTTAACAAATATGAAAAAATAATTTTTTAATTTATTTTTATTATTTATTTATTTATTTTTACTTTTAGCAAGAGAGATAAATAAGCAGGGAGAGAGAATGAGAGAGAGAGAGAGACAGAGACAGAGACAGAGACAGAGACAGAGAATCTTAAGCAGGTTCCATGCTCAGCACAGAGCTGGGTGTGGGGCTCAATCCCACAACCTTGGGATCATGACCTGAACAGAAATCAAGAGTCCGATGCTCAGCTGACTGAGCCACCAGGTGCCCCTGAAAAAAAATCTTTTAATGAGAAGTTTCAAGGCTTGTCTTTATATAAATATAGCCAAGGATTTTTGAAACTATAAAGGCTTAAGAAACCAATCTCTCTTAGGTGACCCAAACTATGAGATATACATGGTTTGCATTTTATATTACATTCTTTATATGTGGAGAAAGCTAGTTTACAGCAAGAAGGAAGTATAAAGTTAATTGTAGAAAAGCGAAAAGCAAACAGAGAGAATACTGAAAAATTGAAGTTGTTAGATCAAGTTATTCATGAATTCCTGCCACTTTCCTCTTTGAGCTCCATAGGATACCCAAATACCTTTACATTACATCAATAACTTTGTTCATCCCAGTAAAAGATAAACCACTGCTCTTTGCCACAAAGAAAACAGTGACATAGATTTACTAAAGATCTGCAATTGCCCCTGAGCATCATCACTACCTGAAATCTTATGGGACCATGACCAAGCCACAGCCAGATCTTCGGTGTATTAACACTGGGGTGGGTAAGAAGAAAGTCAAGCATTTATATCGCATTTATTTATATAATTAACTTATTTAATCTTCACATAACCCAATGAGTCAAGTACCATTATTCTCTATTCACAAGTGAGGAAGTAGAGTTTCAGTAATTTTCCCAAAGTCAGACATATGGTAAATATACCATCTTCAAACCTAGACAGTCTAGCTCAGAATCCATACTCTTGACAATTATACTCTACTGTCTCTCAGAACGGAATTGTAATTTACAAGAACTCTTTGGATTCTAACTACCGTTGCTTACTAACAGGTCAGAGGCCAGCTCAAAGCAAATTTAGATATATACACCTTGATCCTGGCTGGTGGCAGAGGCTTCCCCTCCTCACTCTGGCCCAGTTACAGGGGTCCAGATATATCATGTGAACAGGACTGCAGGAGGCATGGCTTAGGAGAAGGTAGTAAGTGTCAGTCTAATGGCAGAATTCTAGCAAGCTGCTTGCCTTGTTTATCACTGCAAAGATTAAATGCTTTTGGGGGCTGCTCTCCCAGCCAATCTAGTGAAAACCAAAGGTGATTTGAATGTTAACGTTAGTTTGGGAAGATATAGTCAGGCATAGCCAGGCTGACTAAGTCTGGATGTTTTAAGTAAGCTCCAAGGAAAATTTCTGGTAAATGACTGATTAAAGACATATTGATGGCTGTGTGAGAGAGAAACAAAATAAAAGAAACACACCCACTTTAGAATTACAAAACTTTACAGCTGGGACCTTAAGGATCATTTAATTCTATCCTTTCACTCTATAAATATGGAAATGGACACATGGCCTAGTGGCATGTCCCAGATCTCACAATTATTTAGTATGGAAACTAAAGACAGGGTAACAACAGCAATAACAAGAATAAACTGTTAAGCATTTATTAAATGCCTATTATGTTCCAGGGGCTGTGGTAAATACTTAAGATGCATCTATGTATTTACTTCTCAAAATGTTTTAAGGAAAACATCACTGTTCCCATTTATTTTTTAATTATTTTTTAAATGTTCATTTATTTTTGAAGCATCTTTTTTAATGTTTATTCATTTTTCAGAGATAGAGAGAGAGAGAGAGAGAGAGAAAGAAAGAAAAGAAAGAAAGAAAGAAAGAAAGAGAGAGACGGTGTGAGTGGGGGAAGAACAGAGAGAGGGAGACACAGAATCCCAAGCAGGCTACAGGCTCTGAGCTGTCATCAGAGAGCCCAATGCCGGGTTCAAATTCATGAGCTGTGAGATCATGACCTGAGCCAAAGTTAGACACCTAATTGACTCAGCACCCCCAGGTACCCCATTAAATGTTCATTTATTTTTGAGAGAGAGAAAGAGAGGTGGGGGTAGAGAGAGAGGGAGATAACAGTCAGCATAGAGCTTGATGCAGGGCTCAGACCTGATCATGACCTGAGCCAAAGTCAGACACTGCTCAACCAGCTGAGCCACCCAGGATCCCCTCATTGTTCCCATTTAAAGGAAAGAAGGAGGGAAGGAAGGAAAAAAAGGGGGGGGGGGAGGAAGGAAGGAAGGAAGGAAGGAAGGAAGGAAGGAAGGAAGAAAGGCAGGCAAGCAGGCAGGCTCAAAGTGGCTAAGTCACCTGTCTAAGGCCTCAAACCTAAAAGGACTACAACCAGGTTTCAGACCCATGTCTTTATAGCCCCAGAACTCATGCTGATAACCAATAACATTTCCTGATCCCCTCTACTGAATTTTTCCAGGCTACATATTGAAAATTCAGTTATTTTCTGCCTTGTATGTTGCTAGTCACTCCTTCACTGTCTGAAGAGAAATTTCTCACTGTACTGACTCAGATTCAATTCCCCAATTCTCAGAGGGTTTCTAAGTCCCTTAATCTCTTTTAAACCCCCACTTAAAAAAAAATGGGACAACGCTATTTTCCAGTTAACCTATTTCCCAAGAAGTTAGCCGAAGAAATAATGCATGTTAAGTGAAAAGAGAGGAACTCTATAGATGTAAGTTTATATTATTTATTAGTGTGGTTATTTTTTGCTTTCCTGAATTTTCTTCTCCTTTTCTATTTCCTTTCCACAAGACAAGCCAGGGGCATGCAGTTTAATCCAGTATAGCTCTGAGTCATCGCCAATAGTAGTACCAATAGTATCAGGTCTGTATTCTGGCTTGCCCTTACCCTCCAGTGACATACATACATATATATGTGTGTGTATGTGTGTGTGTGTACACACACACACACATACACACACACACACACACACACACACACACACACAAGTGAGGACACTGAGGCAATATCACGAGGGTGGGTAACTGAACAGTATGAGGGCCTGAGGTGTAGCTAGGCAAGGCTTAACTTGGAGGTTAATGACTATGGCAGGGTATCTCCGGGAGCAACCTTGGAGGAAGTAAAAAACCTTGGCCCCTCTGCCTAACACTTTACAAAATGCAGAGATGGCTACCTACCTAGCTTACCATCAGCCTAGCTCAGAATATTGGAAAAAAAAAATGGCGGACTCATGTTTGGCCTGAATTCAGTTTAACTCTGCTTTCCTGAACTCTCTTACTAATAAAAATAATATTATCCTTACTTTACCGAAAACTGAGGCACAGAGATGTTAACTAACTTGCCGAAGGTCATTCAGCTGGTGATAGCAAGGCCAAGAATCAAATCTGAAAGTCCAGCTCCTATGTGGGTAATTCTTAACAACTTCAAAACATGTGCTTCTGTTCCCTGTTAAAATTTGATAAGTCTCCAGAACTCTGTTCTAGTTAACACAACTTCCCTCACTGATCCTTGAAAATTCACCATTAGTCTTTCATCCCTTTGGATTGAAGTGTTAACATGCCTGCTCCATCCTCTTTAAAATACAAGGTAGTGTAATACTCTGCAGAAAACAGATGATATCCTAACGACCTCAGTTAAGCTGAGTTATGTGCTTCCAACTCTAGTACAGAAAAGCTGGGGTAGCCTGCAGAATGACACAGAGTGGAGATCTCAGAACCAAAGAGACTTTTCTTTATGTTTTCTTTAGAATTAAGTACACTTGGGATAAGAGATAAAACTTGCTTGAACTACTAATTATGAGGACTCTAAATTCCCATGCAGCAACCCAGCCACATATCTCTCATATCTCTTTGCACTTAGTATAAAAGGCAAAAATAAATGACTCACCAAAACTTCATATCATCACTGAAACTCAAATGGATAATTATATTATACTGGCCACTAATACCATGCTTTATCATTTATAGAGTATATTTATATACATTAGATCATTTAATTTCCACAGAAAGAAGGAAGGGAACTAACACTGACTGAGCAAATAACCATTGTGTGGCAGGCGAACATGATAAGCTTTTTATCTGTGTTTTCTTGTGTACTCCTCACAGAACCCAGAGGGACTGGTGGAATTTTCCTTTGTTTATAGTTAAGTAAACTGAGGTGTAGGGTGATTCACTGAAATTCCCAACATCAGACAGCTAGAGGGGAGCAAAGCTGGAATTCAAACCCAGGTCCTTTGACTACAAATCTTTTGCTTTTGTACATTAGTCCATGATGCCACAAATCCCACGGGCTCACAGTGAGCATTTACAAAACTAACTGCTTTATTTATATAAATGCTCTCTGGAGATTGCATGAAAAATGGAGTCATTAGCTCAGATCTCAAATGTGGTTTAGTCAATGTGCCCCATGCCATATAACCATACATACTTAATTCACTGATTCACTCCATGTGGTGCTATTCCTGGAAAGATCCATGTGGATACCATCTGCTCCTTTTTGCTAAGCTACCAAAGAGCTATAGTCTTAGCAGCACAGTTATATTTTCAACACATAGATACCAGAATTCTAAGCAAGCTGTTAATCTGGTTCATCAGGCTAAGGTGGGGCTAATTTCTTCTGTAGCACATGGATCAAGGTCTTGCATACAGTAGGTGATCAATAAATGGATACTATTTACTCCCTTCCCTTTCCTTTCTTTCCATCAAGCCAAGATTCTCACTACTTCAAGCACACACCTTGCTTAGGTCTACCATAAGATACTGTTTACATTTCTTCCTTCTCTTATGTCATGAATCAATCATGGTCCCCTCTCTTATTTATCTAACCAAATTATATCTATCCTTCAAGGACAGTCTAAAGCCCCCTAGACTTTCTATGAAAGTTTCCTCAATCTTGACTGCAGGTTTCAATCTATCTCCATTCTGCCCCCCCCCCCCATTTTAAAGCATTCATTAGTTGTTACTTCAGTTTACACTGAATTATAAATGTTAAAGGAATTATGTGAAAACACTAAACCGTGACATTCTTTTTTTTTAATGTTTTATTTATTTTTAAGAGAGAGAGAGAGAATGTGAGAGGGGTAGGGTCAGTGATAGAGGAGGACAGAAAATCCAAAGCGGGCTCTGCGCTGACAGCAGCAAGTTGGATTTGGGGCTCAAGCTCATAAACCATGAGAGCATGACTTGAGCCAGAGCTGAATGCTCACCAAACTGAGCCACCCAGGCACCCCTAAACCCTGATGTTCTTAATGAATATTAAGATGCGGTATTTTCATCTCCTTGTTGAAACTGCAATTGTTTTGAGGAAAGGACTCTTATTTCATTTCTTTACCAGCCTCTTCCACCTACATTCCCATCAATGTTTTACATACAATATACTCAAAGATGTTTGTTAATGGGCATTTAGACCTTTGAAACTAGAGTTGCAGTAACAAGAGACAGGACTCATGAGAAACCCTGAGGTAACAGATTATGTAATATGGGTGGAAAGGGGTAACTGCACAATGCCCACTGGTGACTACTCTTGTACCACACTGATGGTGTGGATATGAGCATCTGGAACTTGTCATGCTATAGACTATGTTTTTTGGAAGCACAATATGTAAATTAAGGAAAGTAATAAACAGAAAGACTCTTCTATACCTAACATATGCTGGTCATTTATATTCATTCTTTTCTAATGCTCATAACACACCTATGAGTTACATACTATAATTATGCTCATTATACAGATAAAGAAAGTGAGGCATGAGCCTGTAATGCAATGCATTCAAGGTCACTAGACTAATAGCTAGTGGAGCCAAGACTCATTCTTCTTTTTCTTTTAATTTTAAGTCTTAATTTTAATTCCAGTTAGTTAACATACAGTCATACAGTGTTATATAGTAATTCAACAATTCCACACATACAATTCTCTGTGCTCATCATGACAAGCACAGTTGTGAATCCCCATCACCTATTTCACCTTACCTCCACTCCCCTCCCCTCTGGTGACCATCAATTTGTTCACTATAATTAGTAGCATCTGTTGGGGTACCTGGGGGCTTAGTCAGTTAAGCATCTGACTCTTGATTTTGACTTCAGGTCCTGATCTCACAATCTTCAAGATCAAGCACCTTGTCAGGCTCTGTGTTGATAACTCAGAGTCCACTTGAGATTCTCTCTCTCCCTCTGTCTCTGCCCCTCCCCAACTTGCACACATACACACTCTCTCTCTTTCTCAAAATAAAAATAATAAACTTTAAAAAAGAGCCCATTTCTTGCTTTGTCCCTATCTCTCTTTTTTCCCCTTTGCTTGCTTGTTTTGTTCCTTAAATTCCACATACAAGTGAAATCATATGATATTTGTCTTTGACTTATTTTGCTTAGCATTATACTTTTAGTTCCATCCATGCTATTGCAAATGGCAAGATTCCATTCTTTTTTTATGGCTTAATAATATAGCTGGTATATATATGCCATGTCTTCTTTTTCTATTCATCAATTGATGGATACTTAGGCTGCCTCCATATATTGACTATTGTAAATAATGCTACTATTAACATAGGGGTGCATGTATCCCTTTGAATTAGTGTTCCAGTATTCTTTGTGTTAAGGTCCAGTAGGGCAATTGTTGGATCATAAGGTAGTTCTATTTTTAACTTTTTGAGGAACCTCCATACTATCTTCCACAGTGGCTGCACCAGTTCACATTCTCACCAACAGTGTATGAGTATTCCTTTTTCTCCACATTCCCATCAACACCTCTTGTTTCTTGTGTTTTTGATTCTAGCCATTCTGACAAGTGTGAGGTGATACTTCATTGTAGTTTTAATTTGTATTTCTCTGATGATAAGTGATGATAAACATCTTTTCATGTGTCTGTTAGCTATCTGGATATTTTCTTTGGAGAAATGACTGTTCGTGTCTTCTGACCATTTTTAATTGGATTATTTGTTTGGAGGGGTGTTGAGTTGTATCAGTTCCTCATATATTTTGGATAGTAATCCTTTATCGGATATGCCATTTGCAAATATCTTCTCTTACCCTGTAGGTTGCCTTTCAGTTTTGTTGATTGTTTCCTTTCCTGTGCAGAAGCTTTTTATTTTGCTGTAGTCCCATTAGTTCATTTTTGCCTTTGTCTCCCTTGCCTCCAGAGACATACAACAAAGAAGTTGCTATGGCTGATGTCAAAGATGTTACTGCCTGTGCTCTCTTCTAGGATTTTTATGATTTAAGGTCTCACATTTATGTCTTTAATTCATTTTAAATTGATTTTTGTGTATGGTGTAAGAGAGTGGTCCATTTTTTCCAAAAGGTCACTCTTCTTGACTCCAAATCCTTGTGTTTGTTGTAATGCCACTCTGTGTTGAGTAAGGAAGGTGGTACTGGAAGTGTTTCATGCTCTAACTTATATCCAACTGTACATTTCAGAAGTTGGAAAGGCAGAAGGAAGCATAGGATTTGATGAAAAGCTAAACACTCAAAGATCATGAAAAAAACAAAAAGGCATTCCAAGAATTTGCTAAATTTTTCAGATGAATATGAAGATCTAGTTCAAAAGATTCACCCAAGGAGTTCCCGGGTGGCTCAGACAGTTAAGCATACAGCTCTTGATTTCGGTTCAGGTCATGATCTCACAGTTTGTGGGTTCGTGACCTGTGTCAGGCTCTGCGTTGACAGCATGGAGATTTTTCTCTCTGCACTCTCTCTCTCTCTCTCAAAATAAATAAACTTAAAAAAAATATTCACCCAAACTAAACATTCACTTGAAGTCTCATGTTTCATCTTAGAAAAGTTCATGTAGTTTTAATATTTTACTTCATAACTCTCTATTTTTTAAATATAAGAATGTGAAGCAAAGAAGTATCACCAAAGTCTTTCTTCTATCCTTGCCTTTCTCTATTTTCTAAACACCAAGTTAGATTTTTGTTTGTTTTAGAGGAAATGTTAGAGAGAGAGAAAGAGGAGATATGAGTTTGGTTTACTGTTTTACCATTAGTAATCTATAATGTGCTCATGTCCATGTTAGATTGGAAGATATTTCAATACTTGCCTCTGAAACAGGGCACTTGGGTTGTGTTGCAGAAAGAACACAGTAGACACATCTTAGTTCAATTTCTCTTATTTTCAAATCTGATAACATCTATAAGTCTATCAATTTCCCCTTTACTTATTTTGTCTTCAAAATTAATATTATATTTGGAATAATTTTCATTGGGGAAAAACACAGAGAAAGAATAGATTTTTAAAAAAGAAGTGAATGGGGACTAGAAAAATAGAAGCTGGCTAACTAATGCTAGCGTTTTCTGATGCCAAAGAATATATTCTGCAGATGCGTTTGTATATTGTCATCGACCAGGCAATGAACTCTTTGTTCCACAGCAAAAGCCTACAAATCTCTAGGTCTAAAATGCCAACCAGTTCCTAGCCCCACAGCTGTCCTAGCTTCCCAGAGTGGCAATGGCTATGTCACTCTTGGTTTCTCAGTTTTCCTATGGCTCCCTCACCCCCAGTTATTCTGTAAAGCAAGGGTTCTGCTTGCCAGTTTACCTCCTTCTGGGATCTGGATAATGCTACAGTTGTTTCAGAGTGAACATGGAGTAATGTTATCTGGTAATGTGGGCTAGAGGAGAGAGAGGGAAACAGAGAGAAAAATAAAAGTAAGAGAAATAAGGCATAGAGCAGGTTGTTTTATGGTGTATGAGGACTCTGTCACCAAGTGGAGAATAAAATGGTGGTTCCCAGGCTGACTCTCCTCTTTACTCCCAGACCACTTTATCCATGAAACTGTAAACTAAGACACTCTAGAACTTCATTTGTTTTATAAAAGGTTTCCTTAACCAACTGAAAAGGTAATGGTAACTTCCTTATGAATATAATGTTTACAACCTTGCAATTTATGACCCCCTCCTTGCCCACTCTAACTCAACAAAAACATTTGCATGGTATGTTTTTAAGTTATAGGATGAGCATCTGCTAGTCTTGTACTTGGAGTCAGCAGATGAGGTGCCTAGGGCTGTTGTGTCACTGTAGAACTTGGTCAGGTCACTTAACTCTTTAAATTATGTCTAAGGTTATATCCAGCTATAAATAAGGATTGGATAATTCCTGATTTTAATATTAACCTAACTTTGAATATCAAAAGAAGAGTAATAAAAGCAATTTAGGGTTTGGGTCATCTGACTGAGATTTAAGAACTTTCCTCTCACCTATATTATGATTTTAGCCAATTCATTTAACCTCTCTCAAATGTTCTAATCATATATAAATGGAGATTATAACTTATTATTTATCTACCTAATGTGTTTCTTTGAGAAGAAAATGGGATCATATATAAAAACCCTATGCAATTTGTAAAAGGATTTATTAAGAACATATTAAAACTCAGCAACATTAATAATGGCAACCCTGCTTTGATTAGACATTGTGCTAAGGGTTTAACTCACATTATCTCATTTGAACCACAAAAAAGCTTTAAAAGATCTGTATAATATCTAATTTTACAGAGGATGAATCTGAGGTCAAAAGTTAAGCCAGGACTCCAAACCTAGGTTTTTCAAAGTAGCTAAGAGTCTGAATTTCAACAAAAGTGCACTAGATTGAGCTTCTAGTCCTGTTAGGTTAGGTCTTACTGCTTAGTCACTTCTGATTCCAGCCATTTCAACTCTTTCACTTTTAACTTCCTTATAAATAATATGGAGATGTTAACATCTGTCTTGCCTACCTTGCTAAGGTATAAAGACCAAGAATATAATTTGCAATGCTTTGAAAATTACAACAAGGTAGAGCAATACAAGGAAGATAGTAGTAGCAGAGTAACAGGAGTTTCAGCAGCAGCAAGAGTAAAAGCAGTATATTTTCAAGATAAAAATTAGTAACTCCTTTGTTGTTAAGCATCTCCCTGCTAAGTAAAAATATCTAAATGAAGTTTAAAGAAGTACAACATATTTAGTATTAGCTCATTAAAGTTTTCAAGAATTCGATATGTGTGTGTTTTAATTTTGTTTTGCTACTTGGAGGAGGACTGCTATTATTAGCTCTGAACAAATGCCTAGTTTTCTATTCTGTAACAAAAATGTTTTGGGTCCTATTTTTGCAATTTCTGGAGTGGGTGAGGAAAGTGGGAGTGGCAGAGGATGGGCTTTACATTGTTGTACAGTAACATATATCTGCACTGATACTCATTGTGATAAATCCACATAAACATTTTACAATCAGCAACAATGGGATAATGAGAAAGCATCCTGTACCTGGCATTACTTTTTCATGAACTCAAAATGCCTATGCACAGGAATCACAAGGCCAGCAGTCAAAGAAAATGCAAACAGCATAAAAGAGGAGGATAAAAAGATAGCAAGTTCTTGCCTTTTGTTCAAAAACAAAAGTGGCTATTCTATTCCATTTTACCAGAAATCTGCAAATGTTCATGCAGTCCCAGGTTGTTGCAATTATCCAGGTCGCTTCTGATGTAGTTATTTTCCCTCCCTTAGGTTGAATATCTCTATAGATTAAGTTTCATCTTTGTTCCTTTACTAATAGGAATTCCATTAATAGCCTTGTTCACATTCTTCAGGAGGAAATAGACTAAAAACTGGGGTATTACTAGACGGAAATGTGAAGTGAGGCTAAGAGGAATGAAATAGAGAAATGAATCCGACATGATTGAGGATGATGAGTCAAGCAATATTTAGAATCCAGAAAGGACAAAACACACTTGGAACACCATGAACTAGGACTGAAACTCATCATTGAGCAAATCCTATTTAGATCTGACCTAAGCTTATGATGGCTCAAAGTCAACATCCAGGGACCAGAGGCAAGGTCTGTAGAAGTGATACTGGAACCAAAAAGATAGGCTTTGAGGAGGTATTTCAGACAAGAAGGATTATTCTATCATTATTATCCCATTGCTGCTAGGTTCTCACATTTTAAGTATTAATAAGCGCTTACAGATTTATTTAACAAACATCATAGTTAAGGCACTGTACTTGGAGCTGCAGAAAGTAGGAAGAAGAAGCACATGGTTTTGCTCTATAAGGAGTTTGTGGTGTCATGTAAAAATAAGAGAAATCCCTCAAATTTCTGTAATACGAAGCAGAACAATATCACAAGAGAAATAAGAGCAAAGTACCATGGTGGGTGAGGAGATGGGATTAGGTTGAGAAGGCCTGGGTTCTCTCCTAGTCTTACCACCTATAGGATCTTAAACAAGATACCTGACCCCACTGATCTAAAATGGAGGTGATAATATTAGGATCATTTCATGTTGGTATTGTGATGATTAAATAAGAAAGAATAGATTAAATCAGTGTATGAGTACATTCTCTACTCTTATTTTTCTTCAGGGAGTGTATTATGAGGGTTGAAATAATAAGGGAGAAGGCATATAATCTGGTTATAAGATGTGAGAGAAGTCTTGTGGAAGGTCATGTAAGTTAAGTCTTGAATGATGGACCTTCACCTTTCAAACCCAGTGTACTGAGATGATTTGCTCGCCTTCCCTCCAGTTCTTGTCCTGTCCTTTCTTGTACGGCTGGATCCTGTCCCTGGAACACTAACCACTAACTGGCCCCTGTCGTAGCTAAGGTTCTTTGGTTGCAGGGAATAGAAAGCCACGTACAGTAGCTTAAGCAAAATCTGAACTATTCGGTTGAAAGGGCAGGAAGCACAGCAGGTTAGCCATCTGATGAACAGGAACTAAGAACTGGGAATTCTGAGGGACCCAGGAAGCCACAGGCAAGTCTCTGCCAGCTTCTCTCTGTTCCTGTCAGGCTCATCTCTTTCAGCATCTTTCTTAGGGACCATATGGTTTCTCATCTCCTTTTCTCTTTCTATCTTTGTTTCATTCTATTATACCTGTGCATAAGCTTTCTCTGCTTCTCTAGGCACATGTTCTCACTTGCAGGCACAGACAGGTGTTAACCTGTAGTCTAGGCCACAGGTAGCAGGGGTAATGAAGCCAGGTGTCTGAAAGTTATCTCTTTTTCCACTGGAGATTCTCTTCAGACTCCAGTGCCTTAGTATGAGCCTGACTTAATCACTGATTCTTTTCTGATTGACTTGAAGGATTTCTGACTTTAAACAAATGACCCAACTCTTACCCTTTTTGTTTCTGACCTTGCTGTCACTGATGCTCAAAGAGGAAGATTAGGGCTTGGGAAAGTTGATAACTATCCCTCACTTCATACTGCTTTTTTATGCCTTCGGGCCTTTGTACCTACTGTTTCATCCTTTCTTATCTCCTTCTCTTGTTTTAAAACCATCTCAAGACCTCTCTCTTCTTTGCAATCATCCTTCATCTTTCCCCTCCATTCCAGGCAGATGGATCACTCCCACCTTCCTACATCTACTGTGGTCTGTACATCCCTAGATTGCTGCTTCTACTGCAACTGTTTTAGTCTCAGTGGTTTTCTCCTTATTCTAGTGAACCCATTACGAAAATTAGTTCTGGAGCCACATAACTAGTTTAAAGGTCTGGTCTTTCCATTCACTAGCTATGTGATTATGGGAAAGTCACTTAATAGCTGTAAACTTTGTAAAATGGAGAGGATAGTGCCCATATCAGAGAGCTGTTGACAGAATTTAGTGAAATAATATGTGGCGTGCTTAGAACAGTACCCAACATAAAAGAGGTACTCAATACATATGGTCACTTTTACACTACAAGTACCAATCTCAGGTACCATGTGTCAGACAGGACATACTAGTTGTTTGCTAGGGAAATTAACATGTATATTAAGACTATGATATGCTTGGGAAAGAATATTTTATTCCATTTGCCTTATATGTAGAGGCTTTGAAAAAATATCTGCAGTTGCTATACTGGTAATAGTTGTGTATCTGTGTGCACATATGTGCAATACTCAATTGCAAGTGTGAGAAATGCTATGAACCACACAGGATAGCATTAATGTGTACAATACAGATATACACATAATTTTTTATTTCATGTTTGTCTCCTCCCCTAAGAATGTAAGTGCCTCAGGGCAGACTTAAGCTTGTCCTATTTATTGCTATATGCTCAGCCCTATAACATAATTTTCCGATAAGGTAGTTAATAAATATTGGTTGAATGAATGATCAGGTGAAAAAATGAACCATGTTTATGCAATTAGTAAGTGCTTTTATTGTTCCCTCCACTTCAATGTCCTCTTCCTCCATCATCACTGCATGTCTATATTCTACTTAATCTTCAAAATCTAGCTGATACCCTTCTGTGAAACTTGCCCCTTTCCTTAATTCTTAGGGTAATTCATGGGTACTTAGGACACTCAACACTTAGTATCCGGTGTTAGAATCATCTGTGTATCCATTTGAAAATATTTCTCATGAGCAAAATTCCATGTAGGTTTCATCAGGGTTCTCCTAATTGAATCATCTCAGCATCTCTCCCACTGCTTGGTAAGCTGCATGACATTCACATTAGACAAAATTCAAACCTGGTGACTAGTAGTAGAAAGAAAATCAACTTTGTACATTGCAGCAAGAAACAGTGGGGCACCTTTTGGGCAAGGGATAATGAAGTGTCTCTTCCAAAGTGACTGGGTGTCATAAAAGTTAAAGTGCACATTTAGGTCTTTATCCTGTGCCTAGGACCATGATGAAACATAGTAGGATCTCAATAAAATATGAGTGAAGTGAATGAACTAATAGTGAATGGAAACACAGGTCAGTCTCTATGAAAAGAACTACTAATCATGGGACTGTTTTTACAAGCATAGCCATTCACTTGAATAACAAAACAGCAAAACCTTGATTTGCCTGAACCCCAAAGATACTGAATGTCTATAAAGATGCACTTATAGTTCCAATGATGGAACCAATTTATGGGACTCAAAAGAGAGCTTTTTATCCTTCAGCCATCTAATAAATACTTACAACTTACATTGGCTGGCACTTATGCTAAAGATACAGGGAATTCTGTGTTGCTGTTTTATACCCAGGGTTCTTGGGTCAAGTAAAGAATTCACCTGAGATTCCAGATTTGATCTCTACCTCACCATTACAAGGCATGATCTATTACGTGAGACCAAAAAGTTGAGCTTTGAAAAACTTCATAGGTTGGCTTCCCTGTTTGTGTAGTCCATTTGGGACAGTTACACTATCCAGGTATCAGCTGCTTTAGGTTTCTTTCACTAAGATAAACTTTAGGCTGAATGGGCAGATTCTCTGGGGTTGATTATATTATAACTTGAGGCTGTATGTCAGGTTTATTATTAGTTCATAGAAGTGCAGTGACTGAAAAACTCTTTGCTTTCCATAGCTTATTGTGTGTCTGAGAAATTGTACAGACATTCTAGGTAGCTCTGAACTCTAATGATATGCTAGAAATACACATTTATAGGACATAGGACACGTACAAACAACACTTACCTGCAAGTGAAACACCAGGTCAGGTTTCCTAAGATAGCTATATAGTATGTGCCTATATTTCCTATACATTATTCATTTCCAGTATTTTATTTTAAAAGAAAACCAGGTTTATTTTAAAGGAGGTAATTGATTAAATCAATATAGGTTGTCATTTCCTGAATAGGTTTAAAACATCATGGCCAATATAGGTATTTTTAGAATTTATTTGTATATTCCAAATAATGAAGGGCCAGAATGCCATATATCCATGTATGTGCATGTGTGTGTAAATATGTGTGTATCTTTGTATGTATGAAATACATTATTACTGTGCTCAAACAGTGCATAAAGTATGAAATAAATAAAGACCTTTTTCTGAGATCTAAATTACATGTTCTGATAAAAAATTGAGGCTCAATTTAAACAGATTTACCTCCAGCTGATAGTAATATTTTAATAGCCATGTTTTCTAAAAGTAATCCTCATAAAATTATGATATAATGATATATTTAATGTAAGACTTGGAAAAAAATTGAGAATATTTGAGAGATTGGCAAATTCTTAATGTCTTCTAAAAGGACTTAGAGGACTCAAAATGAAGCTAACCTGAAAAAAAAAAAACCTGGAAATTTCTGTGTATGGTACAGTGGAGGGAATTGGGAACAGACACTAGAATGGAAGAAAGAGTGGCCCATGGACTATGGACTAAATCCAAGGCTATTTTTTTCCAATAAGGGTCTATCCCCTACATCAAAACACTGCCACTCCCAACATAACCCCATTTTGATGCTTTAGTCAAGTTTTAATGTTTTCTCCAGATAGTTTTAAATAGAGATAATTTTATGAGGTCAGCATAGACAAAGCTGTTGATGAAAACTGCCATGTACTAACTGGAAATGCTAGAATTGGAGATTGACTATTTGGTTTCATTTCTTAAGTGCTCAACAAGCACTCTTTGCTGTGCTACACACTTCTAGAACCTGGAGATAGATGCATCCTATATTCAGGCAGTTCAAGACAGGACAATAAGAAAACAAATAAATAAGTGTTAGTTTCTTCCTGAAACTTACTTTAATTTTCTCTTTCACTCCAATAAATGACAATATAAGAGACAGAGAAGAAAACACATGCAACAAAATATGTTAGGTGATAAATGAGAGGTGCATGCAAGGAGCAGAAAAGGGAGAAAATAACTGCCTGGCCAGAGAAAGCTCCAAAACGAGGTGATACTAGCTTCACAAAGAGTATCATATTCATCCCTGATAAAACAAAGGAAGAAAAGCTTAATAAAGACAGGAGAAGCAAACTATACACATCAGGTCTCAGTTCAATGTAGAATCATTATAACTTATTCCGTTGTGGAGAGATTTTCACCATTAAATTCCTTGCAAAAATTATGTTTTATGTCTTTAACTATCAAGATCAATTTACAGAGGTCCAACTAGAAAATAGTACTCCGTGAGAAGAACTTTAAAGATATCACAGTCTTTGAAACATTTAGGTGATTCCCAAGTTACAGACAAAAATACAATATCACCTAACTTCAGTCAGTTGAAAATAACTTGAACTTCAAAGAAGATTTATTCCAACTATTGACAGAGGTATGTCTCTTGAGTTTCTACATCAGAAATAATGTTTTTCATAAGCTACTCCACATACATTTTTAGCAGAGACTAATTGTTAAGAGTTTCCTTTATTCTTAATTCTTTTATTCTTGATCCTTCAAAACAGATTCAATTAAAGAATCAAATGTTTTAAAACTCTTATTCCACCTCATCCCAGCCTATCTAATGTAGCCACCCTCATTCTTCCTGTTAAATAATTATAAGCACAAACATGACACTGACTTATTAATTCATTTTATATATCTATATACTTCTACCAGCTACATTTACAAATTTCTAAAGAGTGCATCACTGCTTTACTAAAGGAACAGTCACGTTTTCAAGAGAGATTTTATGGTGGATTTCATTTGAATAAATAACCAAAATGTAAGAACTAACTTTTGGAATCTTGATCTATGTGTCAAACCCACTGCAAAAAGATATTCAAGCCATTCTAAGGAGTTCTGAGAGAAAAAGCCAAGAAATACATACTGCAAGTTGTATCAAATATTAATATGAGAAATATCAATCTTGCTCCCTTTCTTTAGTACATGTTACAGTTAGACACTACTATTTTCAAGAGGATGAGTTTGCTTGGACCACTATTTACTCTTTCTCATTGATCAACGTCTGGCCATATTAAGAATTCAGACTTCATACAGAACAAGACAGAGATATATTTATCCCAAACAAAAGCTACAGAGAAGATACCACATCTTTAAATGCATATAATACATGCCATTTATCTACAGCTATAAAAGGAAAAAGAAGAAGAAAAAGAATTTATGAAAATAAAAGGAAATTTTCCTTACCGGAATGAATGCATGTTGCATAGCTTGCTCACATTGTTTTAAGGAAGCAATAGTATCCCACAAAAGCTGATAATTTTCAGCCCGGGAAGCACTTGGCCGTTGCATAGCGAAAGCTAGTAACACTCAAACTGAGCTCAAAGAACCCAGTTGAAGAAGGAAAAAACCCTGCAGATCTGTTACATAAACTTCTTAATTAGATCTGCTACACAAACTGCTATCTTAAGACTTAAAAAAAAAAGTTAATCAGAACATTTCTTTTGGGGGATAACTGGGCATGACTTGAACAGAGACAGATGTTTTCATTGGGAAGGATTTTCGTTCCCACACTTGTGAAAAGCAATCCCATCAATGTTCCCCTGTCTTCACACGGGTCTGGCGAAACTGCACATACCATAAGTGTGTGGGGGGAAAGAAGTAGGAGGGAAGGAGATGTGAAAAAATTTCTACCAGAAGATTTGGGTGGCAGGCCATGAAGGTAAAATTTGAGTAGCTTGTGAAAAGTAGTAAAATTAATGGCAGTGGGTTACATACACCCATATATGTTTATATGCAGGTGTCTATACTTGTCTGCTGTGAGAGAAATGCAACCATATACATTCATTCTCATAGTGTTATTTAATATGCCCAACTCTCTTCTCACTTTAGTTAAGAACTAAACATGACATATTTTTTCATCTACGGAGCACCATTGCCTTTATTAACTACAGAGTTGTGTCCCTGAAACTATCCCTAAAGACCAGCCAGAAGGTTCTTAAGTATAAAATGTAGTCAATTATTTATCTTAAAATATAAAAGCAGTTAGAAGACCTTTCTGTTGCTTTATGTAGTAGAGAAAAGTCACATTTATTTGCTATTCTAAGTAGAATTTTCATAAATAATGCCAGGAGAATTGAGCCTTTAAACAGTCTTGGGACCAGAGAGTTGTCTTCCCAGAATTTGAACATGTTAATTCCAAAGAAATTGGTTGCACACTTTAACAGCAGTAAGGCTAGTATAAAGTACTAAATAAATATAGTATATATTCTAAGGCCTTCTTCACCTAATCAGGAGCCCACAAAGTAAAGTGAGGCTCCTCCACTAGCCCCTAGTCTTTGTGGGATTGGTGACTTGGGGGTAATGCATTTTAAAAGGAAAGACTGAGCACTCACAAGTTCCAAAGGAATCTGTACTCTCAGAGCTAGTCATGTAGCCAACAGGAGGACATTTATTCAAGTATTTCTAGAGGTAAGGGGTAAACTGAGGGCAATATATAATATAATGAATAAATTGTGCTTTTAATTGACCCAAAAAATCTAAGGAGTACAAAACAAGGCACAAATTATGGGAAACAGTTTGATGACATAAATGAAGGATTTTTGCTGTATATTTTTAGAAGAGCTGCATAATTTGGGTTACCTAGTTTTTCTGCATTTATGTCATGGCAATGGCAGATTAGTTCATGATAATGACCTTGTACTATGAAAATCTCAAAGGCTGAAAGGTTTCCTCCTATCTCAATTATTTTTCAAATTTAATGAAGGAATTGGAAGTAGAATTGATCTTCCAAAATTTCTACCTGGGCTAATTTGTAGGAAGGTTATTTTTCCTTAATATCTCATGAGTACACACCATAAGGCTATTGCCATTAGTTTGTTTTTCAATACGAATTCAACCAACCTTCTCTTTTTCTCATTCATGGTGTTCTGTTCAGCTCACACCCACAGTCCCTCCTCTGCCTTCATTCCTGCCCTTATACTCTCCCATCTGCCCCAGCCACATGCTTCTTCCTTACACATTGTGGACCAGCCAGCCCACAACTTTCAGAAAATATTCCTTCCCTAGTAAATGCTCAGTATTTCTTTGCAAACAACAGGAAAATATAAAGTTGTTTTCTATGTTATCCTCCAAAATTTCAGCCATCCTTCCTGAATCCTTTGAGCAAATATTCACCATTATTCCAGCCCCCAGCTGAATCTTCTGTCCTACCATGCATTTCTTCTACCTCTTGTCTGCCAGCTCCCTTCCTTCTTTCATTTAAGCAGCATGTCCAAAAAGATCCTCTTTTCCTTACTCTTTAGAAACAGGGTAGATAATATGCAGTCTACATGTAGAAACTCTACATAAAAAAAATGACCTTGGAATCATTCATTCTTCAATAAGCATATTAAGCATTTCTCATGTGTTATACTTTTTTATTGTACTATACACAGATGCACAAGTCAGATGGTGAGGCTCTCTTTAAGGAGCTTAAAGACTAATTGAAGGGACAATATCCAGGCATGAAAAACAAAAGCCAATTTAGAAAAAAGGGTTATAAAAGAGGCAGCACAAACTTTTCACAAAACAATGAAAAAGAAAAAAAAAACATATCCATTGGGAAAATTAGGGCAGCCTCATGGAAGATTTAATACTTTGCTAGAGCTTAAGTTAGGGTAAAATGTGGACATGCAAAGATAGAAAAGGGATATTCCTGAGGAAAGAAAAGTAAAACAAAGGCAGAGGGTGGGAAATTAGAGGCCATTACTGATTGGTTTGGAAGGAATATGACACTAAGAGAGTTTAATAGTAAAATTTACACTGGAACTAAAGCTACTCTTAAATGCAAACTCAATAGCTTCTTATTCCTAATGCTAACCAATCTTAGCTCTGACCAATTTTTAGAGCATCCATATGCATAAATTCAGTGAAACTCTTCTTAAACCTCATGAGGTGGTAAATTAATTCCATAGATTTATCCTCCACTTTTAAAAATATTTAGTTATTTTGAGAGAGAGAGAAAGCATGCAGGAGTAGGAGAAGGACAGAGAGAGAAACCCAAGCAGCCTTGGTGCTGCTAGTGCTGAGCCTGATAAGGGGCTGAGGGCTCCATGTCATGAACCATGAGATCATGACCTGAGCTGAAACCAAGAGTGGGGTGTTAAACTTGACTGAGCCACCCAGGTGCCCCTCCCCCACTTTTTAAATAGGTGCATTGGTATACTTTTGGAGGCTTTAGGTGGCTCAGTGATTTAGGTCATGTTACCTACTTACTTAATTATTTAGTTTTTATTAAACACAAACAACATGTTTTATACTCAAGCCCAATCGGTCTTTTTTTTTTTTTTTTTTTTTTTTTAGGAGAGAGAGTGCGCGAGCATGGAGTGGGGGTGGGGGTGTAAGAGGGTGTAAGGTTGGAGTGGAGGGAGAGGGACAGAAAGAGAGACTCTTACACAGCTCCATGCCCAGCTCAGAGCCCCACATGGGGTTCAATCTCACGACCCTGAGATCACGACCTGAGCTGAAACAAAGAAATCAAGAATCTGACACTTAACTGGGTGAATCACCCAGGCACCTCTAATCTTGTAAATTCTATAATCTATTACCTTCAACATTCAAGCGTAGTACACCATGAATCTTACTTGATCAAATATTTGACTTAGTGCAACTTGGCTTAGTTTAATAAACATTTATTGAGTTCTACTATAATCTCAGCATGGTGCTGGAAACAATGCAAAGGTAAATATATTTCAATCCTCTGTTTCTTTTCAACTACTTTTCATTGTGCATTTGCCCCTGCCCACAAAGTTAGAGTGCACGTTTTCATCCTGTTAGCATAATGCCTGATATGTAATGGCTACCAAATTTTTGTTAAACATTCAGTCATTAGGCCATATGTACCTCATATTTAAATACATTGCCATGTTATAAATTAGATTACAGAGCTAAGAATGTCTAAAAATACTTTTTGTATGGTGGTATTGCCATGCCTAGGCAATTCTGCTTTTGAATGCTTTCTATTGGTGATTTGTTTAAATATAACTTTATGGCAATTGTACTTCTAGTAAGAATGGAGTGACAGGGCTTGGATTTATAGTCCAGTCTGAAGAAACCAAAAAACAGGACAAAATACATGAAACAATGAATTTCAAGTACAGACACCAGCCAACAAAGAACAGTGAATTCTGAGAGACAGGAAACAAGTAAGGTAAGTCCTATAACTACCCCATCTACAACCTTGAATATCCATGCCACAATGAAGGCATGGATGAAACCAAATGAAACCCAATGAACTTGCTGAGTTGATGAGACAGGGTTGTTTTTCTGAAGAGACCAAAGTGACAAGTAAAAACAGAGACATCTATAATTATAATTGGAGATTTTAATACCCTAAATAATTAATAGAATTCACAGAAAGAAATCTATAAAGTTATAGAAGACCTTTACAAAACCATCCATGAATTTGAACTAATGTACCTTTAGAGAACACTCCACCCAGCAATGGCAAAATGCACATATTATTTTCAAATGCTCACGAAACATTTACCAAGATAGAACATATTTTGAATCATAAGTCAAATTTTAATAAATTTAAAAGGAGTCATGTTAAAAAAAGTATATTCTCGAACCGTAGTGAAATTAAGTTAGAAATTAAGGTAAAACAATCTCTGGACAGTCCTAAAATGTTTGGAAATTAAATAAAACACTTATAAATAACCCACTGGATAAAGAACAAATAAAAAAGAAATTAGAATGTATTTTGAACTGAATGAAAATAAACCATAACATATCAAAATTTGTTGGATATCCTTAAAGCCAAAGTTAAAAGAACATACATAGCACTAAACACCTATTTTAAAAAGAATAAGAAAAAAAAAGAGCTCAAATTAGTGATCTCAGCTTGCACTCTTCACAACCAAAAAATATAGCAAGAACACAATAAAAGAAGCAAAAGAAAGGAAATAAAAAGGATCAGAAGAGAAAGTAAAGAAAATCAATAAAACTAAGAGCTAGTTCTTTGATAATATTAATAAAATTATAATCCTCTAGGAAGACTAATGAGGGAAAAATGAGGAAAGAAATAAATCATCAAAATCATGAATGAGAGAGGTAGTAGCATCACTATAGATCTTATAGCCTCCATGAAAGGTTCAATAAGAAAATCTCATAAGAAACTTTATGTCAACAAATTTGACACCTTAGATGAAGTGGATACTTTTCTTGAGAAATATAAAATACTAATTCTCACTCAAGAGAGTAAGTAACATAAATGGCTAATCCATATATTTATCAAAGATAGTGAGGGGTGCCTGGGTGGCTCAGTTGGTTAAGGGTCTGTCTTCGGCTCAGGTCATGATCTTGCAGTTCGTTGGTCAGAGCCCTGCATTGGGCTCTGTGCTGACAGCTCATAGCCTGGAGCCTGCCTCAGATTCCATGTCTACCTCTCTCTGTCCCTCCCTGGCTTGCACTCTGTCTCTCAAAAATGAATAAACATTAAAACATTTTAAAGGTATTGAATTTGTAATTAAAAACCTATCACCGAGAAACTCCATGCCCAGATGCCTTCACTAATGAATTCTACCAAGTATTTAAGGAAGAAATAATAATGCTATACAAATTCTATCAGAGAACTAAAGAGGAAACAATACTTTCCAACTTGTTTTTTGGGGGCCAGATTACCCTAGTACTAAGCCAGATGAGGATATTACCAGCAAAGCAAATACCCATATGCCCTTATATATGCAAAAATTCTAAACAAACTTTAAGTAAATCGATTCCAACAATATATAAAAAAGGTAGTGAATCATGACCAAGTAGGTTTAACTTTTGAAAACAATACAATATGATTCATGATATTATTTTTTTTAATAATACAAAAAACAAAAAGAAGCACATGATCATTTCAATAGGTACAAGAAACACCATTTTACAAAATTCAGTATCTATTCCTGGCTTAAAAAACAAAAACAAAAACAAAACTTTCAGGACAAGATCAGAATGTCTCTTCTTTTTTTAAATGTTTTTTCAATTAATTTATTTTGATAGAGAGAGAGCACACTAGCAAGTGGGAGAGGGGCAGAGAGAGAGGAAGAGTGAAAATCCCAAGCAGACTCCGTGCTGTTAGCATAAGAGTCTCACAAGGGACTCCATCTCACAAACCATAAGATCATGACCTGAGTTGACATCAAGAGTTAGATGCTTAACAAACTGAGCCACCCAGGCACCCCAAAACATGTTTTTTCTTATCACTTATATTCAGCATTGTCTGGTAGGTTCTAGACAGTGCAACAGGTCAATAAATAGACATTGGAAAGGGAGAAATAAAAGTGTCTTTCTTCCCATAAGGCATAATTGTCTACGTAGAAAATTTCATGGAATCTAAAACAAATTCTAGAATTTATAAATGAGTTTAGCAAGGGTTGCAGAATACAAGATCAATATACAAAGATCAATTGTATTTCTCTGTATTAGCAGTAAATAAATGTTAACTGAAATAAAAATAATACCATTTATAATAAGATAAAAATATAAAATACTTAGGGATAAACTATATAAAACATGTGCAAGCCATGTACACTGAAAAAACACATACATTTCCTGAGAGAAATTAAAGACATATAAGTAGAGAGATATACCATGTTTCTGGGTAAGAATAGTCAATATTGTTAAGATATCATTTTTTGAAAATTGATTTATAGATTCAATGCAATGTAATCCCAATCAAAAACTCTGCAATGCTATTTTTTTGTTTGCTTATTTGTTTGTCCTGGAAAAACTGCTAAGCTGATCCTAAAATTATATAGAAATTCAAAGAATATAGAATAGCCAAAACAACTTTGAGATGGAAAAACAGAATTGGAGAAATAAATCTTACCTGTTTTCTAGTCCTATTATAAAGTTAAGGTAATCAAAGAAGTGTGGCACTGGCATAAAGATAAATAAACATACCAAGAGAACAGAATAGAGACTCCACACATCTATAGATAACTGATTTTCAATATAAATGCAAAGGGAATTCAATGGGGAAAACGTAATCTTTTCAAGAAATGATGTTGGAACAATTGGATATCCAAATGCAAAACAGCAAATTTTGAATTATGTCTCTCTTTACAAATTTTTTTTAATGTTTTATTTATTTTTGAGACAGAGAGAGACAGAGCATGAATGGGGGAGGGTCAGAGAGAGAAGGAGACAGAATCTGAAGCAGGCTCCAGGCTCTGAGCTGTCAGCACAGAGCCCGACGCGGGGCTTGAACTCACGGACCGTGAGATCATGACCTGAGCCGAAGTCGGACACTTAACCGACTGAGCCACCCAGGCGCCCCACACAAATTAATTCAAATTAAATTATAGACCTAAATGTCTAGAGTTTAGACATTTTTCTAAATTAAACTAGAAAAAGAAAAAAAGTAGAAGAAAATCTTTGTGACTTTTGGTTAGATATATTGGTATGTATATTGTAACAGATAAGTGAAAAGGAATGAACTATTGGTACATACAACAACTGAATGAATTTCAAAATAACCAAGCTGAATCAAAGAAAACATTAAAAGTACATATTGTTTATCCCATGTATACAAAATCCTAGAAAATGCAAACTAATCTATAGTGACAGAAAGGAAAATCTGGGAATAAGGGTAAGGAAGGTCAGGGGAGGAAGTTGGATGGAGAGATTACAAAGGTACATGATGAAACTTTTGAGGGTGATATAGATACATTCATTACCTTCAATGGATGGTATCATAGGTCAAAACTTATCAAATTATACATCTTAAATATCTTCAGTTCATTGGATATTAATTATACCTCATTGAAGCTATTTTTAAAAAGTTCTCTAAAATTCATAGAAAAACCATCAGAAAGTATCACTCTCCTGGGTTTTATCCCAAGTGATAAATTCTGTCACCCTTTAATGTTACAAACTTATAGTTTGATCCATCTCCCATAGGAAGGGCAAAGATTAGAAAACAATGACTTTCTAGCAAGAAGGGAAACAAAATATACACGTAAGCTTAACAAGAGGAAAGGACCAAGATTTCATATCTGGGGGCCTTACTCTTAGTTATGATTCTTGCCCTAATTATCTCTAAGATCTTGGTTCAGTTATTTTGCTTTGACAAGCTAAAATTACTCATCTATAAAATGAAGATCTTAGATTCAACCATCTCTTGTTTCTTTCAGTTAGAATTCAGTGATTTGTGAATATATTTTAATCCTCAATAATTCCATTTTCCTCTCAAAGTAAGCACTTACAGACAAGACCTTAAGTTTAGCAAAGATATCCCAAGTAATTCTGAATTATGCATTATGTCATACGTGTTGACAATCTCTCTCCAGTAATACAGTAAATTCTCTTGAGGGTAGGATCCTCCATCGTAAAAACTCTGGTTTCCCTGTCATATTTGAAGTTCAGAGCTTACATAATTGTACCAGTGACATTATAACATATTAAAATTGTAAGGATAGAAATTTACCATTTTACTTTGTTAAAAACTACTTTACCCTGCAGCATCAAGGTGCTATTCTCAATATACAGATAGAGAAATAGGTCCACAGAGGCTAATGTAACTTGCTTTGCCACTTACTAGCTATGCTACCTTGGACAGGTCTTTAGTTTCTCTGCTTCAGTTTGTCATCTGCAAAGTGGAGATTATAACAGAACTCACCTCTTAGGTAGTATTTGTACAATTTCATCTGTCTATCTATATATCTATCATCTATCTCTCTTTTTTATGTTTAATTTGTAGATAGAGCACGAGCAGGAGAGGGCGGGGGAGGGAGGTAGAGACTCACTGACAGAAGAGAACCTGATACGGAGCTGGAACTCATGAATCATGTGATCATGACCTGAGTAAAAGTGGGATGCTTAACCCACTGAGCCACCCAGGCACCCTAATATTTGTAAAACTCTAGAGAAGATCCAGGCACACAGTACGCACTAGTAGCATTTATGAAATTAATCCATTTCATTTTAATTTGTTAATATATTTAATAAATAAGTACTAATAAGTAGGTAATAAGTAAAATCTATAATAAATTCATATCTTATGGTTCTATTTGACTAGTGATCAAGAAATATTTAGGTAGTTGCAGACTGACCTTCCCTGACCACTACCACACCCTACTCTAAAGTATGTATCCTCCTAATGTTCTTTCTCCCAGAACCTTGTTTGTTTCCTTCATAGTTCCCATCTTAACTTGAAATATATTTGTTTATTCACTTTTTACTTTTAGTCTCTTCCACTAAACTATAGTTTCAGAGAAGAGAAGCAAATGTACACTCAGCATCAGCACAATGCCTGGGACATGATGGGCTCTTTCAGTGTTTGCTTGATATTACTGCTATTAATGAGGCCTAGAATAGATAAAAGCTTAATAAAACTTCAATAAACTTATGTTAGTATGCTTATTATGGTGTGGGTGTGTGTGTGTGTGTGTGTGTGTGTGTGTGTGTATTTTTCAAGATACAGGATGAATTTGGCCACGGTTCGTATCAAAAATTCACATCTGACCCATTTTCTCCTATTTAAGAGAGAATGACATGTCTTTTTCGATGGGGGCAAAACTCATGTGAGTGTACCAGGGTAAAGGGGGGCATGAACTTTTACTGTATGCAGCAGTGCTCCAGAGGGCATGAAATGTCCTATAGTATATAAAAAATCATACAAAAGAGAAGTGTGCTATATATTTAATCAGTCAGTCATACTTCAAACATGCTTAAGAGATGCAAGTCATTGCAAAAGTGTGCTATTCCCTGTTCTCTGCACAGTCTGGATTCCTAAACACAGAACTATCAAGGAAAGAAAGAGAGTGATCCCAAGGAAGCAGACTGAAGCAGTCAGGACACTAGCTCTGCTTTGAACATAGTTCTACCTACCAGTAGATGACAGCAACATTAACCCTCAGGGTAGTTAAGGTCAGAGCTAACCTGGATAAAACTAGGAGGCAGATCAAATGTGTCTTCCTCATTTTCTTCCCCTTCAAGAGTCCTCTGCTCTTCTCCTTGGACTCTCCTGACAGAAGAAAAGCTCCAAGAACTCACCGATAAGACAGTAATAAGAATCTGGGGTGCCTGGGTGGCTCAGTCCATTAAGCATCCGACTTTGGCTCAGGTCATGATTTCAAGGTTCATGATTTTGAGCCCCGTGTCAGGCTCTGTGCTGACAGCTCAGAGTCTGGAGCCTGCTTCAGATTCTGTTTCCCTCTCTCTCTGCCCCTTCCCCGCTCACACTCTGTCTCTTTCTCAAAAATAAATATTAAAAAAAAGAATTTAATATCTGCCCCCTACTTGCTTTCTGGACTCTTTTTGAGGGTAGGTGTGATTCTTATTCATCTGTTTATCCCCAGGCCCTAGCATGCTGCCTAGCATATAGTGAGGATGGGCAAAGGTTTGTTATACAAACAGATGAATGTGAAAAGTATTTCATTTAATGTTGATAATGACAGAAATTCCTTATATTTATAGACTACATTTTGCTGACAAAGCACATTCACAATGAGGAATTCTCTTCCTTTTCACCCTCTGTCTATTCACTCATTCACATACTAAACATCAGGGGTGCCTGGCTAGCTCAGATGAAGAGCATGCAACTTGATCTCAGGGTGGTGAGTTCAAGGCCCACCTTGGGCCTAGAGCTTATTAAAAACAAACAAACAAAAACAAAAAACAAAAACAAAAAAACCCCAAAACCAAAAACCAAATATTAGTAAATCAATGTCTTCTTCATTTAATACAGAACACAGATTTCTTTCCTGAATTGCGTATTTGGCTGCATGCTGGTCATCTCCACTCAAGTATCTCACAGACATCTCAGACTTACTGCCTTGAAAATCTGAACTCTTATCCTCTTTCCTTCCCCTCAAATCTGCTATTCTTTCATTTCTTTATCCAGTAAATCCCAGCTCCTTCCACTTGGTCGTTTAAGCCATATGCATTCATCACAGGAACTCCCAATATCTACTTCATCATGAACACTGGAATCTGCTCTAACCTTGACCATCACCAATGTCATCATGTGCCCTTCTCCCCCACTCCATGATGCAGCCCCACAGCCCTGCTTCCAGTATGTAGGATATGATGAAGCTCATTCTTGTGTCAGTTCCTATGCAAATGCTACTTTGCTTCAAATCTTCTCCCACCTTTTCTCCAGAATTCTCTCCCACTTATCCTTCAAATCTCAGTTCCACTATGCACTGTAGGAGGCTTCACAGCATCTCTGTCCTCTCCTCACTAGATGTCAGTAGCATTCTCTTCCCCCAGCTTTAACAACCAAAAAAAAATCTCCAGCCATTGCCAAATGTCCCCCGGAGGGATGAAATCCCATCCAGTTGAGAACCACTACTCTAGACTCTGTCAGGGCCCCTGTCACAGCTTTTCATGGAACCTAGTTTATACACCTCTTTTTTTGTGACTTTCAGATTATTGCTGAACTCCTCATTGGACTACCCTCCCATGGACAGAAAAGAGTCCCTTTGTTTATCATTACATCCCTGTATGTACATAATCTCTAGCATGAGATTGGTGCTCACTGAACATTTGTTGAATAAATGAATGGATTGGATTATCACAAAAACTACATGGAGTGTATACAGCCACAGTGAGCACTCCCATTTCTAAACTGAAGTAACAGATAGACTGAATGATTAAATGATAGGCATGTAAATTGCACCAGGAATAAATGGTAGATATAAGACTTGAACTTAGGTTTTTCCACTCTCAGTTCTTTTTGGCAGCATATATTATTCGATTGACATTCCCATGTTTTAACCTTCTCAGATTACTTTATTTCCCTGGCTTCCATATTTCCCATTGCATTTTGTCTTTGCCATCTATGCAAGAGTATTATACTCCTAACTGTATTTCAAGGGCTGAGATGCCCAGGGCCTCACAGTAGCTTCCAATAAGGCTGCACTCTGATGCTTTTGAAACCTCACAACATATTAAATATAGGAGGGAGGTGATTAGGGCTTTTCATGTTGTAATAGGAATGCAAGATGGAAAAAAAAATCAATAACTCCCCTGAGTGAATTTGCTTTTATGGTATTCTTAGCCCTGTGGCCCACTCTAGTAAAAAGCCTGGAGAGAAGTAATCATATGACATGTAAGATAATCTGATTTTAATGTAGGCATTGTAGAACTGCTAACTTGAACATAAAAGAACTTATAAAGATGCCTCACTAAAATTTCTTTTATTTCTGTGCTGCCTAAGTATGGCCAAACAGAAACATCTCAACTGGAAATAGAAAAAATATATATATTAATGGCACTTTCCATATGCCTATTGCACTTCTATTTTCCAGAGGTTTGACATGCAAGATCTATACAGCATAACTACTCATTTTTTTTTTCCAAACAAGTATTTTTGAATGGCCTAAGTGTTTTGATGGCCAGTGAGGAGGTGGCTGAGAGGGCAGGGTACACTGTTAAGAGGTAAACCTGGCATGGAGAGGAACTGATGTTAGAATTTCCTTACTGGCAGCTAAGCCTGGGGGTTGAAGTCCTTTCTCCTCCATAAGCAATGCCTATTCTTTCCTATCTCTACACCGAGGCAGAGAGCACAGTTAAGGGTAGATGATCTGGAGTCAGATTTCCTGGGTTAGAATCCTAGTCAGACTGTGTTTTAATTATATGACCTTGATCAGGATTCTCTACAGCCTGGGCTTCAGTTTCCTCATCTATAAAATAGGCTTGATAATGGTATTTATGTTATATGGTTGTTGTGAGGATTAAACAGGTCAGCCCATGTGACCAGTATAAAATAAATGCCCAGTAAATAGTCATTAGCTGTTATCTTTTTTTAAATATACATATTTATTTTGCTATGTAACACAAAGTTCTATCCATATGTCCTATGTTTATAATCTCACTAGTTCATAAGCACCTCAAGAACCTAATCTTCATTGCATTTTCATCATTGTATAAGTATCTCACTTGATTCTTAAAAAAAATCCTAGGAAGCTAGAATGGTTTTATCTATTTTATAGACAGGAAACTGAGACCCAGACTGACTGGAATGTGCCAAGGATTATGCAGTTAGGCAGTGGTAGGGCCAGGACTAGAGCATTGGTCTTCTTAGGAAGACTCTTTTGAACAGTTGATACCATAAAAATTTCATAGATTCACTTCTTGTCTCAACTCAGGATATCAAAATGGCCCTAAAAAGAAGTTCCCTGAGTGTCTGTCCTCCCTTTTCCTCACTCTTATCAGTATGTCTCCACTAGGTCGCAACTACATATTTTAATCAGTATTTGAATAATACTCTGTCTCTCTCTTGCCTTCCCTACCTCTGCCTGCTCCCTCCATCTCTTTCCTTTCTTTTTCTCTCCCTTACCTCCACTTCTATCCTTTCCTTCTCTATCCCTTCCCCTGCACTCCTACACATACACACACACACACACACACACACACACACACACACATACAGAAATATCTTATTGGTCTATTTCACACAGAGGAGAGGGTGATGACTTTGATGTTTCCAACATATATGATGAGAAAATGGGGATCAGGTGAGAGCGAGGAAAGAAATGGAGTTTGAATTAAAGGTAGATAGACGTATAGATGTATAGATATATAGATACATAGATGGATGGATGGAGAGATAGATAATATGGAAAAGAGAAAGAGACAGTCCTTGATCCTAATAAAGCTTGTAGCCAGGGGAACAACAATTAATAAAAAATCTTGCTGGGAGATGATGAATGTGTCTGAGTGTCTGCTCCATTAATTATTTACTGTGTGAATTTGGGAAATTTGGTTAACCGTACCAAGTCTCAGCTTCCTGCTGTGTAAATAATGAATAATAATAATGTTTTCAATCTTCTGGGAATATTGTGAGGATGAGTGAATTGCTTAACATTTCTTAGAACATAAAAGAGTACTAAATAAATAATAATAAATAAATGTTGGCTATCATCAGTAGTATTATCATTATAATTAATATTATTAATGCTATCAAGAAGGAGAAAGTATAGGAGGACTCTGAGGTGAGGGTGATAAATTTCTGTTTGGCACTTCAGGCAATAAAGAGCTATGAGGGGAAAGTATTATTCAAAGAAAATTTATAGTTATTGGTTAAATGCTGGTAGGTTAAGTACTACAAATGCAGGGAATTCAGCTAGGATTTATTTTCAAGAGCCAAGTGGTTCTGGGTTAGAACAAAAGCTAAATCCCAGTCTTAGAGTCATCCCAAACATTTATCCCTAGCGCTCATGAAGTCCAGGCCTATTCACCCCAAAATGAAGTTGCATGTAGAATGTTACTATATCACTAGCAAAACCCCAGATTAAACAAACTAAATCATTTGAGATTATACTATGGAGTCAAGACAGTGACATGTAAACTACTTGAAAGGCTAGCCATAAGCATAAATAATGGATTTCACCAAAATAAACCTTGTGAATTTGATTTCACTGAACTGTGCTGATGGGATCAAAGGTTAGTTAACATTGGGCTCACAAACATTTATACCAGGAGGAAGCTTTTTTAAGGCATTGAGACTAAATATTACTCAGGCACAGAAATATAATGTTTTGTTGGCTTTATAATTCCTTTAAATCAGCAGTCTCTCCCCATAAAAATATAAAAAAAGCATATTCTTTTTGATATCCTTTTACCCAGCAATAATTTCATTTCAAAAACATTTCAGTGAACACTAATTGAACAGAAACTGTCAATTTTCCTTTTACAATGAAAGGAAAATTGCTAGGATAAAAAGTTTCTAATCATTATATCTAATTAAAAAGTTAATCCTTAGGTTCCTCATCTTGAAGTTCCTCCAAATATAACAAAAGAGTTTCCTTTTCAAAAATGGTAGACAAAAGCAGTCATTAGGTAATGTTACTTCCACAGTAAAGCCACAAACTTGGAAATAATATTGGCCCAAGCTATTGTGAGAGAATTAGAAAAATTACAGGAATCAACAAAAATCTTGGCCTGTAGTGACCTATGTTTTTCAATGCAGAAAAAACCCATTTGAGAACCAACAGTGGGGGATCAAATAAGTAATTATGATCTAAGCCTTTGGTGCTTTGGAGACAGAAAAATGGGCTCTATATCCCAGCTATGGAGAAATGGGATGTGACTCACTCTCTTAATATGAGTAAGAGGAAGCTTTATAGGTTCAAAGAGAGAGAGAGAGCCAGAAGCAAGCTATCCTTTTAAATAGGTGAGGCTTTAGACCAAGATCCAACTTACAACCCATCTTCTAATGTCACCCTCCCCACAACAACCTCCTGATGCCTAGAGGAGAAGAAAGGAGAAGAGCCTAGATGAATATGGGACATAATCCATCTACATATGATTGTCTCACATGGATCATGAGAAAGGGGTGGGGAATAGTTCTGAGAGGCTCAATGCAAATTGCAGGATTATGAGCAGGTTGTATTGACCATTTCTACTTCTTGCTTAGTGTTTTAAGTATTTTAGGGGATTGTATGGTGATAAAAGCAAGAAAGTCTCCTTCTAGGTGCCCTTTGCTAGAGGGAGTAGTAAACAGATCCACAATATAGCAATGCATTTTATAAGAGTAATGCTCCATGTGGAGCATCTGACTTCGGCTCAGGTCATGACACCGTGATTCACGAGTTTGAACCCCACGTCAGGTTCTGTGCTTACAGCTCAGAGCCTGGAGCCTGCTTCAGATTCTGTGTCTCCCTCTCTCTCTGTCCCTTCCCCACTCATGCTCTGTCTCTCTCTCTCTGAAAAATAAATAAACATTAAAAATTTTAAAGAGGGCTTCCTGATTTTCATTAACCAGGACCAGCAAGATCATTCTCAGTAACTAAGCCTACTCATTCTGATAATACTCAGTGCACCTTCTAACCCATTACAAAAGTCCTCACTAAAGGCTGAATATCTGCAGCTCTGAAATAAGCAAATACAATTAGATGTCAACTCAGATCATGGCCTTCACAGAGCAAAAGGGCAATCTTCCTAATGGATTTTTCTCTTCCTTCCAGACAAAATTCTTTCTACATTTTGCCTCTCAGGGAAAGGAGGGATAAAGATTGAGCAAATATATTTTTTTTTTTTTGCACAATGTTTTTTCCTATAAGGACCTTTTAGAGTTCACTGACATCCTCTGTTTTCTGCCTTTACTTTGCTTTCTTTCTGAGAAGCAAATACTGTGTACTAAACAGGAGTGAAAAATATGAAGCCCTTGCTCTTCTCCCTACAAGGTGTGTATGGCTGAAACTAAGCTTTTTGACATTTTTGAACCTTTATTTTCTCTACTGTAAAACAGGGATAATAATCCCTGTCATGGCAGGGGTCTTGGGGGATCAAAGAATGTGGAAACACTTTGGAAATCACAAGGGGTGATTATTTTTCTGTGTAAGGGAAAGAAAAATATATTTAGCCTTTATTGGACATCTACCAAATACCAGGTAAAGCACTAAGCCCCTTATGTACTAGGTCTTTTAATAAAGTAACCCAATGGTATGGACAGGATGCCCACAGAATAGGCAAGCAAAGGAAATGGTAGAGAGACTGAGTAATGTATCTAGGCTCTCAAAGCTTGTTAATTGTACAGGCAAAATTAAAATCAATCTTGTTTCTCTCCAAAGACAATGCTCAGCTTCCAGAAAGTAGGAAATTATGCTTTTGGTGCACAGTGGTAAAAATGCAAGTTTTGAGAGTGAATCAGCAAAGGCTTGAATGCTAATGCTGCCACTCACTTGGTGTTGCCACGGGTAAGTTGTTTAAATTCTCTCTGAAGTTTTGTTGTCTCATCTAAAAATGAGAAAGACTAGTGACTTTACCCACATAGTTGTGAAGATTTCTTGAAAAAATGCATACATAGCACTTAGCAGGATAGTTGGCGCACAGTTAACATTCAATACACATCAGTTATTGCTGTTTCATCACTGAAAAACATTTGTTAGCAGCCAGTTCAGGAAATGCTTCAGAAAAATGTCACAGTCCCTTATAGTTTATTCTGAATAATTTGAAGATAAGGTAGATTTTATCATATACAACTAAAAATTGAATAAAATCATTGGAAGTCAGCTGAGTGAGCTAAAATATATGAGATTGAAGAAATCCAATCAGATATGAGGTGAAAGTTATGGTCAAGATAACGCAGAAAGAGTAAAGTCAGGAAGAAAAGAATGAAAATTGCCAAATTTGACTAAGTGGGCAATGCACAAATCTTTCAGTATTTTGACTGACAGCTAACCTGGAGTCTAAGTTCTTGGCTACCCATTCACATGCATGGTATACTTTACATTATATATTCCAAATGATATAGGGCATATGGTCCCTTCATTGAAAACATTAAAAAGTCAAAGTTAAAATGCTAACCTCTAAAGTTAGATTCCCTCTTATTTAAAAACTTATTTAACAAGGCTAAAAAAAAATTTAAGTGTGAGGTTTCTCCTCACGCAATGACCTTTATCTCTGATTTATGCTCTGAAAAACAATCTACAGATGATGCAAAGATCTAGGAGATACAAGGGCCCATCTAAGAACAACAAGTCAACTTGGGTTTAAACATTGACTCCACTGATAGTTGGGCAACCTTGTATGAACGCTTCTCTTTAACTGTGAAATGGGAGTAATATCCTTAGTCTTTTAGAGTGATTGTGCAGGTTACAGAAGTTGATATGGCTCCATTTACAACCTAGTTCCTAGCACCTAGGAGGCAATATGTTATCTTCACTTAGTTTCCTTTTTCTTAAGTATTTTGGAAAACATCTAATCTGTTTATTAAGTGCCCACAGGTTCTAAATTCATCCTTAGGTATTGGTGAAACATAACACTGCTCCCGCCCTTGAGGATTTCACAGACTGGCTAATCATTTCATGGAACTGACACCATACACTATGATGGAATTAATATGGAGTGGAATGGAAAAACAACATGTTTAAATTGGTTGGGGGTCTAGGAGAGGGTGGGGAATAAGTAGACCAAGAAAAACTACAGACAAAAAGAAATGCTACATGTTCAAAGGTAGCCAGATTCTGCAGAAAAACAACAGAGGAAAGGATTTCCCAGGCTCAGAATAAAAGCACATGAGGTAGGTTACTCTTCACTCCTGCAGTTTAGAGTAGGGACGACTTCTCCAGTGAAATGTTCTGGGTCTCTTACGCCATTCCCAGAAGGAGAAAGAAGTTTTATACTGGGTAAGTTTGAAGAAACAAACTGGGCATGCTCAGCTCACTCTTTTCTTTTCTAAGACAGCCAGCCAGCCGGAGCTTTGCGATCTCTTTCCGCTGTGAGATAAGCTTAGCAAGGCAGGCTGTGCCTCTGCAGAAGCTGGCAGCTTGGGGCAGGGAGTAAATCTAGTTCAAAAGATCTTGGCAAACCTGTCTGACTGCCTACTATAGCCATTTCCTCCAATATAGCTTATCAGTAATAAATCTGTATTTAAAAAAAATCTCTAACAGAATCTGGCACCTTTATCTTATCTGGTTTTGTTTTAAGGTGAAAAAAAAAAAAGACATTCTATTTATTGAGCTCCTCAGACTAGATAAAGCATCAGCGTTTAGAAAGAAGAGAGTGCATAGTGTATTCAAAATGTGACCCTTTTTTTTCTTTTTCTTCAGGAGACTAATGTACTTAGTACAGGGAAGAAAGAACTAGTTTTAAGGTTCCAAGTTGGTCAGTAAGTGGGTTGTGGGGGCTTTTCTGTCATCCTAAAGGATTTGCACAATATCCCATAAGCAGTGTGAAGCCAAGGAAAGATTTGAAGTTGGAGAGATAAGAAGGCATTCTGTGGGAGGAAGGAATGTTGGAATATTCTGGCAGCTTGAGGTGCATGGGTTTGTGGTGCACTAGTGGCAAAAAGCCATTTTAAAGGCTGTTCCAACAGTCTAGGTAAGATCTTTGTGGGTATATTTAATCATTGATCCAATATTGATCTCTAAAGTCTCTTAGAATCTAATAAATGTAAGACAGAAAGACAACATGCCTTACTGTGGAATTGCAGTTTTAAAATACCTTAAAGGCCAAGGGGAAGGGGTGGGGGAAGCTGCAGATACAGACAGTTCCCGACTTAGGTGCCTTGACTTACAATTTTTTGTCTTTACAGTACTGTGAAAACAATACACATTCAATAAAAACTATACTTTGACTATTGAATTTTGATCTTTTCCTGGGCTAGCGATATGCAGGATGATCGTCTCTTATGATGCTGGGCAGCAGCAGCAGGATGGAGCTCCCAGTCAGCCACAGGACCCTGAGGGTAAACAAGCAAAGCACTTGCAATCATTCCGTGCTTCACTTTAAGTGCCATATTCAACAAATCACACTAGATACTCAACACTTTACTATACAATAGCCTTTGTGTTAGACAATTTTGGCCCAACTATAGGCTAACACAAGTGCTCTGAGCAGGTGTACGTGAAGCAAGTCTCAGCTATGATGCTCAGTAGGTTAGGTGTATTCGATGCATTTTCCAATCATGATATTTTCAATTTATGACAGGTTTATCAGGACTTAAACTCATTGTCAGTTGAGGAATATCCTTAATGAGGGTTCCAATAAGAGGGACTAAGCTCAGCTGTTGCTGAAATGAAGAGGTGATTACATGGACAATCTAGAGCTCATCAGAAATAATCACACCTAATTTAAAAGCCATTGTCTAAAAGACAAGCCAAATTTCACCAATCATGCAATAGGTTGATGTTTTTTTTTTGGGGGGGGGGGGAGAGCATACAAGTCTCCTGCACCACCATTACCACCACCAGAAAAAGAATAGGCATGGAACAGCACTAATGTAACAGACTAGAGCATAAAGGGTATCAGAAATATAATGTGTAACATGATTCATCTCATGATGTGACATGTAAACAAACAGGAGGGAATTTCTAGTGGATAGAGAGGAGAACTGCAAATCACAGCTGTCTGACTAATCACACTCTGGTCCTTGTTCCTCTTGTTAAACAAGCACTCTGTTTTGAAGTAACTAAATATTATGAATTTATATCTTCAAGCTGTTATGCATACATTGAAGAGGTTAAATTGAGCTAGCTTTTTGAAGAATATCCCTTGTTTTCTACTGCAGAAATGAGAGATAAAACTTAGGGATGCAATACCATATTTATTTAGCAAAACTTTGTTAAGGACTTATTGGATGTTATCTATTGTGTTGGTTAAGTGACAGATCTGTCCCTTGGATAGAACAACGGCAGCAGCCACACTGGACCCTGAGCTTGGAGGGGGAGATGTCCTTTAATTATCAATCATCTTTCAAATTTCAAAGGAATTTAGAAAGCTTTTCTCATTACAGTTTTTGAAGAATTTATCTCTATTCCAAAATGAAGTTCCAAGAAAATAAATAAATATTTAAATAGAATTTCCAAAAGAGCTGTAAGTACATTATTTTTTTTTAAAACTGTATTTTTCCTACTTCGTTCCTAAACTTACTAAATTTGGCCTCATTCCTAATCATCATTTTTTGAGCTGTATTGTGACCTAAATAAGTTTAGTTTTTTGATCACTTAATGCTTATCAGCTTCTTATAAATCAAGTCAACATCAACAAATGCAGGGTACTGTATGAATTAGTCTAGCACAAAGAAAAGAGTGACCCTCTGAGATCAGACCTGAGCTCCAAACATAAATCTGATCCTTAGTGGTATAAATTAGGGCAAGTTACTTTGTTTCTAAAAGTCCATTTGCTCATCTATAAAATGGGGAGAAGATGACCTATATCCCCACGCTATTTTGAAGGTTATAATAAATTAATATATAAGAAATGCTTCACATATGACAGCAATCATTGTAATTTATAATTATGCCATTCACATAAAGTACATAGCATCATTGAATGCAAGGGCTATAAAGAAACTAGAGATCTAGGCTGCCATGTCTTTCCTTATTATTCATGGCTAACTGTGCTAATTTTCAGTTCTCTTTTCTGAGAGGTCCAAATGTAGCTTCACCGTCTTTCTTAGCATCACTGTCCATTCAGCCATCATGAATCAATCAGGGTCCACACAATGAAACATATTAATAATATTTTGCATCTAGTCTAGTTCCCTCCAGTTGACATGCACTAAAATTCTGACACTTGGTTTGGGTGGTTCAGAGTCCAGAGTTAGCCCAGCTAAATTTTCTGATTTCCAGTTCTGTATATTTCCAGTGGAATACACTCACTCACCTTCCTCTGAGTTGTGAAATTCAATATGAGTCCAAGCTGGGAGAGACAGATCACTTAACAGCCTTAATTCTGCTGAGGCATGAATTAAAGCATGACCCTTGCAATCTACAGTTACAGACTGATTTGAAACAAGGAACTGTTTAGGAGACAATTCATGCACTCTGTCAAGGCCAAAGCTATAATGGGGTCGACAATACAGTAATTTTAGTGATGGGATAATGGACATTATACCAAACTGCTGCCATGTTAGCCACAGGCATCACATGATAAGAGGACACTTTCAGATTCTACAAAATATGATTTATCAATTTTGACATCAATTTAGTCAATTGGGTCTGGAATGTACAAAGGGAATATCTGTTTCCAGTCACTGGTTTATTCCTAAAAAATACAACTTACTCATTACTGTTTTAAAGTCACATTGAAGTTTAAAGGAGGAATAACTCTTAGAAAAATGTTTGTTTATGTTCCAAAAATCCTCTTGGAGGATTTCTAATGAACTTAATAAATGGTGTTCAAGGGATGTACTCAAGATTTCATAGTTCAACCAAAAAGAAATGAATGGAGAAAGAGAGATGGGAGACCATATGCTTGAACCATGTGCTCTAAATAATATACTAATACTACTACTAATAATAATTTTCAGTAAAGTTAAATGATTACTTTATTTCCTTATTAGCATCCACCCAAACTCTAAGTAGTGACTTTCCTAGATAGAGATTATCCATCATCGAATGTATTTAAACAAGTTATTAAAAATATCTTTCTCATGAAGGTATCAGAGGGAGGACTCAATGCTGGAGCTGCAGAAGAAGGGAAGGTCAACATCGCATATTTGGTGGGCCATGATCTATTGCCTTGGGCTTGGTATTTGAGGGCTTTATTAAGACACCTTCCCAATTTCCAACTTACAAATGTAGTAAATTATAATTGCTCTCAGGTGATTGAAAACTCAGCCATGCAAGTTAACCATAAAGAAATGAAAGAACACTTAGGCCAGCAGGATTGTTGAAAATATCCTCCCTAAAGAAAAAACTGTATCAATCTGAAGTTTGGAAAGATGTTAGAATACAGAAGGAAAGCAAAGAAAAAGTGAAATCAGAAAGGCAATCATTGCCAACCAATCAGGAACACACTAGGTGGGAAGGAGTGGGAACATTTGGGTTCAAATAATTAACAGATTCTGAAGATGTTTTGACTCCACGGAGAGAGGTCCAATAGCTGGAAATTACCCTTCACTTCTTTCATTTTTCTTATCTGCTTCACTTTGTTTTTTTGGTCTCAAAGAAACTCACACTATTTAATCGATCTTATTGTTCTACATCCAGAATACAGCTCAATTCATACAATGGATCTCCATCACCATTGCTGCTACCTGACTCCAGTCAACATTATCCCTCCTTTGGAAGGGCATTCCAACTACATTCCCTCCTTCCATTATTGCCTCTACACAGCTCATTCTTACTATGTACATCAAGACCATTTCACATCCAATGGCTTCTTGTTGAACTTTGAATACAATTCAGACTCCCTACCACAGTCTTCAAAGTCTCCACGACCTGCAATCTCCATTCCTGACCTTCTTCCACGTACTCTCTCTTTTCCATACTAGCCTTTTTCTGTTGCAAAAGATAAAATTTGTCCTTACCCTAGGTTCCTTGAACATGCTATTCTATTATTTATAATATCACCTGAAGACTGTTATAAGGCTGTCCCCTTTTCACCTTTCATCCTTCAAATATCAACTCAATGGTCTCCTCCCCCTTAAGGCCTTCTCTTACTTTAGTGTGTGTCCAAAGAAGCACCCACACCCCACTGCCTCCACCAAATTATTCTCCATATCACAGTGCGCTTGTTTATTTTACAGTCATAAGTCACTATTTGAAGTAATCTTATTTATTTGTTTACTTGTTAATTGTCTGTAATTCTCAACTAAATCTTGCCTGTTGTATTTATTGCTATATTTTCAAATTTCTAGGACAGGACTTGGCATAAATAGATAATTAATAAATACTTAGGAATGACTAGACAACTGAATTATATGTACATGGATATATCATTTCTTCTAATAATTGTAATTTTCACTGAAATTTACATTTACATAATTTGATATCATGTACATTTAAGCCAGTCTGAGTTAGTTTCTTGGTCCCAGTTCCTTCTGGATACTTATCAGATACTGGATACTTATCTGGGCTTTCAAAGAGACAAAAGGGATCCAGGAACCAGAAACCTAATCACAGTATTAACATGCTTCACATAGTACAACATTATTCCCTCCCTACCAATTTTTAAAGATACTATTCTTTCACTCATTTATGAATGAGTCAGGCCCTATCCCCACACTAAAAATACAGAAATAAATAAGGCACATTTTGTGTTCTCTCAAATCTTCTAATATGGTAGATGAAGCAGACATGTAAGCAATCACAATACTAAGTGAAATAAGTGATGTACAACATTCTGTGAGAACACAGAAAAGGAAGGTTTAAAGAAGGTAATATTTGGGATGATACTTGATTGATGGATATGTTATCAAACAGAGGAACAGGGAGAATCTTAATAAAAAGGGGGTGTGTGAAAAAAGATTTGGCAGGAGACTGAATGCATGGTGGCTTTAGAGAATCAGGGAACAAATAGTTGGCTGTTGCTAGACATAAGAGAAGTGGCTGGAGATGGGGTTGGAGAATAGGTTGAGGCTAAAATGAAGATAATCTTAAAGTTCTGCTATGGAGGTCAAGTTTTATTTTTTAAACTAGTGTTTGGAATCTTGCGTTTCATGAAATACTGGTAAATATTTCATCACACACATTTAGTCCATGTTGCACATAATTGACCTGCCTTGGAAAGATGTAAAATCCTAAGGACTTTGAAAAAAATCCCATAATAATAAATTAACAACTATTTAACATCTTTGATCCTACACAGACCACCCATTAGTATTTCCAGACATATCTGTCTTCTCCAGAGGTCAGAGTACTCTTAAAGTGAAACACTACTATAAATGATTTGGATTTGCTAAATCATTTAAATTGGTGAGTGATATAAACAGAATTGAATGTTAAGATAAATTTGACAACAAAAACATTTGGAATGGATGAAGGAGTCTGGGAGACCAGTGGCTACTGCAAATAACTTATGTTAATGATAATGCACATCTATAGTCAGAAATTGAGAGTGGGAATGAAAAAAGGGAAAATGTTTGAGACACTCTGAGATACAATTCTTTATTAACTATTCATCAATTAATTAGTGAAGACCCTGGGAGTAGAGAAGTGATGGGAGTAGAGGAGGTGATGACTTCCTGATTTTTTGGCATGGTAAACTGAGTGGATTATAAAACAGGTTCAGGAGCAGCATAGAGTAGGAGGAAAAAAACAACAAAAAACAAAACAAAAAAAAAAAAACAGGCTGAATGCTCCGAGTGAACTGCCCCAAAAAAGGATGGGGATCATAATATCAATTGTTATCTACATTTTCTCGACTCAATTATTAGAAAAGTGAATAATTATAAGTCTTCAAAGAACTACCAATTGCTCTAAGCTCTTTAATAAACTTAAAAGATTTTCTGTCCTTAACCTACGTACAGTCTTAAACCCATTTAACAGTCACGTTTCTATTCAGTCCTTTGAAAATGATGTTCTTTCCTATGCTAAAAAACAGTCACCCTCACATCATTGATGGATGGGCTTCACATTTTGTTTAGGACAGCCAGACAGTGCCAAGCTTTGATAAGAGGAGTCCATAGAATTATTCTATACAGAAATTTAATTCTAAATATTGGCATCAGCACTATAATAAGTGTGTTTTTAAGGGATAACACTCATACAATCATCTTAAGATATGGTTTTGACTTTTAGGGAAAGCCTGCCTGCATTTTAAGACATGTGGACCCCAGATCATCTTTGATTATGTCTGTCTACAAATTTCATGAAATTCTTATCCATATATAAGCATACTATAAAACAGGCAAGATATTTCCAGAATATTTCCCTTCCCCATCTCATCAGTTAGATCACTTTTTCTCTTCAGGTTTCCTGACTGTCATTGTAGTGCTCACACTGCACTCCTCAGCAAACTCTCTATCAACACAGTCAGATAGCCTGTCTACGTCTGCCTGTTGTACTAATTACCTCTTCATCTGTCACTCAATTCAATCTTGCTCACCTACGTCAGTGTGAAAAGAAGAGCATTCAGCTCCTTCCTTCCAGAGAACAGACTTAAGGAGCTACAGTGACAGGAGAGGCAGAGGCATAGATCACTCAAAAGATTGTTATAGAACTACTCTTCTATATTTAGGATAGGGAGAAATTTCTCTCATCAGGACTTTCAAGCAGAAACTACTCACCTATTTGTATACCCATTCTTCCTTCCTTCCTTCCTTCCTTCCTTCCTTCCTTCCTTCCATCCTACCATTCACACAGTCAACAAATTAAGCATGTATTACATTGTCACCTGGATATTATTATTATGCTAGGGATTATAGATGATGCCATAATAGTATCACAAATGGCTACAATCACAGGAAAAATAACTCATCTTCATTAAGAAAAAAAAGCAAATTAAAATAGTAATGGCATACAATTTTTTAGCTTACTGAATTCGTGAGCACAGGAGGAAAGACATGTTTATACATTCCTGAAATCGAAAGACTGTAAATTGGTAAAGTCTTCTTACAAGCAATTTGGCAATTAGCTCTAAGCTGTAACAGGCAGGAATCAATCTCTTTTGTTCTCCTTTATATCTCCATTATTCAACACAGTGTTTTGGCATATGGGAACTGTTCAATCATTAACTGTTGAATAAAAATTGACTGAATTACTAGATATATACTATGAGCCTTAAAAATTTGCATAATTGATTTAGTGATTCCTTTCCTGAAAATATATCCCTATGAGAAATGTGGTCAAAAGTCCTTGTATACCAATGCTTAACTTTGGTATTGTTTCTATTAATTATAAAAAAAAGATAACCTCAACTCTATCAACTTGAATTTTTATGGAAAGGTGAATATTATGTACTCATTATAAAATTATGTCAATAAGCAAAATAGTTTATTGACTTAGGAAAATGTTCACAATATGATGCTAAGTTTAAAAAGCAATATGGTTTTATATTATTAAATTCCCACAGACAGACACATACAAACAATATATTTAGGTACATCTATGAGCATGTGATAATACAAAATTATTTCTGAAGATATATATACAGAGACAATTAAAAACATTGAAAGGGTATAAAAACATTAACTGTGGTTTTTGTACTTTCATAGGTGTTTTAAATTATTTTAAACTTATCTTTAGCTTATAACATTTAGCAAAAATGTGTTACTTTTACATCAAAACCCAATAACAAAACTATTTTTAAAAGTAGTATATATGCTTACCTTTAAACTAAGAAGACTTATAATTATCTACTTAGTTTTTACTTTTATTAAAAATTTTTAAATTGAAAATAGAATAAAAAATATTGTAAGTCTTTCTCCTAATCTTTCTGTGAACCTAAAACTGTTCTAAAAAATACCTGAAAAATAAGCCATAAAATGTTGCAGATAAGAGCAGTAATATGTGTAACAAAGAACAAGTAAAGTAGATCAGAAAAATGAATAAACAGTATAAAACTAGAATCAAAGATTTTGTATAATTGTCTTTCCAGATTGTCAGGAGCAGATATATTTAAAAAAAAATTTTTTTTTTTTACATTTCATTTATTTTTGAGAGAGAGAGAGAGAGAGAGAGAGAACATGCACACAAGTGGGGGAGAGGCAGAGACAGAGGGAGACACACAATCCAAAGCAGGCTCCAGGCTCTGAGCTGTCAGCACAGAGCCTGACGTGGGGCTTGGAACTCACAAACTGTGAGATCATGACCTGAGCCGAAGTCGGACGCTTAACCGACTGAGCCACCCAGGCACCCCAGGAGCAGATATATTTATTAATCATTCTGAAATGTAATGAAAATATCTGAATTATTTACATAGTTCTAAAGCTAATTCATTTCTTAAAGAAAACAGTGGTACTGAAAAACCATATCAGTCAATGTTGACTACTAACTAAATAGCACAGCCTATCAGAATAAAGTACAAAGGTCTTCAATTATGGATGTTTAATGTGCTGGTGTCAACTCCTGGACTCTGAGCACTTATATTTAATGATGAAAATGATGGAGAGTAAAGGTCATGCAGCCCACAGTAGATTGTATGGAAACTAATTATAAAATAATATTTCATGACATTATTTCAACCTTCTAGAGAACAGGTGACTCCTAAATTGGACAAAGAAACTGTGAAGAATCGATTTTTTTTCTGGCTGTCCTCTCAAAGTACAGCACTGTTCCTTTCATCATTGAACACCATGACCCACTTGAATCCAGAACCTAATTTCTGAACAGTGATACCAATATTTTTACAGCATCACAATAGAATAAGAATCTAAGTGAAACTAAAAACAAAAGAAACAAACAATAAATGCATGTTAACTTTTTATTATAATGTTATTAAATAGAGCTCTTATAAGGGTAAAAGTGGTCACTCTTAATCTTAAGGCATTTGCATAATTCATAACAATAATACGTAAACTCAAAACTAAGTACTTTATATACACTTTTATGTACTGTACTAAGTACTGATTAAGTACTTTTATATTCTGTGCTGATATTCATTCAGAAACCAAGAAGACTTTATTGAACTATTGCTACTTTCTGGGTACTAGGGAAACAAAGGTAAATAGGTTGTACTCTAATGGAATTCAGTTCAGTGAAGCATATAGATAAGCACTCATAACTGTGATACAATGTGATAGGTAAATCATGCACAGTAACCAACTAGACATAAAAGTATAGATGACATAGTCTCTCCTCTCCACAGCCAGGGATACCGTTGAGAAGTCTGGGCCCAAATGTATAACTTAATAATGATACCACAAGAATTGTCACAAAAGTAAATGGACAACTAGCACTGGGAGTTGGACTCAAAATGGGCATATGAGGACTCTCTCATCAGGAGACTGAGAAGGACACTAACCACAGTGCAAGGTAATGTGATAATTGTGCAGGATGCCATGTTAAGTAGAGGTTTTGTGAGCTAAGATGGGCTAGCTAGATAGGATTAATGAGAAGGATGTTCTTGAACCAGGTCTTTAAAAGATGGATAGACTCTGTTAGGCAGAACGGGATATTCTATCACAATTAAATGGAAAATTAATAGTGTAGTGCAGAATTTTGCAAACTTTTTCTATACAGGGCCAGATTCTCAATTCTATTGGACCCAACATTTCCATTTTATAATATTTGTTTTGTAATACTCTTTCTCCATCTGAGATTCATAGATAATGCAACTGTATACACATATTTTTCTATACTAAGTAAAAAGAAAAATACAAGAGTAGTTTATATTTAAAAAATGTTTTCAATATGTAAATCTGTGAGGCCAAATATACTGAACAGTGTAATGAAGTAGTTAAATGCTTACATACACTTATAATTAATAAATATATATTTAAATGGAATAAAGAGACCAGATACCAGTTCTTACAAGAAGTACAGGAAGAGAAAAAACTCATATATGATGGATTCCAGATTTAAACATTAGTGTTGGTAGAAGTAATAACAGATTATTTGTATATAATAAGAGATTAAAGGAAATAACCTCAATTGAAATATAGAAAATCTAACATAAGTGTCAACAGTTCAAACAGAGAAAGCTAATAAAAGTGATATTTTTGAAAATAAATTGGCCCTTATTTATAACTTTGGTGTCAAAATAATTCCCTGTTTTATATACCACAGGACACTGAGGAAGTTTATCTATCATTTCTCTATCCCTATCTCTTTATCTCTGTTTGGAATTCTCTCCAATGACAAGGTATGCATTTGATTTCTAGTGCTTCAAAAGACTTTGGAACTCTAACCTTTAAGAAATGGGGAATGGGTTGAAAAAAACAAATAACAACAACAACAACAAAAACAGCAACACAACAACTCAGCAACCTAAGACTTACAGGGAAGTTGAGTGTAGATGACCTTTGGGATAATTTCAGAGTAGTATTGAAAACAAGAGAAAACTAAAAAATAAACAATTTCAGTTACTTTTCAAAAAATAGATTTATTATTGGATGCTAAAATATTTTAAAAATTAATATATGGTATGTCAATCAAATTAAATGTTTTTAAAATACCCTATAAATTAAATCTGTCAGATCTATTTTGTGTGTTTCTAAGTCTATTAAAAGAAGTCTCAAGTCTCTTTGATTACATATTTGCAGGTGATATTTACAAATGTAGACTAATACAGGAGAGGTATATCTGTGGCACCAAATATAGGAGCAGCAGAATTAGGATGGGGTTTTCCAAAATGGGTGCCAACTTATGCCAAATTCCTAACAAAATAAAAAATGCAATGATTCCTTGATTTACAGAGGAGTTACATTCCTAGAAATTTAATGCTTATTAAATTTCTGCAGAAAATACTTCATATCTGTTTGTAAAACTGAATTTGACTTTAGACTTAGAAAATCATAAACTTAAAAAAATGTTCATGAATGTCCAGTGGAATGTTAAAAATTGTGGAGTACATGGGGTGATTCTTTGTTGTACAGAACTTCTTTGCACATTACAGTGCATCTAGCATCCCTGACTCCCTTATCCAAGATGCCAGTATTACCTCCCAATCATTATCAATACATAAGTATCTCCATACAATTCTAAAATTATTTCTAGTGGCTCTTCTTTCTATCTCCTTGGGGACTACTGTTCTGAATTATGAAGTAGTAGAAATAAGATATAATATAAATTTTGTATAATGTCCAACACTGCATTACCAAACAAGTTGCATGCTTAATAATGTTCTTCCAATAATTAACTTCATAAAGAGGAGGACAGGGCTTAGAGAAGGAGGGCAGCTTGACACAATACAAAGGTAACTCAATTCTTTTTTTTTTTTTTTTAATTTTTTTTTCAATGTTTTTTTATTTATTTTTGGGACAGAGAGAGACAGAGCATGAACGGGGGAGGGGCAGAGAGAGAGGGAGACACAGAATCAGAAACAAGCTCCAGGCTCTGAGCCATCAGCCCAGAGCCTGATGCGGGGCTGGAACTCACGGACCGCGAGATCGTGACCTGGCTGAAGTCGGATGCTTAACCGACTGCGCCACCCAGGCGCCCCAAAGGTAACTCAATTCTGAGTTCAAAGACATGGACCAAGTTTACCACAATCTGAATGAGCCTGAGGAAATCTTTTAACTTTTTTAGGCTTCATATACATACATACATATATATATACATATATACATATATATATATATATACATATATATATATACACACACACATATATACATATATATATATACACACATAGACATATATATATATATACATATATACATATACATATATATACTATATATGAATATATGTGTGTGTGTGTATACACACACACACACACACATATGCCTTTGGGAGATTAAAAGAATGTAACAAAGTAGTCTAGAGAATTGAGGAGAATAAAATCAGGTGGGGCTACATTTGTAACAGATCAAACAATGCCAGGAAAAGGAAGAGGATGGATGATGGAGATGGTAGTATTAAGGAAAGAGATTTGATTCTTGGCATGATAAATACACAAGTAGATAATGTGTGAGATTTACAACATTCAGCAATGTACAATAATGCTTTTGGGTGTAAGATAATGTCTACATGTACTTTGTTATGTATGTGTATTAAGTTTAAAATACATGGTTCTCAATTCCTCACTATAGAGGTTGTAAGACTGAATCTAATTTGCAAATAACCACAGATCACAAGGTATTTCTAAGAGCAAGGATCAGTGCTGTGAGAATCAACAACAGCTCCTTCAGATCAGCACAATTCTTAACCTTGATCAGACAGAGGAGACATCTTTAGAGGTCCAACCAGCTCAGGGTTCCCATGACCAGAAAATGAAACAGAATGGGGAAATCTAGGGTTCTACTAGAGAGTGCCAGTTCTCCCAACACTACAATTCTTTAAGGAAATTTCCTGTTAAATTAGAGAGTTCAAAAGGTCTCTTGGGGTGTTCTACCTCCCACTATTCCTCAAAGAGGCCTTTCTATAAGATTTGGTGGAATGGGGAAGGTAGTCATATAGACCTACATTTGAAACAAATTCTAACTTTTCAGATGTGCCATCATGAGAAAGTTACTCTTAGCTTTAATTCCCATATCTATAAAGTGGGGATTTTAATACCACTCTTAATTTTGTTGAGAGAATTTAAAAAATAAGTAACATAAAGCCTTAGCATAGTGCTTCATACATTATGGGTATTGTGAGTATTCAACAAATATTATCATCTTTGCTCTTTCCTTTCCCAACCTCAGTACTTTGTCTCTACTTGTCCAGCCCTAGAGAAAATGCTCTGCTCACATCAGCATCCAGAAGAAGTAGGGACGTAAGTGTTGACCATGTAGATTCAGGTCTGTTTAAAAAATGCCTAGAACTTTAATTTCTCCTGTATTATCCTTATTCTCTTCTGTTTCTTTTGCCTGAGGGCAAATGGTATTTTCCAGAGACTAAAAAGTCTTATTCTTCCTTGGTAAGGGGTTCTCTTTCTGGGAGGAATCAGTAGAAACAGCTACAGAGTTAAAACAAGCTGTCAGATCTTTCTGGCTGGGCATAAGCTGAGCCTGAGATTTCAGCCTAGGGCAACTCTACTTCTTGGATAAAAAGGTTCTCTGCACTCAAGTTGCTGCAAATTGCTATTTCTGGAGGAGTTGCAGAAGGACACTTAGGGAAGATTTACAGAGTTTGACTAAGTGCTTCAAATACAGTTGTTCTCGCAGAATGTTTCTGAGAAAATCTAATATACACATATACACACACACATATATATATATGTGTGTGTGTGTGTGTGTGTGTGTATATATATATATATACACACACAACATATATATACAATTATACACATATAATATATACTATATATATATTATATACATGTATATATCTATACACATACATACACACATATATATGCCATATATATATGACATATATAAATATTTTTTGGTAGTGTGCATTTTGTGAATCTCTGAGAATACTGAAGGGTAAAATGTCATCCCATCATCATGTGGTACTGTGCCAAATGTTTCTGGACAGTTGCCTAACCTAACCTTCATCATTATAAGACATCAAAAAATTTACTGAACAAAGGAGAAATTCTAATAAAGGACTACAATACTGATAATAAATTTGATGGACTATAAGTTCTTCAGGTTAAAAAAGCATAATATAGATATGATTAGTAATAATAAATACCACTTATTGAACAATTCCTACGTTCTAAGCACCATGCTGGGCTCCTTTATATAGAGTACAGTATTTTCAATTCTTAGTACATTTCCCATAATATAATTTTATTATCCTAAGTTTTACAGAAGGAGACAAATGAATCTTAAAGAGGTTAAGGAAGTGAGGTCACACAGAGCTGGGAAATTTAAACTTAGGATTGTCTGGCTTTAAAGCATAAATCTTTTCCAAAGTGCTTCCCATTAATTAATGGGTGTCAGTTGACAGAGAGTAGTATTGGAAGAGATATAGGAGTTCATTTGGGGAAAATCAGTTTTCTTAGAAACAGAGAACCTGAGGCCCAGAAAGTTTCAATGACCATGCAGTCTAACACATGGAGAGTAGCAGTACCAGTTACACTGGGATCCTGCAGTGACTGACTCCATGCTGCCAGTTCAGTGAAGTCCTCATCAAAGCCCACCAGACTCTCTGTGTGTCCAAACCCTGTTCATGTCTCTAGCCTCAGCTCTTGAAGAACCTACTCTCTAGTGCCCAACATTCTGGGCAAACAGAACTATGAGCATCTATGAGTAGTTCTACACAGCAACCAGAGTGTTACAGGTGTTTCTGTTTTTGTTATTTTTACTCCAAAAGCTTCTCTCTCTTTGCTCACTTGATAAACACATGTACGTTACTTCAAGGTTCAGTTCGATTCAGCCCAAGCATCACTACCTCTTGAAGTCTTTACTAATTCACTTACTTTCTCTTCCCAGACAATCAGAAAAAATGAAGTAAGGAGTAAGTTAATAATAGCCAACTTTTATTCCATGCTTATTCATTCATTCTACAAATATTTATTGAACCCATATGACTTGTAAGCACTGTTCTAAGTGCCTTACATTTATTATGTTAATCATTCCTCACTACAAATCCTGATTTAGGCTCTATTTTTATGCTCATTTTATAAAATAGAAAATCTAGGCTTAAAGAGATACTGTATCTTTTCATAAAAATAAAATAAAATAAGTAAATAAATGAATACTTAAAAGTTATCTTCCTCCTCTTCCTTCCTCCTCTGTGGTTCCTCTGGTTCCTGAATATATGTCCACTATGGAATTTGCAGAACTCCATGGAACTTGTTTCACTTCCAATTTGTGAATTATGATTATATAATTCTGTATATATAATGATATATTTACTACAGATTATATATGGCTGTAGGCCATTAGCATCACAATGGTAGGGGTAGGATTTCCTTTTTACTATCTTTATTTACTTTTTTTTTTTTTTTACTATTTACTATTTTACTGTTTACTATTATATCCACAGCCCTGATAGAGCAGCACGTGCTAAGCACTCAGGAAATGATAGTTGAATAAACAAATGAAGACTGAATGAATGAAGTACAAATGCATAGAACTCTGGCCTTTGAGTCTCCACTGTTCTGTGCTGCCTTCCCAGATCAATCTGAATTGGGGAGAAATGCCACATATGCAATGATGGACAGTTTCTCCCCACTCCTCAACCAAGACCAACATTATTATCCTAGATGTGCATTCTAGAACTCACTTCTGGACACTATAATTTTCCATTTTCTTACCTATTATTAGGGTTATATTAATTCTACAGATTTAAATGGAATGAAAACTTATTTGAGAAAGGACAGAAACTGTTTTTTAGTCTTGCTGAGGAACAACATAATGACAGTGTCCTGTTAGCACACGACACCCCAAATAACAGGAGTTTGGCAAAGAGCCTTGGGAGGAACTCAAGTCATTACCATGGCTCTCTATTATAGCAGCCGGAAATCACACTGCTGATTTCCACGTAATACAGCAAATATCTCTGAGAGCAGGATCTCAGTTCCAAGACACTTAACAGCCCTCAGGCACGTTCTGTACCATATGTGGGTCCCCAGGTTATTCTAAAGCACGCATTCTTCTCCTTTCTACTTTATCAAGAATTGTAATGTTTAGTATAATTAACCTCCATCCTTTGTTTCACAGTATTTCACAGGATATCTTTAGTTAATTTAAGGGGTAAGAACAGTATCATATCATAAAATTCTCAAAGCAGACTAGGCTTTTAATGGACACATATGCATACACATACACACACATATGCTCTTACTTTTGTTAGAGTATATAAGGGTGTATAGTACTTACACATATCTGTATATTTTAAATATTAGACATATTCTGTAGATGCATATGTAAATGAGTACACACATATACACATGTACACATATACATGTACACACGTATACATATGCACACATACACATAAATCATCATTTTAGAACACCTACAGGAAGTAAAGGAAATGTACTTCATATGAAGAGAATAAAACATCCTTTGGAAGAACAAGTTAGTACTTTCTGGGTAAGAAAATAATAATATAGAACTTTAATTTTTATATGTATATATGTATATACATGCCTACATGTATATGTGTATATAGATACATATAGACCTATATATACATGAAAATATGTTAATATGTACAAGTATTTAGGTATTATATTTTAAAACATATATTAAAATCTATGCATAGCACTTTCATAGGACTGAGGTGGTAAAAAGGAGGAAGGGTCAGGTGATAGAAGAGTGTCACAACACTAAAGGCCCTAAAAGATATGGTATTTTAATTCCAGTATTTGGAGGACTGTTCTTCCTAGCCAACAATAAAATATATGTGGATAAGAGAAAATGTATAGAAATAAGTATGAAAAAGAATGGGAGATGGTAGCTGTCTTAATTCATTGCCTTCTCATATGTCACTAGATCCTTAATTATCAGTGCAGAGAGTCTATTTCAATCCTTTAAAGCATTAAATGGCTATAAATTTAAGGCAAGTAGGAGGCTGACTTTGTTAAAAAGCAAGAAAGGGAAAAGTTTCCCTTGATGGATGAAAAATGTATCAAGATTTTTAGGGCATGGTTATTATAATGTACTGTTTTGGGGCTGAGAAATTATCAGTTATGAAATGAAAATCTTATTACACCTTGGATAAAAAGAATTATGACAATAAACCAAGTTGCTTTTTCTACTTTAATGTCAGTTGGCTAATTCTACTCTGTGCAAAAACCATAAGCTAGATGTGTGTTTGTCTTCTTTGCCTTGAGAATTTAATATAATCAACACAAGAGATATAATTTAAAGACATTTAAACCATATGTATTTGTTAAAGAATATATAGAGACTCCAAAATTGTCAAGACTGTTTTTTTTTTCAGTTTGAAATTCATGTTAACTTTGAAAAATAATTGAGTTTCCAAATGTCAGGCTCCATTTCAGGCTGAACCAGTTTAATGCTAAAATGACAATATATTCTTCATTTAAAGCAAGAGTCTGAGATGAATGATATTAATTCATCAAAAGCCACATATATGTAACTCAATCATTAAGATCTAGTGATATATGATATTCTTAGAAGTACTTTTTAAAAAACTAATATTAAAATTAGAATGTTCTCTACACCTTTCCCATCATACCATTTCACTTGTAATCAATAGCCACTTCTCAATTATAGTAAAATCACATTAAAATCAAGAAAAGACTTTTTTTTCCCTGAAAACAGATTTTCTCCTTCTCAATGGATATTTAAGAACTATCACTGTTCTATATTTATGACAGTGATTACAGGTGCACTTTATTTAAATTTTACAGCATTTACAGGAAGTTGTCTTCCCTCTTCTGGATGGGGACAGGAAAAAAATGAGCCAATTTCATTTCTGATAAAATGCCAGTAGTTTGGGGCAAGAATAAGCTAGGAATTAAATTAAGGCAATCTGCACATCTGCTTCAGAACTAGATTACAGAAGAAAGAGAATTATAGTTTTTAATATAAATAACCTTATTGCTACTCTATGAATAAATAAAATGTTTCATTATTGTATTCTGAGTGTAATCATCCTGTAGTCTGCACCCAATTATTCCCTTTGTGTGTAAAATGAATTATTTCATATAAACAAATTTTCTTCTCCATTACTGAAAAGGTATACAGTATTATGAGAGTAAAGTTAGAAAAGCATAATTTAAATCACTACTTTCCATAGCTGAAGAAATAAATGCCTTTTTATCATTGAAGAGGTGGAAAGTATCTGATTAAAGTTCATTTTTTTCTCTCCCTTAAAAACAAAAACAAAAACAAAAACAATGAGGCTAGGCAGTACAGAAAAGTTAACAATGATTAGAAGTTAAATTGCTGCTAAAAGCCAATGATGCAGCACAGTAAAATCATCTGAGGACTACAGAAGTTGAACTTGGGAAAGAGTCACTGAAAGAAACTGAGCACAGCATCTTCGGACTTTCACAGGCCACCCAGAGGTGAGCCCACAAACACCTGTGAAAATGACAGGTTTTCCAGGCCTACCGTTTTCCAAACAGGCGCTCCCAGTCAGCAAAGAGGACTCAGCAAAGTTTCCAAACCATGCTACCCTTACACAACTTGTTCTCAGTTTCTTCCGATAGTCAAGGGAAAGTCAGAAGGAAAAGGCTCACCTGTGCTGGGCTGAACCAACCATGTGGGCAGGCGCAACGCTCCCCACAAGTCCCTTTGCCTTTAGCGCTCGTCTTGTGGGGGCTTTTCCGCACACTGTCCCACAAAGTGACCAGCTTGGTCCTGTTTGAAGCTGGGCCCCCTGGTCCTGAGGAGGGCATGGTCTGAGAATTATACCCAAGCCCATGAGGGTTCCTCTGCCAGCCACAAGCGCAGTGGGCATCCCTGATCAGTGTGGGTGCACTCCTGCCGGCATCCATCCCATCGGACCCCCGGTTGCAGCCGTGTTGCTTGGTGAGGTATGCATTCATATTGCCCTGATGCCTACTCTTTCCTTTGGTCAGCTCTGCACAGGAATGTCTCCTCCCTCACACCCCTTTTCTTCCAGGCAGTTGTAAAAGTCTTTTTTTTTTTTTTCCTCCCGTGGATCCCTCAGTATCTTTGACAGCTGCTATAAGCAGTGCATCGTGGGAGCAGCGAGAGCAGCTCCGCACAGCATTATCTGCGGGCTGGTAGCTCTTTGTCAATAGATGACTCAACTCACAGAGCAACTTGACAGTATCCCTGCTCTAGGCAGAAGCAATCAATGCTCCACACAGCTGGGCTACAAGACTGTACACTGTGTTACAAACCCTTTTTGGATGGAGCCCCACAGTAAAGAATACTCTTTGCAATTTGGCATTCTGGCTTTTCCGTCTCCTAGATGAGCCCTACACAAAATACAGACCTCAGGAAAGAGAGCTTCTTATCAGACTGGCAGGACCCTTCGTTCTGGAAAGGATGCATATAGACTGAAATAACACAGCATGGACAATTTAAAATGACAGGAAAGTTAACCTGTAAAGAAATTTCCAACATTTACAGGAATCACTTACCTAGAGAGATATTTGCCAAGACACAGAGCAAATCATGAGGTAACTATATAAGGGCATCAATATTAACTCTAAACAATATTAATTCATTCAGAAAAATCACTGAGATCACAGCATTATACTAGGGTCCTTTAAAATTTGGAGGTTTAATTTGTTTTAGATCATGATTATGTATTATATTCCAAACATACATTTTTTATGCTATGAATGATTATTAATTCTTTCTGGTTCAAAATAAAGCAATTTTCAAAGTTCAAAACTTATGGGTTGGCTTATTTAACACAGTGTTTTTCCTTCCCCCAAATTATTCTGAGGATTTCCTTTCAAATACTTTACCACAACAAATACATTCACCACAGAGAGAGTCTGCATTTTAAAGTGAAAGACACATCCAACTCTGCCATCCAGTATTTTGGTTTCCACAGACAGAATTTTCAAATTCTTTTACTGGAAAATGAGTGAAATCTATCCAATTTAAAGCAATTGCCTTCCAGAGAGGACATGATTGTTTTAAAATTTTAGTATGATTGCAGAAGCCATACATAGTATGGCTTAGTAAAGAGAAAGGCTAATTACTACGACAGTTAGAATTTTTATTATGTTTGAAACTTTCCATATTTGTTGCCAAAATGTCTATCCTTATCACATATCCTTGAGGGAACCATTTTGGTTTGACTGGGATACAAGCTGCCATCTATATAGCACCAAAAAAAATGCTACAATCCCAAGATATAATTTTTATCTATAGACCAACAGATCCGCCTTCTCACTGCTGGGGCAGTATAGACCTCATTTCTGACTGGATTGGCAAGGTTCTAATTTCAAGGGCTAGGATTATAACATATACAATTTTCAACACTGGAACTCCCTGGACAAAGAATTTTTATACATAAAAACTGAAAGGAAGATGTAGGATCTACTCTTCCTGTGTATCTCCACAAAATGGTCCTTTTCCAAACTCTTATAGCATCAGGGGCTGCTATAAGTAACTTGCCTGGCAAAGTAAGCATTCAAGACACCTTTGCTAAGTAATGATGACCCATATGTGGAAGTTCAAAGGGCAGGCCCTGGTTTGCTACTAACCATTTTGTTTTTACCCCAGGCACCTAGCACGCTTCCTGCCCAGCACGTACCAGACTTCTAATAAATACATATTTTTTGTATGGATGAATGAATGGTTGGGTGAATGTTTATATAGAAGGAAGAGACATGCAGGAGCTAACATGTTTTGAAAATAAGATTTAGTTCAGCAATGCTCCAAAAACATAAATTATTCCTTTAAGGTTAGCTGTAGTGTTGGTTTTGAGGTGTTAAGGAAATTTGCCAAAAAAAAAAAAAAAAAAAAATGAAGACTTGAATTGTTAGGTGGAAATAACAATGGTATTAATGGTCTTCCTTCCTGAAAGAGAATCCAGGAGTTAAGATCAATATCTAAGAACAGTAAAATGGAGGCAAATAGATCATCATGTGATGCTCTGTGGGGAAAAGGGCAGAGCACCATCCACATCTCTTCCCTTCCTTTCTCTCTCCTCTCTCTGTCTTCTCCCTCTCAGTCTCTTCTCTCTCCCTCTATATCTCTTCTCACTCCTCTCTCTCTTTCTCTCTCTCTTTCATTTTTTATGCTGGGTTGTTTGGAATGAGCCTGAAAGAACTTCTAGGTCAAATAAAGCCCCAGAGAACCTTGTATTTGTCTAGTGTCACCATGATGCATGGCTATACAATAGGCCTTGATGTGATATGGCAATACTATCACCCCCAAATGAGAATGTCAAGAAGTGATAAGTTTGGCTCTCTCCCATCTTATCTAACCATAGATGCTTCTCTAGTTTTTCAGGCAGATATAAGTGCTCAAAGGCCCATTGCCATCTTTAGGGAAAACATGCCCTGTTCTCACCCATTTGCCTCTCAGGTATAAGAATCAATCTGTGTAGGAGTCAGCATGAATCCATTAAAATTTTATAATGGTGGGTGCAGTTTGCAGCAATACAGAAAACCTCCTGGCTGGGCACTACACAAAGATACTATAAATCTTTATAGGGACCTAACGCTGTTACAAATGGGTTGTTTGGAATAAGCTATTTCTTCTCATTACAAGGAAAATAGATTTTTTATTTTATTTTAGACAGAGAGAGCATGTGCACGAGCAGGGGAGAGGCAGTGAGGGGGGAGGAGAGAATGAGGGAAAGAGGATCTTAAACAGGCTCCACACTCAGCATGGAACCCAAAGTGGGGCTCGATCCCAGGATCTTGGGATCATGACCTGAGCCTAAACCAAGAGTCAGATACTTAACCAACTGAGCCACCCAGGCGCCCCTAGAATTTTTGTTTTAATAACCTCACTATGTCATTTCTGTACAGAGAAATAAACATCATGAATTGCATAACTAATGCTACTTCCTCCAAAGATCTCAAAGACCATAGAAAACTTTCATTAAACTTATTGCAAGACTATACTGAAATTATTTTTTCACTTTAATACACGTAAAATATATCCAGCCTCTTGTCTTCCCCTGTTATCCCCAGTTATTTCTTTTTTGAACATGACATTTGGCTTTCACAGTCTGATGACAGACCACTTAAATAGATAAATATGTCCAACTAGCCCACTGTACTATGAGACAGACCTACTGATTAAAGATAATTCAATTTGATCAACTGTAATTGGACTATTGTAATGACCATGAGATGACATGATATTCTGGCCAAACAAGAATTAGTGGTGCACAAGTACACATCCTACTTATCATTGTGATTTAACATGGGCAGATGGTGCACAACACAATGCCTAGATGAGATATATCTTACTGACCTCTCTTTGACCTGACATTGACTCCAGAGAACAACCACTAGCTTTGAAGCAGGGGCTTAAAACGAATATCTGGCTTGATTTGTTTAATAAAAAAATAATTGGCAAAGATGAATTACTAAATAAATTGTGCCGTACTAAAGCACTATGCAGACTTTGTTTCCAGAAAAAATTTCCTTCAGGCATTCTATGCATATGGGAAATGAAAATATTAATTATGAAAGAAGAGCTGAGGGTTTGCTAAAGGAAGACTGGGTACCATAAGCCCTGTAGCAGCTATAAGTAATGTGTTAAATAATCACAAAATAGTATAAGGTATTAGATACAATTTTTCTTGATTTGAAAACTGTGCACAGTCCATTCCTGTGGCTGCAGACTGGAGATGTTATAAATGCTAGCTAATATTCTTCTATATCTAATAACCTTCAGCCTAGACAATCTCTAGACCCAACCATGTTCGCCTTTCAAAGCAAAAGAGAAGCCAGAATATTTAAAGTATTTTAGGCTCTAAAATTATTTCCAAAATACTTAAGTCAATTTAATTATAATTCTTACAAGACAGAAACAAACAAGGATTAACAGTGTGGAAAGGCACACACCAAATTGCTATAGAGATTTAACATGGACTGAGGATTTAGTAACTAGAATAAAGTTTCAATATGTCCCAAATTTTCACTAATATACTTGGATTTGTATGGGTGTTGATGAAGAGGGGATCAGTCTTAATTGACAATAAGGCTAAATTAGAAAACTGTTTTTAGGAAATGCAGACTTATTTTATTCTAACACATGCAGGAACACTATTAGAGAAATAAGAACACAAGTTATGTGACATTTCTTAGAGAATCTGAAAGGAATACTAAAAAACACTAATGATCATTTATAATTTACATATTTTAGCAATTGAATCTAACTGACAGACTATAGGAATTTGTTCTCATCCTTCAAGATTAAACAGGTGTCACTTCTCTGAAGCTTTCCAAATCCCTCTGGCCTATTCAGTTGTGCTCTACTCTGTTCATACATGTGTCTGTGCAAATATCTTTCACATTTGTCTATTTCTCTCAATCACCATAATGACCACCCCCATCCAAGCTAGCATCAGTTTTCTGTACACCTGGGGAAACAGCTTCCTAACTGGGCTCTGGCATCCACCCTTACTCCTATACATTCTCACACAGTGGCAAGAGATACTTCTGAATTGTGAAAATGATCAAGTCCTACCCTACTTGACAGCTGTCAATAAAGTCCCATTCTCTCGGATCTTTATCCCCACAGAGAGCACAATCTTTAAAGTGGCTTATAAGGTCCTTAATCATGCCCTGTGTGACCTGGCCTCTGCTGCTTTCACCTGTCTAACCTGTGCCTCACCCCTTCTTCTACCATTCAACAACACGGGCCTTGAATACCTACCCTTGATCCCACCTTGTGGCCACTGCACATGCTCCCTTCCTCTCGCCACAGTTTTATGGTAATTCATTCCTGCTTACCTTTCCAAGGTGCATGAAGAGACAACCTCCCAAAAGCTACCCAAGTAAACAAATAGCACAGTCTAAAAGTGGGCTTACTATGCAACACAGCCCCGAAAGAAGGCTCCTAGACCCTTCCATCCTACCAGCTTGCCATCCATAAGCCTCTTCTATTCAGAAATTCTGGAGTCCTCCCTACTCTCTAGGGGTCAACTTAAATGTCACCTTTTCAAGAGGCATTCCCAGGACACTGACCCCACCTGTTCGAGAACATATCAGATCATCTTCCCACCAAGCACTCATCTGTCACCCTGTACTTGTTTACTACAACACTTACAACAATTATATTAAAAACAATAATTATACTATTATTTGTTTTGTGCCCTTTTTCCCAAAAAAATGTAAGTAATGCCCATTAGGGAAGGGAGAGGGATCTCTTTTGTGCATCTGTATCCTCTGAGCCAAGCACAAAGAATATGTTTAGTATTTATTAAAATAAACAAGAAAGAAGATAGAATTATCTTTTAGTGGTCATCAACATAGGCATCTTGGTCCGGGTTCTACTTCCCAATTTAAAGTGAATAAACATTTTGGACCTAAAAACAAACAAACAAACAAATAGAAATATAGTGTGCTCTTAAGGTCAGCATTTAAGTGAAACATTCACTGTGGCTGAGTAGCCTAATTATATTAACACATTTTTTTAAAGAAATTCATTAGTGGTCTTCTAATGCTAAGAAATTCAAACAGCTTGTTTTGTTTAAGAATATTTTTTAAGCTTATAGATTTATTTTTGAGAGGGAGAGAAAGAGAAAATGAGTGGGGAAGGGGCAGAGAAAGAGGGAATCCAAGCAGGCTCCACGCCATGAGTGCAGAGCCCACAAGGGCTCTGAACTCATGAACCATGAGATCATGACCTGAGCCCAAATCAAGAGGTGGAGGTTTAACTGACTGAGCCACTCAGGTGCCTTGAAACAGCTTCTGATTTATTTTAGCAAGATATCCATTCATAAAAGCTGTACTTCCAGGGGTGCTTGGGTGGCTCAATCTGTTAAGCTTCTGACTTCAGCTCAGGTCATGATTTCCCAGAGTTTGAGCCCCACATTGGGCCCCATGCTGACAGTTCAGAGCCTGGAGCCTGCTTCAGATTCTGTATCTCCTTCTCTCTCCCCAACTCCTGTGTCTCCTTCTGCCCCTCCCCCACTCATGCTCTGTCTCTCAAAAATGAATAAACATTAAAAAAGAAAAAAAAAGCTGTACTTCCTGACAGCTGGGCTTTTCTCTCAGGTCTTTTCAAATTGTTCTCCCTTTAGAGAGAGAAAGTGCAAAAGATGGAGGAGTTCTCCAAGTCAAAGGCCAGCCAGTGGTAAAGCAGGGAGAGGATTCTAAACTCCAACCACCAAAGTCATGCTCCTCTTAAAATGATATAGTCCAGGGGGATCTGGGTGGCCTGCTTTGGGCTCTGTGCTGACAACTTGGAGCCTGCTTGGGGATTCTCTGTCTCCCTCTCTCTCTGCCCATCCCCTGCTCTCTCTCTCTTTCTCAAAATAAATAAATAAGCATTAAACATGTTAAAAATGTTATAGTTCAAAAGGTAAAGTGATTCAGAAGATACTAAAAGTGTGTATCAGAGAGCAAAAAGGCAAGATGACATCTCTTCCTCCCACCAATCAAATTAGAAAGTTAAAAAATCAACAGCATTAGTATTCATAACAAGTATCCTTTTTAGTTCTTTTTTTTAATTGTGGTAAAAATACACAATATGAGATCTATCCTCTTAACAAATTTTTGAGTATATAGTATAGTATTGTTACCTCTAAGCATACTGTAGAGCTCTCTAGAACTTTTTCATTTTGTAAGACTAAAATTCTATGCTCACTGAACAATTCCTCCCACCTCCTCCCAAGCCCCTGGCAACCACCACTCTGTTTTCTACATCTATGAATTTCACTACTTTAGATACCTCATATAATATGCAAACATGCAGTATTTATCCTTCTGTGACTAACATATTTCATTTGGCATAATGCCCTCAAGTTTTATCCATGTTGTCACATAATGATAGGAGCTCCTTCCTTTTTACAGCAGAATAATATTCCATTGAATGTATATACCACAATTTGTTTATACATTCATCTGTCAATGTATATTTAGGTTGTTTCTACCATTTGCCAAGTGTGAATATGGCTTCAATATCTCTTTGAGATTATATTTTAATTTTTTGTATAAATAGCCATAAATGGGGCAGTTCAATATATGGTATATATGTTATATCATATATGATATGTGGTACTTGTATTTTTTTAATTTTTTGAGAAACCTCAATACTATTTTCCAAGGTAGCTGAGCCATTTTACATTCTCACCAACAGTGCCTAAGGGTTCCAATTTCTCCACACCATCACCAACACTTATTTTCTGTTTTGTTTGTTTGTTTGTTTGTTTCATTGGTTTGATAATGGTCATATTAACAGGTGTGGTCTTTGTTCTTTCTTGAGACTGTTTTGGCTATTTCAGAGGTTTTTGTTGTATTTCCACATAAATTTTAGTATTTTTTTTCTATTTCCATAAATATATTTACAGATATTGCATTTAATCCATAGGTGTCTTTGAGTAGTATGAACATTTTAAAACTCTAAGTCTTCCAGCACAGAAAGTAATTTCTCTGACACTGGCCATAGTAACATTTTTCTAGATGTGTCTCCTGAGGCAAAGAAAAGCAAAAATAAACTACTGGTACTACATCAAAATAAAAAGGTTCTTCAAAGAAAAGGAAACAATAAACAAAACTAAAAAGTATTGTAATGAATGGGAGGGGATATTGGTAAATGACATATCCAATAAAGGGTTAGCATCCAAAATATATAAAGATTTGATACAATTATTACACACCAAAATACCAAGTAACCCAATTAAAAATGGGCAGAAGACATGAACAGATGTTTATCTAAAGAAGACATCCAGATGGCCAACGGACACAAAGATGCTCATGCAAATCAAAACTGCAGTGAGATATCACCTCACACCTGTCAAAATGGCTAAAATCAAAAACACAAGAAACAAGTGTTGATGAGGATGTGAAGAAAAAGGAACCCTCTTACACTGTTGGTGGAAATGCAAACCGGTGCAACCACACCAGAAAACATTAGGGAGATTCCTCAAAAAGTTAAAAGTAGAACTACTCTATGATCCCGTAAATACACTACTGGGTATTTATCCCCAAAATACAAAAACACTAACACAAAGAGATACATGCCCCCCATACTTATAGCAGCATTAATTACAATAGCCAAATTATGGAAGTAGACTAAGTGTCCATTGATAGATGAATGGACAAAGAAGATGTGGAATATACATACAAATAAATATTATTCAGCCATAAAAATGAATGAAATTTTGCCATTTGCAATGATATGGATGGAGCTAAAGAGTGTAACGTTAAGCAAAATAAGTCAGAGAGAGACAAATACCATATGATTTCAGTCATGTGGAATTTAAGAAACAAACACACAAAGGAAGAGAGAGAGAAAGAGAGAATGCAAGAAATAGACTCTTAACCAAAGAGAACAAATGGATGATTATCAAAGGGAAGGTAGTGGGGTGGGGGTGGGGGGTGAAATAAGAAGTGCACCTGTTATGATGACCACTGGGTGATATATGGAATTGTTGAATTACTATATTGTACACCTGAAACTAATATAATGCTGTATGTTAACTGTTTTGGAATTAAAATAAAATCTTAATAAATAAAAAAAGTTAAGTGTTCTGATCTATAAACATATTTGTGTCTTCAACTTCTTTCAACAGTGTTTTGTAGTTTTCATTGTACAAATCTTTCAATCCTTTCATTAAGTTTATTCCTAGTTATTTTATTCTATTTGACGCTGCTTAAAAGACATTGTTTTATTTTTATTTTTTTTAATTTTTAATGTTTATTTTTGAGAGAGAAGAGGGGCGGGGAGGGGCAGGGAGAGGGAGACATAGGATCTGAAGCCAGCTCTGCACTGACAGCAGAGAGCCAGATGAGAAGCTGGGACTCACAAACCATGAGATCATGACCTGAGCTGGGTTCAGACGCTCAACAGACTGAACCACCCAGGCACCCCAAATGACACTGTTTTCTAAATTTCCTTTTCAAATTTCTAATTGTTAATGTACAGAAACACTAATTTTATATATTGATTTTATATCTTGCAACTCTGCTAAATTTATTAGGTCTAACAGTTTGTGTGTGTGTGTGTGTGTGTGTGTGTGTGTGTGTGTGTGTGTGATCTTTGGGGTTTTCTACATATAAAATTATATTATCTGTGGAAAGAGATAATTTTGCTTATTTCTTATTTGTTTTTCTGGCCTTTTGCTCTGGTTATGACTCCCAGTACAACATTATGTAGAAACGTTGAGAATGAACATTCTTATCTTTTTCCTGAACTTAAAATATTTTAGCTTTCCCCAATTGAGTAAGATGTTCGCAATGAACTTTTCATATACAGCTTTCGTTATGTTGAGGTAACTTCCTTCTATCCCTTGTTTGTTAAGTTATTTTATCATGAAAAAGTGATGAAATTTGTCAGAGTTCTTTCTGCATCTCTTGAGATAATCATGTGATTTTTATCCTTTGTTCTGTCAATGTGGTATATCACATTCAATGTGCTTCAATTACCTTTGCATCGCAGGGATAAATTGTACTTACTTATGGTGTATGACCCTTTCAATGTATGTTGAGATCAATTTGCTGGTATTTTATGGAGAATTTCTACATGTACATATCAAGGATATTGGCCTAAAATTTTCTTTTCTTGTGGTATCTCTTCCTGGCTTTGACATCCAAGTAATGCTGGCCTCATAAGATCAGTCTGAAAGTGTTCCATCCTCTTCAATTTTTTGGAAGAGTTTTAGATAGATAAGCATTGATTCCTCCTCAAATCCTTGTTAGATTTCACTAGTAAAGCCATCTGGTCCTGGGTTTTTTGTTGTTGTTGTTGGGAAGTTTTAATTATTGATTCAATCTCCTTACTAGTTATAGCATCTTTTCAGATTTTCCATTTCTTCATGACTCAGTCTTTGTGAGTTGTATGTTCCTATGAACTCATTTATACTTGGTTATCCAATTTGTTGTTGTGTAACTGTTCATCACAGTCCCTATACTTTTAACTTTTGTGGCATCACTTATAAAATCTCTTTTATTTTTTATTTTATTTGAGTCATCTCTGTCTCTTTCTTAGTTAATAACATAAAAGGTTTGTCAAATTTGTTTACTCTTACAAAGAACCAGTTCTTAGTTTTATTGTTTTCTATTGTTTCTTGATTTTCTATTTTGCTTATTATTGTTCTAATCTTCACATTTTCTTCCTTATGTTAACTTTGAGTTTAGTTTGATCTTTTTTTTTTTATTTGCATGAGGTATAAAATTAGGTTGTTTATTTGAGAACTTTTTTTTTTTCATTTTTTAAATGTAAAAGTTTATCACTATAAACTTTCTGCTTAGAACTGATTTTTCTGTAGCCCATTTATGGTATGTTGTGTCTTCATTTTAGCCTTAAGATATTTTCAAATTTCCAATTTGCTTTCTTCTTTGATCCATTGGTTGGTCAAGAATGCAGTGTTTAATTTCATTGTGAATTTTCCAGTTTTCCTTGTGTGCCACTGTGTTCTAGTTTCATTCTGCTATAGTTTGGAAATATATTTGGTATAATTTTAATCTTTTTAAATGTGTTAAGACTTATTTTGTGACCTAACATGTGGTCTATCTTGTAGAATATTCTTTGTGTACTTGAGAAGAATGCATATTCTGCTGCTATTGGATGGAATGCTCTGTTATATGTCAGATAAGTCCCTTTGGTCTATGATGTTGTTCAACTCCTCTGTTTCCTCATTGATATTCTGTCTGGATGTTCTATGCATTGTTGAAAGTGTGGTACTGACACCCCCTACTATTACTGTGTTGCTGTGTATTTCTCCTTTCAGTTGTGTAAAAGTTTGCTTGCTATACTTGAATGCTCTGGTCTGGGGTGCATATATATATTCATGATTGCTATCTCTTCCTGATGATGCTTTTATCACTATATTAGGTATTTCTTTGTCTCTCTTGATAGTTTTTGACTTAGTGTATTTTGTCCAGTATAAGTATGGCCACTTCTGTCCCTATTGGTTATCATTTGCATGGAATATCTTTTTTTATCCTTTTACTTTTAGCCTATTATGTCCTTAAATCTAAAATGAGTCTCTTTTAGGCAGCATACAGTTTAGCCTTATTTTAATCCATTGAACCACTCTGTTTTTTGATTGTACAGTTTAACCCATTTACTTTTAAAGTAAATTATTGATAGAGAAGGACTTACTATTGCCGTTTTGCTAATTGTTTTCTGTTTGTTTTTAACTTTTTTGCACCCCATTTCTTCTCTTATAGTCTTCTTTTGTGTTTCAGTGATTTTTTTTTTTTTTTGGTGGTGTCATGCGCTGTTTTTCCTTTCTCATTTTCTCTTGTGTATCCTCTATAGGTATCTTCTCTGTGGTTATTATGGGGCTTACATAAAACATCTTGTGGTTATAATCATGTACTTAAAAGTGATAAGGTAATAACAATTTAACTTCAACTGTATACAAATCCCTACACTTTTACTTCTTCCACACAGTCATTGATACAAATCACATCTTTTTCTATTATGCATTCATTAACACAGCTATAGTTATAGTTAATCTTTATACTTTTGTCTTTTAACTAAAGAACCTTTAGTTCTTATATAGAAACTATTGCACTGAACACTGAACTTAGTACATATGAGGCATCAATCAATATGACCAGGTTCAAGCATTAATTAACTTGAAAGTTAATTTAAATATTTAAAGTCTATTGATTTAAGTTAGGGGGAGGACTATTGCCTCTCAATCATATTCTTGGGAACCTAACATGTGTAACATCCTGGCTGTGTTTTTTCCAAGGGCTGGTCTCTCCTACTCTTCCAATACTAGATGCTCTACAGACTCTTTTCTGGTTTCTAGGAGCATACAAGGTAATGTGGGAAGAGTGTGGAGTCCCTAGGCTAGGCAAAGGCACATGTCATCCCCTGTGCTGAGTTTCATGAGGAAGGAAAAGCATGATTAATGAAATCTGCAAAAATAATGTTATGGCAGTGACTCATAACTGAAGAAATGAGAGACAGAGGAAGGGGAGGAATAAAAAAGAAGGAAGGAAGGAAGCAAGCAACAAAGGAAGGAAATTAAAAAGAGAAAACAGAAGAAATAAAAGGAGGGAGCCAACAGTCACAAACTGAGGAAAGAAATCTCTCAAGAAAGATAAAACAGAGTCAGGTTGAGTAATGCTATGCACAGAATCAAACTGGAATACATAGAAAAGACCCTGCCTCTGACTGGACAGTTGGACACACACCACTGAGTTCCCCTTGAGGCAGGCTACCTGAATTTTGGAGCTGTCACACCCAGAATTTTAAGGAGAACCATGAGCTAGAATCTTTCTTTGTCTAAGTTATACGTGCTCTTATTTTTCTGATAAATGATTTGTAATAGATAGTTTCTAAATTTATCAAAAGGTCTAAAAAACCTTCTGCATTAAAAATAAGCCAGATTCTGACTTGTCAGAGGTAATTCATCTGTGGATTGGCCTAAAGGCAGGGGTATGGATTAATAGAAATGACAGGCCTTCTTCCGGCTGAATGATTTCCTCTCGTTGAAGACTTGACATTTTAGCAAAGTTTTACCTAATTGGCTTTGCTTGGGCCTGTCTATCTCAAATTCACATTTAATTAATCCTCTCTTCCTCTGTGATTCTACATTATTTTGCTTTTGTGGTTTTTTTTCCATTTAACTCAATAAATATTTATTGAATGCCTATTCTGTACCAAGAACTAACATGGAGACAAAGTAGTCAACTGTAGAAAGGGTAGCAATTTAGCAGAGCAGAAAGATCTTGAAAGAACAGAGGTGCTGAGTGATGAAAGGGAGACATGGAGAGACAACATGTGGGGTCACTCCTGCTATTGAACTTGCCCCATTGTGGTGAGTTTTATAATTATATGTGTATATAATTATAAATTATATTATAATTTATAATATATAAAATATAATACATATTATATTATATATTTGTCTTTCTTAGTAGATTATAGGCTTCTCAAGAGCAAAGATTATCTTGTATTTGTACATTTGCTCCCTCTTGGTATCGCCTCATAATATAATTAGTATTGTCCTGTAAAAAGTTCTTGATTAAACTTGGAAAATATGGGACCTGGGTTTAGGAAATATGGTCTAGCTCCAGTTCTGTCACTAACTAGCAATCTCATCTTAGACATGTTACTGTAACTTGTTAAATTTTAATGACCCCATTTGTAAAATTGATGGTGGACTAAAAAGTCCACAAGACCATCCTTGGTTCTGCCCAAAGCATAGCTGATCAGTGATGCCCTGTCACCATCTTTAGGTTTAATCACAATACCTCCCAAATGACAATTAAATACAAATTTAATATATTATTATTATACACATGTAGGTTTGTTACCATTTTTAACCCCAACAAGGTAGAGCGTGGCATGGCGATCTTTGGGGCTTATTTCCTCAATTATGTATTCTTTCAATAATTCTTTGCCAAATAGAGAGTAATCAGAAGCCTGGCCTCTAAAGGCAGACTGTTATATTAATTCTATTTCCACTACCTATTCAAAGGCTGGGACAAGCACCTTCTTCCTTTCCCTAAGAGCTCTTTTCGGTGACCACCTAGGAGCTGAGCACATTTCATTGCTGCATAAATATTTGAAGTCTGATGGAATTTCCCCCTCATTTAGAAATTTTTTTCCTTATTGTTGAATGATGTGACAAAGCTTTGTATAGCATTTATGCACTACTTTTCTCCCATTCATAATAGACGAGGCATGGGTTCTGGAGCCAGATTTCTGAGAACATATCTCAACTGTGACCATTACTTGCTCTGGCTTTGAGCAAGTTCCTTAACCTGTGTCTTGGTTTCTTCATATATAAAATAAGGTTGATAAAAGTTCCTATCTCATCGGATTGATATGAGAGTAACATGAATTAATCTCTGAAAAGTATATAGTAATGTGTCTGGCACATAATGCAGAACAAGCTTTATCTTTATCATCTTCTTCCTCCTCTTCTTCCTCCTCCTCATCTTCCTCTTCACTCAGATTATAAGTTCCAGAGGCTGACATTTAAAAATTCTTCAGTGCCTATGTACAGGCACTTAATAAAGGTCAATTGATTTTACTTAAATGTCAGGATTCCCTATTGGGCCTAAACTTCACTCCTATTTTTGAGCAGGGCATTCTGCTCCTGGGCCAGGTACTAAATAACATCATCACTAGTAACAACATACCAATCATTTATTGAGTACATACAATATATCCCAAATATAGGTATTTCATTTGATCTTAATGGCCATAATTTCTGCATGGCCATAGCATTAGTAAGGAGCAGACCAGGAATGAAACCAAGGTTTGTACAACACTGTAGCATGTGTGTGAAAAGCTGTGTAAAACAACATCTCGTTTTTTTGTGTCAGAGTTTGGTTTTTGAAAAAAATATCCTTGTTTTATCTTAACTCTCAATATAGCCCCTTATGGTATCCAGGTGAGGGGAAAAAAATTGAAGTCATTGCTATGAAATAATGTGTGTAGGGTCAGACAGCTGAGAAGCAATGTTGTTAGAACCAGAATCCAAAGCTCTGTGTTCAGTCCAAAATCTCCCCACTACCCCATCTTGTTTTGACATAAATCACATTTCCTTTTTAGGGATGAACACATGACGTCTTGCCACTCCCTCTGCATTCAAAATAAGTAAAAGATGAGGAACATTTATTTCTTTTAATGTTTGTTTATTTTATTTTTGAGAGAGCAAGTGAGTGAGAGTCAGGGAAGGGCAGAGAGAGAGGGAGACACAGAATCCGAAGCAGGCTCCAGGCTCCAAGCTGTCAACACAGAGCCTGATGCAGGGCTTGAACTCACGAACCTTGAGATCATGACCTGGGCTGAAGTTGGACGCTCAACCCACCAAGCCACCCAGGCATCCCAATTTTAAATTTTTTTAATGTTTATTTTTGAGAGAGACAGAGTGTGAGTAGGGGAGGGGAAGAGAGAGAGGGAGACACAGAATCTGAAGCAGGCTTCAGGCTCCTTGCTGTCAGCACAGAACCCAATGCAGGGCTCAAACTCACAAACCGTGAGATCATGACCTGAGCCAAAGTCAGACACTTAACCAACTGAGCCACCCAGGCACCCCAGGACAGCTTTAATCATAGCAGCTGCAGCTACCATTTATTGATCATATACTGTAAGTGTGCCAAGAAATATACAGCTTTAGAGTTAATTATTTCAACAGCCCTGAAAGGCAAATGTCATTATTCCCATTTCTAGATAAAAAAAAATGAGGTTTAGAGAAGTTAAGTGACTGCTCAAGGTCACACAGCTATTAAATGACAAAGTCATGATTCGAACCCCAGATCAGTCTGATTCTACATCCTGATGCTTACTACTCGTCATGTTGCTTGTCTCAGGAAAAAAAAAAAAAAGTGAACAAAAGTGATAAGAGTCTTCTACCTTTCTTTGTCTGATGTAAATACTTCAAAAGTTAAACTTTGAGTCAAGTTGTGAGGGCTTTGAGAAAACAAATCAAACTCTAAATATATAAAATCCATATTGGTAAAAAGTCCAAGCAGAAATGAGTTATCAGCTACTTTGGGGTGGGGTTCTTTGCCACCTGACAGTGAATATTCATCTAAACCTGCTGGGCTAAATGGAATGTGGTATTGTATACCCAAGTGCCAAAGTGCCCACTGTGAGACTTTTTAAGCAAATCTTTATTCTAGATCTTACTCATAAGCCTACAAAGCAAGCATGATATGCAGATTATCTGTGGGTTGGGTTCTGCAAAATTGATACTGGGCTGGAGGCACCCCACTTGGAGCCCAGGAACTGACACTAAAAATATATTTGAGAAGATTCACCTGGTACAAATGTATTACCATGCAGTTAACAATAAAATACCATCTTTTCTGCAGAAAGGTCATTTATTTCATCCTTAGAGTATGTTCTTTTGGTATAATTTGTACAGCAAGAATTGTACATCACTTTACATGTAATTTCCTTAATAATCATCTGCTAGCAAAGAAAAGTATAAAATCAATTATCTGATATTTCTCCTTCCTTATTTTTACAATTCCCATTAAATGCAGCAGTATTGCTTGCACTCTTTTTAGCAGGTAATATGTAGCTTGCCTGGAGGGCAATGGGAGAACTTATTGCCTATTTGCATCTAACCTGCTAGGTGGTCTTTTTCAATTAGGCAGACAGCACATCAGAAACAGCACCTCATTCCACCTGGAACAAATCACCAGTCAACCTAAGGAGGACCTTGACATGAATATTCATATCCTTTTCCATGATATGGTTACCATGGCTTGGTGGGCAGGTCCCCTTTCAGCGCCAGAAAGTCCCAGACCACTCAGGATAGAAAATGAATTAATGGCAGTAAAAGAAGCCTTTCCAGGAGGGAGCATCTAATAGGAAGTTCCTATCCTACAACTGCATTGTAGGCACTCGATAACACCCAGTAGTGCCCAGGTGAATAGCTAAATAGGAATTTTGCACATGTGAACACCATTTAAGTGTACCATTTGCATTCCTGCACTCTTTTCAGACATGTCCGTGACTGTCCCTATCCACTGCCTTTTGGCCGTTCATGTGAAAAGCCCCTGTTGCTTTATAAAGAATATTAGAAGGATAAATGGAAGGACTGATACTCCTCTGCTGCCTTGTTCAAGGAAACGTCTTTTGAAAATTGCCCACAGTGTTTCTAAAATTAAATTGTGTTATTAAGCACTTGCATTCCAAATGGTTTCCCAGCTAGTGAAAACACAATTGCTTTTGCTTTAAATTAGCCTCTATCTAAAGTATGTTCTCTTATGATCTAGGGCCCTGTCAACTGTTGGGTTTGGTCCACAATTGACTTGGCATTCAGACAACAGTTTCTTCTTTGTGACACTGCTGATCTCTGCTATATCCTTCTACTGGACCAGAAAGGAGCTGGCCCCTTTTCAAAGGTAATCTGACACAATCACTGCTGGTTCCTAATAACTTTGGCAGTATAATTAAGTAATAGGAAAGTAAAAGGCTGATTACACTTTTTTCTTAAAGCCAAGCTCTTTAACTGAGAATGAAGAAACCCACAAAGAGCAGCATTCACAAAACAAATCTGTTTCTAAACAAAAAATGGCCATAGTAATGTTACCACCATTAGTTTAACACTAAAAATCATAATGCTTAGCTTTACATTTCAATTCTCTGAAAATTAGTTCTATGAACCTGTTTAAATCTCTAACCCACATAGTCACACACATTTGGAGAATTACCTTAGTCTGAGCATATGAGGTCTTAGATATATCATTTAAAGCTTAAAAATGCCTGAGGATGGGGGCACCTGGGTGGCTCAGTTGGTTGAGCTTCAGACTTCGGCTCAGGTCATGATCTCACGGTTCATGAGTTTGAGCCCCGCATCGGGCTCTGTGCTGACAGCTTAGAGCCTCGAGCCTGCTTCAAATTCTGTGTCTCCCTCTCTCTCTGACCCTCCCCTGTTCATGCTCTCTCTCTGTTTCAAAAATAAATAAACATTAAAAGCATTTTTAAATGTCTGAGGATCTTATTACAAATACAGTGACACTTTAAAAAAAATAGTGCGGTTCAGAGAAACACAGCTGAGTTGTGTATGTGAGCAAGTGTGCGGTGAAGGTAGAGGTGGGTATGGAGAAGGAGGTGATGGCCAGAGGTATTTGCTACCGAACTATAAGGTATGCCTACAGATGGGATACTTGCACATGCCCTTCAGGTGGCATGTCCTCATAACACCTGAATATTAAACAGTTTCCCAGAGCAAAAGACTCTGGGACATTCACTAAATCAATATTTAAATTAAAAAGTATTCTCACAGCCTCCTTCCTTAAGATTATGCCAATCTTACATGTCAGTCTCCTAGAATCTCACACAAAGTCAGGATAGAGTAAAGATTTTATTGTTGAGATCCTAGAATCCTTGGCTTTTACACAAGCAACACTCATATTTTTTCCAGAGATAAATTCTAGAACCTCTGAGTTCTGATCTGCACTAGTGACCACACAAGTATGGACATCCGAGGGGACACTCTGACACATTCTGCTAGTTCTTCCACATGATTTAATTGCTATTCTTACCCACTAGGAGATATAGGGATGTTAATTGACCAGAAAGAAGTAACACATGACATAGTTTTCTTGGTCTCCATTAGCTTTCAAGCATAGTGTTGCCTGTTGACATTTTCAATGCTCAAATGCAGTGAACTATTAAAATAGTTGAAATCTATTTGTCCACAACATTAAGAACCAAACATAAGAAATAGGGATGGAGAATTTTATTCATTCATTCATTCATTCATTCAATAAATATTAATCGCATGCCTACTATAACCCAACACTGACTGATATTCAGTTTACAGCCATGTATAAGACAGACATTGAATAAATAACTACACATATCATTTATGTATAACTTTGGTAATAGTGATAAAGGAGATGTTTAAAGGCTATCAGAATATGTAAGACAGACTATTGGGACAACTTTCCTGAGTAAAAGACATTTCAACCGAGAAAGCTGCTGTATATTACAGTCAAATTCATCCTACTCTTGATCAACTTGGCAAAAAAAAAAGTTCAGAGTGTGTTAAATTAATTTACAATCTTAAATGTATATAGCTCAACATGAAAAAAATGTATTATAAAATGCAAATAGCTAAACACTACAATCCCAATGTAGGTTTCCTTATTATTTAAAGTTGATACTAGCTACAACCAAGTCACAGTCTTATATTTTAGTTGCTTTACTACAAAAAATAAGAATAAAGCAAAAAAATCAAGCAAGAAAGAGAAAAAGGCAGGAAAGAAAAAGAAAATAAAAGAAGGGAAGGAGAAAAAGGTGAACAACAGTTTTACATGGCTTCAAAAATAATACAAAAGTTTATACCACTGCTGGCCACTTCACTGGTGGCTCCACTGTACTGCTTGGATAAACTGAAACACAAAGCAAACAAAGAGCAAAATGAAAACAAAAAAAAACTCACAAAAATAAAAAAAAAACCCACAGATTTCTCTTATTTTGATAATAAGGGTATGTGCCAGCTGGGAATTTCTGAAGTATTTGCTGAATAAGAGTATGGCACTACTGACAGATCTCTGAGGAATTCTGGACCAAACATCTGTGCTGAGATGACCCTTCTAAAGTAGCTGAGGTATGCCTAAGATTTACGTTTTCCATGTGTTTCAAACTCTATCAATCTGGACTTGTATATGATTTCTAACTCCCTCCCTCAATTGCTAATAATGACCTTTGACTCCCAGAGTACTTAAAAGTTCCAGAAGAGGGAGAACTGGATTTGAATTCTCAGTTCCATCATATATCAGCTGTGGGACCTCAGGCAAGTCACTTAACCTTTCTCAGCCTCAGACATCTTACCTGGGATATGAAAACGATGCTTACCTCTTAGGATTGTTGTGAGGAGTAAATAAAGAAATGCATGTGATGCACTTAGCATCATGCCCATCCAGTGCATTGCAAGGGATCAAAATTTAGGGTTTTTCTGGGGGGTGTTGATGATGATGATGATGATGATGATGATGATGATGATGAAGGTGAAGGAGGAAGAGGAGGAGGAGGAGGAGGAAAGTGACTATAAAAAAGCCTCCTGCAATGCCAAGGCTGGATTAAGAAATTTAATAAACCCAAGACCTGAAAATATTACTAGCCTTAGCAATGTAATTAAAAATGTTTTATTCTTTTAATTAATGTGACACATATATATGCTGCAATTAAAGTAGCTTCTTTCCAGATGTTTCTGATTGCAAAATTTGGAGCTTGTTTACCAAAGGGCTGTCTTCAATCCTTGGTGCCCATGCTTTGCTAGTTCTCTAAGCACACACTTTGTTTGCCTAGCTGGTAATTCAACACTGCACAACATAATGAATGTGAGGTGTCAGAAAGTAAAATCAAAGAAGGTGATTTCTGTGATTAAATGCTATAGCAATTGGAGAATAGGTGTTATAGCCTCTTAATGAAAAACTATTTGACTTCTTGAGCTCCATCTATTCCTGTTTCCCAATCTTTTACCATAAATCCAGGGTCTTCTGTGACTGATTCCATTCAGTTTCTCCCAGTCATTTTCAACCCGCACTTAATCCCATGCCTGCTTGTCATACAACAAAACAGTGCCCATCCAGGAAGTGACCAGTGACTCATTAAGTTTGCTCCCTTACTGCCACCAACAGTTTGGCCTCATAGATTCCTCTTACCAAGAATTTACTGAGCCCCATGATATTCACATGGATCAACTTCCTCTCCTAGCTTCTGATTTTTGGTCCATTTTATTGGCTGTCTTCAGCTCCCTCCCTCAGGTTGGTCATCATCTTTAGTGCTAAGCCCCAAGTCAGCAACCACATTAAATGACCAGTATGGCTCACCAGGAGCCAAGACTGGCCAGTCTTCCCACCCTGAAGCAAGCCTATGTCTATGCAGCATTTCTGGTTTGGAGAGATGCAGAAAAAAGATGACTGTAGCAAGAGGGAAGGAGGAGACTACAAGCTTGATGAAGTTGCTGAGTGGAGGTATAACTGAGTATCCTCAAATTGAACATTCTTCCTCACACCTCTCAATTTCCAAACTCATCGAAAGGAAAACAAGCATATGTCCCCCTCCATGTATGTATACTATATATACATATATAATCTATGTATTTTTAACTTTTTGTGATCTTGATAAAAATTCATTTGTTTCAATATAATTAACATGATTGAATCTGACATACTTTTATAAGGATGATTTTCTTTCACCTTTATTCTAGCATTTTATTTTTTAATGTTTATTTATTTATTTTGAGAGAGACAGAGACAGAGAGAGACAAAGTCAGAAAGAGAGGGAGAGAGAGAATCCCAAGCAGACTCCATGCTGTCAGCGCAGAGCCCCATGCAGGGCTATATACCCTAACCATGGTATCACGACCTGAGCCCGAATCAAGAGTCGGACGTTTAACCAAGCCACTCAGGTCCTATCCAGCATTTTAATACATGCACATTTTATGTTAACATGTGTAACTGTATTAAACTCCATAAATTTTAGTTTTCTTACACATAATTAGGCTTTATCTACCCTATAGCAATATTGTGAGACAACACATATGAGATACATATTAATACAGTTAATAAAAGGAGAACACAGGATCCAAACCCATGTGGTCTGATCTCAGAGCAGAGCCTACGGCTAGCTCACTATAAAGAGTACTCAATAAAAGTTGACTATCATTGCTACTATTATTGTAACTATCACATTCATGTGGAAAATTAGAAAATTCAGACAAGCCAAGAGAAGAGTTACCCTCAGTCCCTTTCTTAGAAACCACAATTTTTAATATATTGGTACTGTTTTCCCAGACCCTTTTTCTACATAATATTTTCTCCAAAAATAGTGTTATACTATGCTTACTATTTTTAACCTGCCTTTATATTTAATATATTGCTGATACTTTTTCATTTCAATAAATATTCTCAGATTTTATAGATTAAAAGAAAAAAAATGTATAGGTGACTAGACATTTTGGTACCTTTGACCAGGTTTCCTATCTTTGATAATGGTTTTAAAGCCTATATTCCTTTATTTTATTAGCCTTGCTCATAGCCTCTGAGGCTCATAGGAAAGTTCTCCAGTTTACTGACTCCCAAGAGGACTTACTTAACAGAAGCCACAGCAGACATAAGGCCTTAGAAATACAAGGGATTTTCTCTCCATCACACACATTTTAAGGAAGAAACAGCACTTCATAAAATATTCTTATAGCACAGTTAACCATGGGTTTGACTAAGAGCTTGCAACTTAGCCCTCACCTGGCTTAAAACCCATATGGGAGTTCCTCGTGGATGAGAGAGAAATAGCTCGAGCAGGAAGGGAGATAAATTTCACCAGGACACTTGGAAATACAAAATTATGAAGGCAAGAGGGCAACTCACTGGAAGCTTAGGTCTACTGAAGCACCACAACATCACATATGCATCTTGGTACCAAATGTAAATAAGAAGGGTGCTCATTCATTTGTTCATTCATGAATCATTTTTTAAAAACACAGTTTGAGCCAGACATCAAATGTGTACATGCAAAGCTCCTCATGCACATGGATCTTTATCTTTACCTTAGGGTAATTGTCCTTGGTGCGCGCGCACACACACACACACACACACACACGTGTGCATATGTACGGGTGTGTGTGTGTGTGTGTGTGTGTGTGTGTAAGCTATCACACTCCATACAATAGTAGTAATCATTTTATTAGTTATTAAAGTGGATTTGCTAGCCACAGTCATTCATTACAAATATGTATCATTGTAATGGATTACAGTACAGTGTTGTCTACACAGGCTCTAGTGCTTATTTTCCTTTATGCTAAATATCCCAAAGTTGCTAAGACATCTTGAGCAAACGTGTCCACATAATATAGAGGACTGTAGTATTTCTTTTCCCTTATTTATCACAGCACTGTTTCAGGTACCACTTACTTCCCCAACTTTCTTTCCCCACTTCAATTAATCCAAAGGGAGGGAGGGTTTTAAGATGATAAACCATATGATAAAACTTATTGCACCTGTGTTAAAAGCAAGATGAGTAAGAACATCAAAGAAACCTACGCTTACGGAGCATTGATGTGCCCACCACTATAGGACCATTATTTCATTAAATCCTCAACAAACTTTTTGAAGTGAACCTTGTCCATTATTTTCATTTTAAAATCCAAGCTGAGATCTAGAAAATCTAATCGCTTGCCATTTTTTATCCTGTATAGTGGACACAGTGAACATCCAATAAAGACGTGCTGATCTGTTCTATTTTTTTTTTTTTATTTTTAAGAAAATTCTGGGGCAGAGAATTTTAACGATGATCTCTCCTGTTTTCAGCTGACTGCACAGGTCTTACCATCATCTCTCCCACCTCCATATGATGCAATGATACACAGTTTTTTTCCAATTTAGGGAGATTTTGGACTCTAGTGTGATGTCCTTTGCTTGGTCTCTCCACCAAGAGCACCCCTTAGGAAGCAGAGCTGAACTCTGGACCCTGGAGTTCCAGCATCTCCCTAAGGAAAAAGCCTTCATTAAAATAATCTCCTATAGGGGAGAGTCTTATTTTTATGCATTTGCCATTGTTGGTACACGTGCTTCCTAGAGCTGAAGGTGAGACCAATTTGACCAATATGTGAGTAGTTTGCTTTTTCTCTCCAGAAAATGAAATATAGAAAAATAATCATGGGGAATTGAATTTCTTCAGTATCAGTAAATCTCCTGACCATACATTCATCTTAAAGCCACAGTGGTTACTTAGAGATTAGGTTTGTGTGTGCATGGGGACTAGTATGTTTACTGAGCTGTTTGAACCCAATTACAGAAAGACTCCCAGTAAGCACAGCCAGAAATATGGTCATAGGAAAAGGAAAGAAAATAATGAGGTATCTCTTAGGAGAACACGGTTTATTTGCTGATTGGTAGTTTAAAAAAATGGGGGGGGGTATTGAAAAATACTGGCACACAAGCAGTATTTCTCAGCCAGTAATCTAAAATAGTTTTTAACAAAAAATCTCACCAGTTGCCTTAATCTCTCAAAATTGCACTGTCCACACTACCTCAGGAGAGAAACAGTCTTCTACTGGACATATAAAGCCTTGATCTTCATGCACTGTATATTTATATTAAGTTCAAAGATCCTCTAAGAAAATAAGTGGACTAGACACATATTAGTGGCTCTATGACACCTCAGCAAGTTTGCTGTGGTTGTTAATTGCTACTACTCAGGAATGTAAGAAGGAGAAAGGAGAGGAAAAAGTAAATAAATACAATGCGGAGCATACTATAAATCAGGTCATATACTAGAAAATATACAAAGTGTCTCCAGGAAAACAGAGAGTATGATCTATATTACTAATAAGGACACTAGCTCAGAGAAATTAAATAATATCACAAGGGCACTGAGCTGGCAAAGAGAACAGGGACGTGAACAGGCACTTCCTGATTCTGATGTCTGTTTCACTTTCTGTCTTCCCCAAGGAAGCAAAATCACTAATGCCTGGCCATGACATAACTTTTGGGTAATTGGCGTATATACAAGGTAGATGCAAGACCAAAAGAAGAAGAAGAAAAAGTTGTGGGGCTGGTATCAAAGGAACAGCTGTTGGAATGAGGTGGAGAGCATCATGGCTGACTGAGGGAGATGGGAGACGGAGAACAGTTTGGAATGAGAGCAGGGGTATCTGCAAGACTGCAGTAAATAAAACTGGCCAGAGGAACATTGTATACTGACCAGATGAACTGATAAGAGAAGGGGACCTTCTCTTATTATGAAACATTTTCCTACAGGCTAGTAGAACTAAGGCTAAGTTCAGCAATTGCTTAGCCATGTCTCCAACTTTAAGGAACACACAGCTGGGAAGGAAGGTGCATAGTGGGGCTCAGGTTTTGAGGTCCCCACTCCATTGCCCATTAACTATGGGATTATTTTCTAACTTCCTGTAGTTTAAAATCTCTTCATTACAAAGCAGATATCATAATACCATTCGTGAAGTGTTGTTAGTCCTTGACATATATATTAAAAACTGGCTTACAGCACAGGTGCCTAATATATGATTTGATGGTGGTGGTGATAGTTGTGCTCTTTGGGGCGCTCAAAAAAAAGTGAAAAGTGGTGAGACAAAAGAGGTAATAAGTTGAAATAAATAAGCATGTCTCTTTTTGTTGGCATTCAGTTCCTGCAAGTCAAATAAGTCTCGATCCTGACTGCACATCAGAATTAAATATATCACATTGTATTAAGTATATAATATACACATTATATAATGTGATATATTTAATATTGTATCACATAATACATACATATTCCACTACATACATACATACATACATACATACATACATACATACGTATATGTAATGCTCCACTTCCCCAGAGATTTTGGTTTAATTATTCTGGGGAGGTGCCTAGATTTCTGTTTCATTTAAAACTGCTCAGTAAATTCAATTTGCAAAAAAGTTTGAGCATCACCATTTAACAGGACAACTCTGTGCAAGGGTGAATCCACCTGAAGGCTTCTAAGCCATGGTGAACCCATCTGCTAGAGATAAAAGATGAAACAAACATCCATTTCCATATGGTCTCATATTTTGACTCTGGTCAGGGTAGGAGAATATTGATCAGCAGAGTCTGGAGTCATACAGCCACACAGAATCTCTGTGCCCCCTTTTTAATAAGGGCTAGTGACTGCCTTACGAACCCATGTTCATATCCACCACTGTAGTAAAGCACCAAAACAGATTAGCAAGTTTTTACGAGTTATATGCTATGATTCTGAAGAAAGAAACATTTTCATGGAGGAGATGTGATATTTGGAGCACAAAGACACGGATTCATATCCACTCATTTAGTCACTTAGTTCACTCCAACTCTGCTAAATTCTACCACATACAGATGTTCCAGCCTTAACTTCAGCATGAGCACACCTGGACTGGAGGCCTGATGCCACCATGGTGGGCTGGTTGCCTGTTCTGTTATTTGGGGCACACTGAGCAGGCCGTTAACTCTGAAGCCAACACCCTGAGAGCTCTGAGAATCACTAAATATCAAGCTTCAGACCCAAATCAAGGAAGAATGCAGATTCTACCAGCTCGCTTCTCCAATTTTATCACAGGCAGAATGGGATGTTCACTGCATTTTTTAAAATTAAGCAATAATACAACAGAAATATGATCTAGGATCCCTGTTGCTACAAGGGATGGTGTGGAGCTGTACTTTTTTTGAACAACTCTTGTTTTAACCCTTTACAGAATATGGATATTAGAGTTTTAAGAATCTGTGAACCAGACAGAGGTGGGGGTGGGAGGGTAGAGGAAATATCAAATGGACTATCTTTTAAGTACCAGTTAATTGAAATGGTCAGTGGGATATTCATCATTTTGTCCAAAGTGAAGACTTCCATATCTGCCTTGGCATAAATAATATCCACTTCTTAGGTTTATTGTGAAGACTAAATGTGAAAAAATATATAAATCACTTAGCACAATACATGACTCCAAACCATAACTATCAGTGTACGTGTATAATAGTATTTTTAAGCAAATATTGAAAATCTTACTTCTAACACTTCACTCACATACAGGCAACAGGATCAAGGAAAAGAAGCCATTTTGTACCAAGTGGATATGTTTATCACTATTTTATGCCAAATGGATATGTTTATCACT